>NC_041391.1:426272543-426285824 GCF_002162155.2 Triticum dicoccoides | reverse complement strand
CGAGCCCGTCCTCGCCTAAGTTAAAATCTACTCCGAGTGGAGAGTAATCCTCCCACTCGGGGTCTTAGCCACAAGCCCGTCCCCACCTAAGTTAAAAACTACTCCGAGTAGAGAGTAATCCTCCCACTGGGGGCTTAGCCGTGTGCCCTTCCTTGCCTAAGTTAAAAACTACTCCGAGTGGATAGAAATCCCCCCACTTGGGGGCTTAGCCGCGAGCCCGTCCTCGCCTAAGTTAAAAAACTACTCCGAGTGGAGAGCTATCCTCCCACTCGGGGGCTTAGCCGGCGTCCTCGCCTAAGTTAAAAACTACTCCGAGAGGAGAGCAATCCTCCCACTCAGGGGCTTAGCCGCGAGCCCGTCCTCGCCTAAGTTAAAAACTACTTTGAGTGGAGAGCAATCCCCCCACTCGGGGGCTTAGTTGCGAGCTCGTCCTCGCCTAAGTTAAAAAAATACTCCGAGTGGAGAGCAATCCTCCCACTCGGGGACTTAGCCGCGAGACCATCCTCACCTAAGTTAAAAAACTAGTCCGAATGAGAGCATCCCTCCCACTCGGAGGCTTAGTTGCGAACGAGTTTCACCTAAGTTAAAAAACCCGTTCACACAAATCATTCTTAATACAAGAGAGCAACATTCGGATAAATCAACCAAGTTCAGATAAATCCGCAAAGTTCAGAATCGCAAGCAAAAGTACTTGGGCGTCAGGCCCAAAAGAGTTTAACGGTTATAGAATCACTCGCCATTCCAAGGCAAACAAGTTCAGATCATTAAGTTTCTTTCACTCGGCAGGAGGAGGGCTCGTTGGCTCGACGAAGGTGTCCAGGTCTATGCCATCAGCTATGCGAGTGGCCGCCTCAATAAAAGTCTCCATGAAAGATTCAAACTAGAGCTTCTTCGTGTTCACCACCTGGAGAGCCTTCAGCTTTTATTCTTTAGCATCTTTGCTGTGAACTCGAACAATCAAAAGCACCACGTCGGCTCCGCATCGAGGAGTTGATTTCTTCCACGCCTGCACTCGACAAGGAACTTCATTGAGACGAGCCATTAGTGACTCGAGGTCATTCTGAAGTTTATCCTCTGGCCACAGCTCTTGGTCTATCCTTGTCAGTGCAACCTTCAGTCGAGCAATGTACCCCAAGATGCTGTTGAGATGAGCTTCAAGTCGCAATACATTCAGCGCAGCTTCATCCTTGACGAGTGACTTTGTGGGGTCTAGGCCTGGTTTAATCCGGTCGGTTTCCTACTCAAAATTTTGACAGAACTCTTCACAAGGAGGGAAAATACGAGTCAGCAATAATATTATGTGGAAGTTTTACAGATCCACTCAGACGAAGAGAGATACCTTCGAGCATGATGTACATCTTCTTTGCAAGCCCCCCTCCAAGTAAGCCTCCATCTCATCCCTCTTTCGAGTGAGTTTGTCCACCTTGTCATTCAAGACAACTTTCTCCTCCTTCAGCTGAGCGGCCTCCTTCTTGACCTCCTCAAAGGTGGTTTTCAGGGCCGCATTATCATCTTCAAGTTTGCCTATTGGAGCTAGTTTTCTCTCAGCTGCTTCAGTCTTCTCTCGTGCCACCTTCTATGCTCCCGTAAGTTCAGTGTCCTTCCTCTCCAACGCATGCTTCATAGTGTATAAAGAAATAACATTCTTTAGTCATGATTGGAGTTGACGGTTTTCACTATGCACATATGTTCGAGTGGAATCACTCGGTTCAAAGGATGAAAAATAAGAAACGAAGAAGCATACAGTCGGCAAAGTATTATCCCCCATGGTCTTCACTTCGGCCTGAGTATCCTTCAGGTTCTTCTTGGCAAGTTCTAGATCTAGTTGGAGTTGGATCTTCTCCTTCTCCTGGGCAGTGTATTGAGTCCAAAGTTCACAAAATTTCTGAGATCAATAAAAAGACAACTCAGTAGACAAAGAGAAAGACTCAAAAGTATTTCCTCTACTTCTGAGTGGAGAGGAGGAAGTTCAGATTGCTATTATCAAAAGTGTTATCTAACCCCCCACCGACTGCCAACAGTCGACGATAGTCTCAGGGACTACACCCAGTGGGTGCACTCAGCATGCCCACACTTGATATATTAAAAAAACATTGTTCTCAGACCCCCGCCGACTAGCTGCAGTCGGCAGCAGTTTGGGGACTACACCCAGTGGGTGCACTCAGCGTGTCCCCACTGGATCAGTTTCCCACTCGGCATAGCTCGACCGGCCCGAGTGAAGAGCTACAAATAGGCATATTGTCAGACCCCCGCTGAATCAAACATTCGACAAGGGTCTCAGGGACTACACCCAGTGGGTGCACTCAGCGTGCCCCCATTGGAAGAACTACATAATAAACGAAATCACCCAGTGGGTGTACAGATTCGAGACAAAGAAAATCCAATCGGAAATCAACTAACAATCGTAGTTACTTGGACGTTGGTCTAAAGGTCAGAACTGGCATCATAAGCAGGATTCGTAGACCTCCTTCAGCCGCTGCATCATCAAGCCAGCTTGGATCATTGCCTCCTTGGAAGCTCCTGTTTGGTCCTTCGGGACATGATGCAGAGTGAATTTAGTCAACACAGTAGTTGGTGACACGGCTAGAGGGATCAGCGTTTGAGGTTGCCCAGTTGGACTGGTAGCTTGAGCAGTCTACATCGGAGGCTAGGCAATCGATAAAGGGTCAGCAAAAGAGACACCAACTCGAGACAAACTTCCAAGTTCTTGAACAACAGGTTCGGGGTGTTGGATGAGATGTCCGACTGGAAGGCATTCTCTGGGTGAGGTTTCACGAGGTGGTCGAGGCCCTGCCTCTTCCTCCTGCACTCTTTGGAGGCTCATCCTCATCTTCATCTGGAAGTTGGATAATGTCTATTGGCACTGTATTCACTCAACAATAAGATTTCAGACGATAGCCAGGACAATCAACAAGTGTGAGCTGATCATACCTGCTCGAGAAGTGGCCGCGTCTGTAGTCTCCGTGTGAGCCTGCTCATCGTCAATCTCCATATGGGACGTCTTAGAGGTGGCAGCCATAAGGACCCAAGATCCCGATTGGTCAAATAAACGGGAAGGCCCACAGGATCAATGAAGGAAAAGAAGAAGAAACACTTATGCCGAAGCAATAGGCACAACAACTTTGATCTTGGGCAGAGCCTTTCGAGGTTTAGGAGGAATGACCTTGGCTTGCTTGGCGTTTTTCTCCATTGGGTCGACAGTCGATGTCCGAGTGCGCTTCTGAGCCCTCGCACTCGACGCCATTGCCTTGCCATGGCCAGCTGCAGGGTCTTGTGATTTCTTGGTGTGTCTTTCGGTGCCTGGTGGTGACTCGACTTCCTCGCCGTCGTCAGAGTCGTCGTTGTCATCATCACTATCGTCAGCATAATCAATATCGGCGCTCCCGCCCTTGCTCTCTGCTCCTCCTAGGTGCTGGTCTCTGTTCGGCACGGGCGAGTACATCTTCGTGAATACCTACAAAGCACAGGTCGCAAATGTCAGATGGATTTCAACGCAGTTGCATATTGAAGAATAAAACATAAAACACTCGACAAGCTACGCCCGACCTCTCCTGGGAAGTTCTCAGCATCGAATGGCAAGATGCGCTTTGCTACGCACGGGTTTTCCTTGTTTCCATCAATGCACCGAAGCCACTAGGCCACCACCTCCTCATTGACCTCCTCCGGGTGGGATCGAGCGGTGTCGCCGGGCCCGAGTACATCCACATGGGATGGTCACGAGCTTGCAAGGGTTGGATGCGCCGACTCAGAAAACCACCAGCAGATGCATGCCCATCACTCCGCCCGAACCAGCGCGACGACCGCGTTGACCAGAATGGATACCACACCTTTCTTCTCCTCTTCTACAGTCAATGAGCTAGCGGTGCGGAGTCTCTCCACAGAGAAAGGGGGAGGCCGATCGACTAACCCGGAGTCAAGAAAAGTCATGGGAGGGAAAGAATTCCTACCCCTCATTTGGACTCCTAGGCCTCCGCACATTTGGATTACAAGGGTCCTCTCGTCAGTCAGATTGGCTTTCTTAACCGACTGAGATCGACAAGTAAAGATGTGTTTGAAATAACCCCTAGTGTGGGTGGCATCCCAGGAAGTTCTCACAGATCGAAACGAATGCGGCAAGATATGAGATGGTGTTGGGAGGAAAATGATGGATCTGAGCGCCAAAGAAATTCAAGAACCCTCAGAAGAATGGATGTGGGGGCATGTAGAAACCTCTTTCTACATGAGTAATGAGGAGGACCCACTCGCCGTCATGTGGCGTGGGCTCGACCTCTCCTTCCGGCAGCCTCTAGGACCGATCCGCTATGAGCCTGTCGGCGACGAGCCCCTCTAGATCCTCCGTTGAGACTAATGAAGGGAACCAATCCCCTCGGATCCAACCCGGTGGCAGAGCAGACCGAGAGGACGACCCCTTCGCCGTCTTCTTGCCCTTGGCCGTCGCCTTCTTCACGTGCTCCAAGAACTTTGTCATGTCCTTCACCATTGTTGCGGTGATCGACGAAAGTGGGCTGAAAGGCGTAGCACTGGAGAGGGCGAGGCGGAGGGGCAAAGGAGAAGGAGGAGAAGGCCAGGCACTATTCCACGCATCGATTGCATCATCTTGTATACACACGTGTCCGAGTGACTGACTTGTTGGCCCGTGCAATCTTAGCGCATCCCGCAACCGGCGCCCGCTCGATACATGGAGAAAAAGGTGGCGCGAGTATCGGGGAGTCCCTCCACTTGCCCCGCTTATCGCGCCACGCCTCGACCCGCACGCTTCTCCAAAATTTTGAATCCCATGACATCCAGGTCCAGCTAATCAGTTGATCGTGCCAAAGGTAGCTAAATCCAATCTGCTCAATACCAAGTTACATATTTCACTCGAAAATCCTAGAAACCGGAATGGATCAAGGCAACTTACGAAGATTAAGCTACTAACATACTATCGAACCTCCAAGAAGGTGTCTCAGAGATGGTGAGTCGGGTCGAAGCTAACTTCAATCCTTCTTCACTCGGTCCTCGATCCATTCAGGGGCTAATGATGAGGACATGTACCTAGGGTAGGGTCATATGACTGACCTATATGCCCTACCCAAGGACACTGTACAAGATGGCAATGCCTACAAAGTTAGACAGAAGATACCGACTGGAATCTTCATGAAGTACGATCCACTCGACAGAAGATCCACTCGGATATCCCAATTCCACTTGACCGTCGCAATTCACTCGGGAGATAAGAATCCACTCAAAGGACAAAAGACTTAGAGTCACCTCCAGACGGCAACAGTCGGACATTCACTTTGTCACCTTAAAGGTAATCAAATACGAGTGTTACCAGTAACATACGTGACTTTACTCTTGCATTGAACCCCTGTGTAACCGAGGACGGTGAGGGGTTGGCGCACTCTACATAAGCCACTCCTCCCCTCTGGCACAAGGGTTCGCACCCCCTGTAACTCAACACTCGATTCAACAACCCTCCGTGGCACCGAGATGTAGGGTTGTTACCTCCTCCGAGAGGGGCCTGAACTCGTAAAACCGAGTGTACAACCTCGTCGTAGCTAGGCACTGCCTCCTCCTACGTACCCCCTATCTCTACTATCAGATCTGTTCCCACGACAGTGGATGCACAAACAGTATTCCCGCTTAGTACAAGTGAAGGCCAGCAAAAGATTGAGGAGCGGCCAACTAGAGAGCGCTAACGGTCATAAACATGCATTGAGGTTAATCAACATTGACTGCAAGCATGAGTAGGATATAAATCACCATGAACATAAATATCTTGGAGGGTATGTTGTAGTTCATTCAACTACATGTGTGAACATGTGCCACTTGAATCGTTCAAAGGAGGATACCATCTTATCATACTACATCACAACCATTTTAATTCATTTGGACACACAAGACAAACCATTATCACTACTATCTAATCAAGCATGGCATGAGTAACTATAATCTCGAATTGTCATTGCAAATAGGTTTCATTCATAATAGGCTGAATCAAGAACGATGAGCTAATCCTATTTACAAAAACAAAATAGGTCGAGTTCATACTAGCTTTCTTCATCTCAATCACTTCATCAAATATCATCATTATTGCCTTTCACTTGCACGACAGAACGATGTGATAATAATAAGAGTGCACATGCATTGGACTAAGATGGAATCTGCAAACATTTATTCAAAGGAGAAGACAAGATAATATGGGCTCTTTGTTAGATCAACAATAATACATATGAGAGCTACTCAACATTTTCCTCGTGGTCTTCTCCTTACGAACCAAAGAAAAGAAAAAGAATTTCAAAGAAACACACTAAAATATTTTTGGAGTTCTTTGTTTTTCTGAAGAAAGCAAAAACGAAAATGAGAAAAACTATTTACACGGGAAACTCTCAACAAAGATAACAAGAACGAGAAATATTTTGGGGTTTTCTTTCAATACTACAACTAATTAAACTAGAAAGAAAAACTAAAAAGAAGCGAGAATTAGTTTTAGATTTTATAAAAGTATTTCAAACACACAAGAAGAAAGCAAGAAAAAAAACATGGATTATACAATGAAAAACGATGAACACTGACAACTGGAATCAATGTGTAAAGACGAATGTAATGTCGGTGAGAAATACATAGTTGCCCAAGCATAGGATTTTGGACTAAGTTGCTCTAGGGCCACAGCTCAAAATAACCCTCTCCTAGATACTGTGGAGGGTCCTGAGGGTTCACTGGTTGGCGAGCACTTGTGGCTCCCACTGATAAATAAGTTCCTGATATAGGTCCGGAACTAGTTCTGGCTCAGGTGCCGGAGGTTGTGTCAGCCTCCAGTACGCGTAAGTGTCCTCGGGCATAATAGTGTACCTTCCTGAACGGATATCGAACAAAGAAGAAGCAGGCAAGGTAATAATCTCACAAGTACCTTGACTAAATACTAGGTTGTAGAGGAGCCGTTGTCATCGTCTTTGGCGATAAAATCATTTGCTATCAGACTAGCATAGTTTAAATATTTAGTGGGTAAAAACATCTCCTCCTTCTTATCATGCCTAATGGGTATCTCAAAATGTTTAGCAAGACGGGAGTCATAAACACCTCCAAAAATAGTACCCTTCGAACGGTTTGTGCTTAACCGCCGAGCAACAATGGAGCCTAAACTAAAAGTTCTATCATCATATAAAGCATGGCCCAAAATAGCAAGGTCATGTGACCTGAGAGTTCCACTCTCCCCACAACCAGTCAGACATCTCCCAGCGAATAATGAATAATAGCATAAAATAGGAAAAATGTAAAATAGCCGCCCTCTCTTATGACACTCCTCTCTGTTCCCCCATAGTAGTGTTAGCAATGAAATCTGCCATGCCCTAGGACGTGGATCACTGATGCTGCCCTCATAAAGTATTTTGCAAACATTGCAAAACTCATACAATGTCATCTCCTTAGGCTCATCATACAAATGAAATTCTACCCCAGGTGGTGATTTCCTAGGATATAAATGAAAGTACTACACAAAGGTATTAGTGAGCAGGAGGTATTCATCACACTTATCTTGGAGGAAGGCGGTAATGCCTGCATTCTCGCCAAATAATAGAAGTCATCATAAATTACTGCCTCCCTCAAGAATGTATCACTTGGCTATTCACACGGCCGAACCTCCGCAGCGCGAGGAAGGTTGTACTTGGGCTTCTTTGTCTCCTCATTTTCATTCCCTTCCGAATTCTGGCTCGAAGAACCTCTCAACAACCTCCTCTTAGCCTTTTCTTTTCTCTGAAAATTTCTGAAATTTTTAGTGACTCAAAATAAAAGTGAACTGAAGTTAACAAAATTGATAGCAACTACTCCTACAAGTGTCTAGAGGCTATATCATGCAACAAAACTACTTTGGACCATATAAATTTGACATGCAAGCTCAAGAACATGTTTGCCACAGCAGCAAACATTTGCAATATATAAAGCACTATAGCAAAAACTAATTGGACCCATGGAGAAGTCACATACCGATGAACAATCCCCCAAAACAATTTCACAAATGGAGTTCCGAGCAAGGAGATCGAAAATGGTAGCAAAATGAGCAAGAACAAGGGCTTGAGCAATGGTCTGATTTTTTCTAGGGGAAGACGAAGTGGATGGATGGCAGGAATAAGTGAGGGGACCCACAAGCCCACGTAGGCGCGCTCGGGGGGTGGGCACTCCCTGTGGGCTTGTGTCCCACTAGTGCACCCCCTAATGTGTGTTCAGTGCCAAAAATTCTTAAATATTATAGAAAAAATCATACTAAAATTTCAGGGAATTTGGAGAACTTTTATTTTCTGGTCATTTTTTATTGCACGGATAATTTGGAAAATAGAAAAACAATAGTATTTTTACTTTATTAATTCTAAATAACAGAGAGTAAAAAGTGGGTACAGAAGGTTGTGTTTACTAAATTCATCCATCTCATTCCCAACAAAAGGAATCCATTAAGAAGGTTGATCAAGTCTTACTAACAACCTTTTTCCGAATGACATGAAACCGGAGAATCTTTGTATAACACTAAGTTATCTCAATGGGGATATGCATGTACCCAACAATAAGAATATCATATTTCTTTTTGACGGTAAGAATAGGGAATTCAAAACCTCCAATAGTAATTGTTGAATTTTTTTCCTATAGAATTGATACTATTTACTTGAGGTTGTTTCTTCGGGAAGTGTACCGTATGCTCATTACCATTAACATGAAAAGTGACATTTCCCTTCTTGCAATCAATAACAACCCCTGTAGTATTCAAAAAGGGTCTACTAAGGATGATCGACATACTGTCTTCCTCGGCTATATAAAGAATAACAAAGTCCATTGAAATAGTAACATTTGCAACTACGAGAGGTACATCCTGACAAATACCAATGGGTATAGCAGTTGATTTGTCAGCCATTTGCAAAGAGATTTCAGTTGGTCTCCACTTATTCAAATTAAGTCTACAATATAAAGAGAAAGTCATAACACTAACACCGGCTCCCAAATAACATAAAGCAGTTTTAACATAATTTCTTTTAATGGGCCATGGTATAGTTGGTATTCCTGGATCTCCTAGTTTCTTCGGTATTCCACCCTTAAATGTATAATTAGCAAGCATGGTGGAAATTTCAGGTACGGTATCTTTCTTTTATTTGTAACAATATCTTTCATATACTTAGCATTAGGGGACATTTTTAGAATATCAGTCAAACACATAGGCAAAAAGATAGGTCTAAGCATTTCAACAAAGCACTCAAAATCTTCATCATCCTTTTTCTTGGATGGTTTAGGGGGAAAGGGCATGGGTTTCTGAACCCATGGTTCTCTTTCTTTACCATGTTTCCTAGCAATGAAGTCTCTCTTATCATATCTTTTATTTTTAGGTTGTGGGTTATCAAGATCAACAACAGGTTCTATCTCCACATCATTAGCATTACTAGGTTGAGCATCAACCTGAACATCATCATTTTCATCATTACTAGGTTCATGTTCATCACCAGATTGTGTTTTAGCTTCAGAAATAGAAATATCATTTGGATTCTCAGGTGTGTCTGTAACAGGTTCACTAGAAGCATGCAAAGTCCTATCATCTTTCTTTTTATTTTTAGAAGGACTAGGTGCATCAGTATTAATTCTCTGAGAATCTCTCTCAACTCTCTTAGGATGGCCTTCAGGATACAAAGGTTCCTGAGTCATTTTACCACCTCTAGTCATAACTCTAATGGCATGATCATTCATCTTATTATTCATTTCATTAAGCAAATCATTTTGTGTGATGAGAATTTATTTGTCAAACCCTAGCTAGTTCATGCATTAGAGTGTTTGCATTATGATTTTTTTTCATTAGAAACTTGAAATGGGGATGACAGAACCCCCAGCACCCCCTGAAACCAACTAGGGTTTACTAAAAATATTTTCAGTGAACCTAAAATGCCCTTCTAAAATATTCATCACCTCTGTCTTGGTCTTAAACCATTGCCAAAAGTGATGCATAAATTTCTAGGTCATTCCAAGGTCACTGGATTAAATCATTAGTTATTTGAGTTTGGGCATTTAAATAATATAAAATATTTCAAATGCTCAAATAATCCCAAACTAAAATTTTCCGTGCTGGATATATTCCAAACAGTGGCCATGTGCAGTTTGGTGATTTTGAAGTTACCCAAGTATTTTTAGAAATGCAACAAACTTACAAAAATAAAATAAAACAATAATAAATGGGAAAGGGACTTACCTGGCCAAACCCATGCCCCGGCCCACCTGGCGGCCCAGCACTGTGCTGGCCCGTGCCAGCCAGCTGCTTCATCCCTGCCAGGTAGGCAGGGAGGTGATGCTGACGAGCGCGAGCTCACCCCGGCGCCAGCTGCTTGCTGCTTCGCCCATGGACGAGCTGGACGACATCCACGTCATGCCCTCGACCCCCTAGACACATCCATTCGCCCCCGTCACCTCCCCCTCGCCTCCCTCCGCCATGGCCGATGCAGCCGCTACCACCTCGCCATCATAGTCATAGCCACCATCGTCTCTACGTCACCTGAGCGTGTCCAGCAGCTCAGCCATCGTCTTCTCCATCGAGCAAGCCGAGCCCCGAGCACTCGCATGCCCCGAAGCCACCGTATGAACCTCGGCCAACTCCGCCACCGCCAGAGATCGCCTTCGCTGCCACCGTCGCAGCAGTTCGTCCCCGACCGCGCCGCCTAGCTCATCGTCTTCGCCGTGAGCTTCTGCCCCTTCCCCTCCCTCTTGTTCTTGCTGCCCCCCTTTGCTTCGACCGCAACGAGCAGCACCGCACACGGCACCGCTTGAGCTCGTCACCGATGATGCTCCGGCCAACTAACAGCCATGCCACCTTGTCCAACGAGCTTACCTTGTCACGTAGATCACGTAGGAGCTGGCCTTGAGCCTCCAAGAGCACCACAACGACGAGTTCGACCTCACCTGAACTCTGGCAGCCACACAACTCGTCGTTGGCATTGTTTCCGGCGACCTGGAGCTCCACCACCACAACCACTCAACGCGGCTCACTCCCAGCTACGCGTAGATGGTCTCCGCCATCCATTTAGTCGACGGAGGGCAAATCCCGTAGCCTTCGCCACGTCTAGATGTCGCCGGCGGCTAAACGCCGGCGAGTCAGCATGGTTTGACCATGTGTTTGACTCCCCAGAGTCACTGACATGTGGGCCCTACCGTCTGGCCAAACCTGGGTTAGTTTTAAACTAATACTAATTAACTAAATTAACTAACAGAGACACTGACCAGTGGGTCCCACTGGCCAGGTTTGACCTGGGCGCCCCTATTGACCTGTTGATGTAATGCTGACGCAGTAATCCCTTTTTTATGGATTTAATCTTATTCAGGAAATTCCAGAAAATAGTGCAAACTTCAAAAATTCATAGAAACTAATCTGTAACTCCAAATGCAAAGAGTTATATATGAAAAATGATCAGAAAAATCCAATATATCCATCTGTATGGGTTTCATGCATGTTTAAACAAGTTAACTTGTTGTTTAGTGCAAAACATTATAAAGCACTATTTAAGATCATATATGGGTTTGCAATTTTAATCTTTGGTTCAAAATGGCTCAAATTCATCTGGTCATAGTTGCATTAGCCCAATACACTCATTTTGCCATGTCTCATGCATGCATCATATTGTTGCACATTGTTTGGTGTTGATCGTATATCGGTGCTCTCTGCGGCAGGTTCTGCCCCGGAAGAGTATCACGAGTACCCAAACAAAGAGCAATACCAGTCTACGGACCCGCAAGGCAAGCAACCAACCATTTGATCATATTGATACAAACCCATGTTCTCGCTTCTGCTCCCTTTTACTGCATTTAAGACAACGCGTTTCAAACTGCTGTGTGCTACAGTAGCTCAACCCATTTCCTCTACATGACCTGTCATTGCCACAGTAACTAGATGAAACCCACTAGCATGTGTAGGAGTTGATTGAGCCATGTGTATGTGTTTCCTACCTTGCTATGCCTGCTATGCTTAGAGTTGTGTCAGGTTTGGTTCATCTGGGTGATGGGCTAGAGTGAAATGATCATGTCGTTAACGAGAGTGATGATGTTGAACGCGATTTGGTAAAGGTAGCGATGAGAGGCCATGTAAGAGTACATGGTGGGTTGTTTCATTGGAACCGTCCTTAATCACTGAGATCTGTATGTGTGATTTAAGAATCAGCTACTACCATACATTGGGATCCTTAATTGACTCGCTCGACTTCTTACCCACCCTAGTCCTCTGTCCAAGAGTTGCAAGTAGTTTCTGGTGTTTGTAGCTTACTGGAGGTCATGGGCAGCGCTAACCCTCGGGGTGGGCTGTGATGTGGTAGGTACGTGGTCGGGCATGCCGGGCACCCGTTAGGTGTTTCGGAACCCTGTACACATTGTTCGGGGCCGTATGTGGAAACCTCAGCCGGACTCCCTGCGGATGGAACCTGAATAGGCGATAAACCAGGACTAGAGACTTAGGTGTTTAGGTAGGTCATGGTCTACACCCACGTCGGCTTTCGCTTGAAGTCCGCCGAGCACATGTCGTGTGCAGACGCTAAGTGGTGGAAACATGTATGAAGAAGTACACCCCTGCAGGGTTAACATCATCTATTCGAATAGCTGCATCCGTGCTTAAGGACTACTTGGTTGCCTATACAGTTCATAGACAAGTAAATGGATACTACTAAAAGCCTCAAGATAACTGTGAGTGCCGAGGATGGCTCTTCCGTAGGATGATGGAGGTGGATCCTCTATGGTGTATTGAAGTGGTGTGTAGTGGACTCGAGTGCGCAAAACCGTTACAAAGTTGGTGTCCCATAAGATAGCTTAGCCAAGAGTCCGACCATTCTTGAAAATGTGCATGTATGTAGGATCTGCTCTAAGTCTTGCTGAGTACCTTTGTACTCATGTTTGTTTAATTTACACTACTAGGAAAAGGGCTATAGATAGGATTGATACTAATGGCGCACCAGGTAAGTAGTGCGCCACTACTATATACTAATGGCGCACCGGTTAGAGGTGCGCCATTAGTGGGGAAGACACTAATGGCGCACCAGGCACACGGTGCACCACTAGTATTGAATTTTTTTCCATTTTTCCATACACTCTAATGGCGCATAGTGCCAAAGTGCGCCATTACTAGTTCTACCAGGTAATGGCGCACCTTGTAAACAGTGCGCCATTAGTATATAATTTTTTTTACTTTTTTGCAAAACTGCTAATGGCGCACCGTGTATATTTTCATGGACACTTTTTGATCTCGATTTCGATCCCACCCACACCCTCCCCCGCTAGCTCCACCGCCACCGACGACCC
>NC_041391.1:426270601-426272134 GCF_002162155.2 Triticum dicoccoides | reverse complement strand
CCGCCAACGGGCACCCCCGCACCTTCCCCCCGCTCCACCGCTGCCGCCGATGATATTTTCAATTAACAAATTTGAACATATTTTCTAAATAATTATTACTGTTTTTATAAAAAAAATATTACTGTTATGATTTAAACAAGTTTGAACATATTTAAACACAAATAAATATCAAACAGGATTTAAAATGCATAAATAAAATATTGGGGAGCCTGGGAATCGAACCCAGGACCTCCTGGTGTGTGTGCTGCGTACTGACTAGTAGGGCTAGTGGGCGGTTTCTGTTGTAGATAGGGTTAGGTGGTATATATGTCGGGCTAGATTAAATTACTTATGGCGCATCCTTCGGTGGTGCGCCATTGCTATGGATGTTCTTATGGCGCACCCCTGGGTGGTGCGCCATTGCTAAGCCTCCCCCACACTAAAATCCCCAATCCCCAATCCACACTCTAATCCCTCCCCTGCCTCACCCGCCGTCCCCGGCCGTACGTGCACCCGACCACCCTCCGCCGCCGACCGGTTATCAGAACTCCGGGGTAACGATGGAATCCTACACCGGTAAGGACAAGGACAGATACTACGGAAGGATCAAGGAGATCTGGGTGCTGAGCTACGCTGGAGAGAAGGTGCCGATGTTCCGTGTCAGATGGGCCAAGAGCGTCCTAAAAGAAGACCGATATTTCACCACCATGGTTATACCCGAAGCCAAATCCAAGACCGCGGGTGCAAACGTCACCGCAAAAAATGAGCCATGGGTACTGGCTTCCCAAGTGGACCAATGCTTCTTCATTACCGACCCGCCAAAGCCCAGTCGTGTTGTCGTGAGGAGAGGCAAAAGGAAGATCATCGGAATGGATGGAGTAGCCAATGAGCAAGACTTCGACAAGTACGGCGACCCAAAGATCGAACATGACGACGACGATGAAGTAGCCTCGATTCCCTCTCCATCTCGATCTCAATCCCCGCACCCTCCCCCGCTCCACCGCCACCGCCGATGATATTTTCAAGTAAGAAATTTGAACATATTTTTAAAAAAATTATTACTGTTTTTATAAAAAAAATATTACTGTTATGATTTAAACAAGTTTGAACATATTTAAACACAAATAAATGTAAAAAACAGCATTTAAAATGCATAAAAAATATTGGGGAGCCTGGGAATCGAACCCAGGACCTCCTGGTGTGTGTGCTGCGTGCTGACAAGTCGGGCTAGTGGGTGGGTACCGGTTCTGTTGTAGATAGGGTTAGGTTGTAGATAGGGCGAGTGGGCTAGATTGAAACAAAATTCTAATGGCGCACTGAGCGCTGGTGCGCCATTAGAATAGTCGTACTTATGGAGCACGAGATGGTGGTGCGCCATTAGAAAGCTTCTTCCCACACTAAATCACCAATCTCTCTAATCTCTCCCGCTGCCCCCCCCGTGTTCGTCGTCCCCCCTCACCGTCCCCCTCCCCCGCCTGCGCCCTCGACGTGCTCGCCGTCCTCCCTCACTGTCCCCCCTCCTCGATCCGAGCGCCACCTCCCTCACCATCCCCC
>NC_041391.1:426227674-426270296 GCF_002162155.2 Triticum dicoccoides | reverse complement strand
GCGCCCCCCTTCCTCCCGAGCGCGACAGCTAGGGTTCCTAGCCGCCGCCACCGCTGCCGGCCCACCGCTGCGGGCGCGCCCAACCGGCCGAACCCTCCGCTGCCCCGCCTCCGATACAGGCCCCTCCAGCCCCGAACCCTAGCTCCGCCGGCGTCGGGGACGACCACCTCGTCGGCCTCACCAGGCCGCAGGCCCTCAAGCCCCACGCCGTCCTCGGCCTCGCCCTCTCCACCGGCGGTGCCCCTTCCTCCGCGCCTGCAGCGCAGCAGCAGCAGTAAACAGCCAGGTAAGATGATGATGCATTTTCATTCAGTCTTTCTATTCAGTGAACATCGGTTAGATACATGGGCTACTGTGGATGAAAGTGTGGTATTTATACTCTGCCTTCGATAGAGCAGAGAAGCCAAATACTTGAAACTATTATCTGGTAGGAGATTTATTTTAACAAGATAGAAGAAAACACCCAAGATGATAGGTAATAATACATTCATGTCTAAGACCATCGAGTGGTTGAACCGTATGCGGTGTGCCTATATATGCATGTATATATTGCCCGTGGTTCGCCTAAGACACGACGAAATCACCATATGTGACTGAATATGGAGAAGAACCAGAGGTTTCTTGAGAGCAACCAGACAAACATTAAGTGAAATTAATTAGATTGTGTGTATAGTAGTACTACTAGTTTTTGCTGGTGAACCATATGACATTAAGTGCAATTAAGTAGAAATTATAGTAGTTTCAGTTTCACAACCAGCTCAACACTAGCTACATACTGCTGCCCAATACTAGCTCTTTAGAGGGTATACTGCTTTCTTTTCTTATCTTAAAACATGCTACAAGGGGCAAAGCATGGATGGTTGCCTTTCGGGTGCATCATCCCACTAACCCGGCCCGGTTGATTGCCTTTCGGGTGTGAATCAGCCACGCGACATGTTTGATCGACCATGCCGATCCTTGTGCTTGCTGGGTTGGATATGGATGATGACTAGATGCTAGCTGCGCGCTTCTTCTTCTGGTCTGACCTGCACCGCCATTAATTAGTGTTAACTATACTAGTATAATCAACTTCAGAGAGTGTCACACTCAGTTCAGCATCTGGCAGACCAAGTGGCACTATCAACTTGTCTTTATCTCCATTTTTCTTGAGCACACACCTATCATGTATCATGTATGTAGTAGCAACATGCTGATGGGGAGGTGTAGCAGGATCATGAAAAAATGTGCTGCTATCTTATTCCAGGATGCACATTTTCTCTCAAACTGACATGTTCTTAATATGGACTCTGTTTGATGATAGAGGTGTAGCAGGATCATGACAAAATCAGCTGTTATCTTATTCCAAGATGCACATTTCCTCTTAAACTGACTGAACTGTTCTCAATTTTGCAGGTAGAGGGCAAGATAATTTGTTGGTTGTTTGCTGTCATGTTGTTATTACTTCCATTAGGGCATCTGTTGGTTCATTAACCTTTCTAACATCTGGATATTTCAGGTTTCCGATGAGGTAAAGGAAGTGAAGTTCAGACAGTGCAGCAGCAGCAACACCTCCAAGGTGAGAAATATGTTCCTATTTATCTTTTTTTGCTCAAGTTCTTCAGTACATCATATAATATAGAGAAGTGTAGATCAAGTGGTGCAATCGTATACATCTGCCACTTAAGTCATCCTTCCCTTTAAGCAGAGTGATGCCTTTCGATGTCACACAATAATGTTTGTTGCAAGAACATTCTACTCTTAGTGTTCGTTTGTTTACTGCATAAAAATATATAGTTTTGCTGCTGTTATGCCTGTATTCACTGCTGCTGCTGCTGTACTTGTGATGATGTTGTAGGTACCCCGAGAGGCCCTTGAGTTTGCCGGAATGTCGATTAACTTCCGTTCTGGCAAATTCGGGTACTCCATATGTCCTATTTTCAGCAAAGGTAATGCTGAAATTTTCCGTGAATTTTAGCATTACTTTGCTAAAAACTAGGACATATGGGGTACTTGCGACTAATGCCTGTTATCATGCATGTTTTATGATCTGTTGTAAGCGTACTAATTGGTCTCTTCTGCTGCTTATCAGAGATGGAGGGAAGCAGCCACCACCGATCTGCGACACTGCAGTACGAGTTGGATGCTTCCGAGTTCTTCACTATCATACTTGAGGCTTCAGTATCATCCATGACGCAGGTATATAAAACGAGAGATCTCCCCTTCACCCATCTCATTATGATATCTGTTGTTTGCTACATCACTCATTGTCCCAAACTGCAGAGGCTGCCTGACAGTTTTATGAACATGCTGATGGGTGAAGATCCGCCAAATAATGTGAAGCTGCGACAGGCCAGCAGCGGGTTTCGCAGGCAGTGGGATGTGCAGTTGGTGATCAAGAAGGGCCACATGTACTTTTCTCGTGGGTGGGAGAAGTTATACCGTGCCTACGACCTGCAGGTGGGGTACTTCCTTGTCTTCAGGTACGACGACGACGCCAACATGGTCATCGTGAAGGTGTACAACAAGACTATGTGTCGCATGCGCTACGGTGCCGATGATGACGCCGGTATGTTCTGCCTCTTCTTATTCCTCTACATTTGGCTTTGTCTCACATCGATTGTTAACGGCCATTGTTGCATTTTGGACAGGTAATGGGAGCAGCAGCAGCGACACTGGCTACAGCCAAAGCAGCAGCGACTATGGCTGTAGCGAAAGCAGCAGCGATTCTGGCTGTAGCGAAAGCAGCAGCGATTCTGGAAGCAGCATAGACAACAAGAAGGATGATCCGGACTGGAGTGCAGGAGAAGAGGAGCAGAGTGAGGATGAGGAGCTGCAGGATGATGATGGGCATCAGGCTGAGGATGACCTAGCGCTGGTGGTGGCTGACCAAGGGCAAGAGATGGTGGTGGCTGACCATGGGCAAGAGATGGAGGTGGCTGAGGATGACCTAGCGATGGTCGTGCCTGAAGGTGGCCTCGCGATGGTGGTGGTGCCTGACAATGACCACGCACCGGTGGTGGCACCGGTGATCCCACAGCTGGGCGACATGACCACGCCAATTGTGGTAGAAGACTACATCCCACTGCCTCCACTGCCTCCACCGCCTCGCCGCTCTAGGCGCATCAGGGAGAGGAAGGAGAAGAAGGAGAAGAACAATGCATGAGAACTGAACTTTGTCAGGTATGTCAGATCTCCTATAGGTTAGCTATCCAAAATGATATATATATACTTAGTTACCTATGTTATCTCTAATATGCTTAGTTTCCTATAGGTTAGCTTCATTTTTACCTAAGTTGGCTCTAATATACTAACTTAGAGCTTATATGCTTAGTTTCCTATAGGTTAGCTCCAAAATAACTTATGTTAGCACAAAATGATCAAGTTTACATAATAAGCTTATAGTCTTTTTCTTATTCTTCTTCTTTTCCAAAATGACATAGGTTAGCTTCATTTTACCTAAGTTGGCTCTAATATACTAACTTAGAGCTTATATGCTTAGTTTCCTATAGGTTAGCTCCAAAATAACTGATCTTAGCACAAAATGATCAAGTTTACATAATAATCTTATAGTCTTCTTCTTATTCTTCTTCTTTTCCAAAACTCTTCTTATTCTTCTTCTAGTGTTCTTCTTCTTCTATTATTCTTCTAGTCTTCTTCTTTTTCTTCTTCTAACTTTAGTTTATCATTTTGCAGATTTGATTTAATTGACGGAAGCTTGCGTGGATGGAGTTCTTCTTTTCCATTTGTGTTTTTATTTTGTATCAATGTGAAACTTTTGTGAAATGATGGATAACGGTGTTGGATGAACAATGTGAAACTTTTGTAATATGTAACGACGGAACTATGTGTTGGCTATGTATGTATATATGATGAAACTTGTGTGTTGGATATGATTGCTATATGGATGCTTGTTGTATATATATATGTTGAATATCTCATATGTGAAATAGTGACCTGAGATTAAGAAAAAAAAATTGTTACTAATGGCGCACTACCATGTGGTGCCCTATAAGTATAGCAGATAATAGTGGCGCACTGTGGGCAATACTAATGGCGCACTACGTGGTGCGCCATTAGAATACCAGATTCTAATGGCGCACATGTGGTGCGCTATTAGAAAAAAATTCTAATGCCGTGAGGATAGTGGCGCACCAGCAGTGCGCCATTAGAAGGCAAAACTGGTGCGCCACTAGCATGCCTTTTCCTAGTAGTGTTACATTTTACAGAAGATGTTGCAACCCCTTCTGATGGGTTGTTCATAGACGTTGATGTCGACGAGTAGGCTGAAGCCCAGGTGGTGTTCCTGAGCTCACGATGGACCATGTAGAATAGTCAGGCTTCCTCAAGACTCTTTTATTTTCTAGATGTCTATACTCAGACATGTTACTTCCGTTGTTGGCTTGTATGATTGTATGACTTGAATGCTGGGTCGTCTGACCCGTACTTGTGTGTATGATATGTATGGCTATCTAAGACGTTAAATAAAGTACTTGAGTTGTAGAGTCATGTTGTGATGCCATGTTGTATGTACACATATCGAGCATATTGTGTGTATGATTGAAATGCTTGGCATGTGTGGGATTTGACTATCTAGTTGTTTATCCTTAGTAGCCACTCTTAACGGGAAATGTCTCCTAGTCCTTCCACTGAGCTCTGGTAGCTTGCTACTGCTCCGGAACACTTAGGCTGGCCGGCATGTGTCCTTCTTTGTTCCTGTGTCTGTCCCTATGGGGAAATATCACGCGATGACTTCCGCAGTCCTGTTAGCCTACTACCGCCCGGTTTACCGGAGTCCTGCTAGCCCAGTTGCTACAGCCTGGATTCACTCGTTGATGACCGACACATTCATTGCTGGGCCACGTATGCCTGTCCCTGTAAGTTAGGGCCACTTTGGGTTCATGACTAGCCATGTCAGCCCGGGCTCCTTGTCATATGGATGCTAGCGACGCTAACATATACGTGTGCCAAAGGGCGCAAACGGTCCCGGACAGGGTAAGGCAACACCCGTGGGAATACCGTGCGTGAGGCCGCAAAATGATATGAGGTTTTACATGCTAGATCGGTGTGGCATTGAGTCGGGGTCCTGACAGCGTTGGCATCAGAGCCGGACTGCCTGTAGGTTCTTCAAGCCAAACTGGTCGATGTTGAGTCTAGAAATGCTTTAGTTATATGTAGGGGAATTGATTGCGGGATGGGTCATAAGGTTCTTTTTACTCCTTTGCCTCAAGGCATTCTGATCTGGGTCAGTCCATTCTTTCCACCGGGGGTTAAGGACTAGGATCTCTTTTCTCTATCAGGCTCACATGTTACTAATCCGTAGTACCTTAGAGGATTGACGGTTACAAGCCTAGTTCAGTTCTACTACCCCAATATGTTAATAAGATGGACCCAGAACCTTGATATGATGTTGTTGAGTGTCTATGCAATCTTTTGCAAAGTGTCTCAAAACCCTTTTTGAGCATTTATAACCGTTATGCTGTCCAATTTCTGCTAGGAATTCTAATGTCTTTAAATTGTTGGCGATCCAGATGTCGACCCACAATGTTTATCAGGTGGTTCGCCTGACCCGCGGCATTGACGTGCCCGAGCATACAGCTATGCTGGTATGGGTGATGACTGAGGTCGGTTATCGATGGTATCCTGAGTATACCGTCGAGGAGCAGTTCCGCGATTTCAACCAGAGCCAGTTCATCTGTACTATGAGGATTTTTCCAGCCTATCCCGGTTCCACTAACCATCTGCACTGGTCCTATGGACTCGGTATCAACATAGATATGTCTGTTCAGGAGGTATCCTACCTGATGATTTCTATCGTCTGAGTTGGGTATGCTTTGCTGAATGACACTGAGTTCTGCTATTTACCAGCGGCACGCACTGGTTCAGAGGGCTACTACACCGGGTTCTATGCTGATGCTCCTCACGAGGAGCCACTTCTACGCACTACTACCGAGATGCTAGAGGAGAGAGATCGGAAGAGCCGTGCTCTACGCATGGAGTTGTATAACACCCGCCAGGACCACAGGGCTATACTGACGCGACTTGCACCAGTCGTTCAGACAGGCTACCTGGATATGCGTGACCTGTATCCTGTTCGCACACGTCTTCCGGCTCGCATGGATTATGCAGACGTTGGAGGTATCATGCCTCTGTGCGGGCGCCGTCTTCCACCCTTCGTGTGGCCAAGGCCTCATCCGAGCCCGTACGGTCCACAATCTCATCGTGATCGTGAGTTCCCGGATCCACACGTGCCACTTCCAGGCTATGCGGGGGACTTCTACGAGGACTACTACGGCGCTGGAGATGACTGAGCCGGATCGCGACACTAGTAGTTTGTAGTAGTCGTATTTCCACGTTCCTTCATGTCCTGTGGAATATGACGTAGTTTGTACTAGGTTCTGGAGGTGTAGAAAAATAATGTATAGGAGCTTGGGATGCCTCCGATGAGATGTAATCTTCCTTTCACTGTAGTTGTACTCAGTTTGGTCTTGTACTAAACCATGTATGGTATGTATGACAATGGAATAAATGTAGCAGTTTCTGTAACTACCATGTCATACGGATGATCATCTTGCATTCCAAGTTATCCATTACATTCTGCACTTCTATGTCAGACTCTTATCATTCTAGACTAAACCATTGTCTTGTTTTCCTAGGATGGTCAACACACGCAACTGATGACCCACAAGTATAGGGGATCTATCGTAGTCCTTTCGATAAGTAAGAGTGTCGAACCCAACGAGGAGCAGAAGGAAATGATAAGCGGTTTTCAGCAAGGTATTCTCTGCAAGTACTGAAATAAGTGGTAACAGATAGTTTTGTGATAAGATAAATGGTAACGAGCAACAAGTAACAAAAGTAAATAAAGTGCAGCAAGGTGGCCCAATCCTTTTTGTAGCAAAGGACAAGCCTGGACAAACTCTTGTAATAGGAAAAGCGCTCCCGAGGAATATCGTCAAGCTAGTTTTCATCACGCTCATATGATTCGCGTTCGGTACTTTGATAATTTGATATGTGGGTGGACCAGTGATTGGGTACTGCCCTTACTTGGACAAGCATCCCACTTATGATTAACCTCTATTGCAAGCATCCGCAACTACAACGAATGTATTAAGGTAAACCTAACCATAGCATGAAACATATGGATCCGAATCAGCCCCTTACGAAGCAACGCATAAACTAGGGTTTAAGCTTCTGTCACTCTAGCAACCCATCATCTACTTATTACTTCCCAATGCCTTCCTCTAGGCCCAAATAATGGTGAAGTGTTATGTAGTCGACGTTCACATAATACCACTAGAGGTTAGACAACATACATCTTATCAAAATATCGAACGAATACCAAATTCACATGACTACTAATAGCAAGACTTCTCCCTTGTCCTCAGGAACAAATGTAACTACTCACAAAGCATATTCATGTTCATAATCATAGGGGTAATAATGTGCATAAAGGATCTGAACATATGATCTTCCACCAAATAAACCAACTAGCATCAACTACAGGGAGTAATCGACACTACTAGCAACCTACTAGCACCAATCCCGGACTTGGAGACATGAATTGGATACAAGAGATGAACTAGGGTTTGGAGATGAGATGGTGCTGGTGAAGATGTTGATGGAGATTTCCCTCTCCCGGTGAGAGGAGCATTGGTGATGACGATGGTGATGATTTCCCCCTCCCGGAGGGAAGTGTCCCCTGCAGAACAGCTCTACCGGAGCCCTAGACTGGTTCCGCCAAGGTTCCGCCTCGTGGCGGCGGAGTCTTGTCCCGAAAGGTTCCTTCCTATTTTTTTCCCATCGAAGGACTTCATATAGGAGAAGATGGGCGTTGGAGAGCCACCAGGGGGCTCACGAGGTAGGGGGCGCGCCTAGGGGGGAGGGGCGCACCCCCCACCCTCGTGAGCAGGGTGTGGGCCCCCTGGCCTTCATCTTTGGCGACGATTTTTCTTTATTTATTTTAAGATATTCTGTGGAGTTTCAGGACTTTTGGAGTTGCGCAGAATAGGTCTCCAATATTTGCTCCTTTTCCAGCCAGAATTCCAACTGCCGGCATTCCCCCTCTTCATGGTAAACCTTGTAAAATAAGAGAGAATAGCCATAAGTGTTGTGACATATCGTGAAATAACAGCCCATAATGCGATAAATATCGATATAAATGCATGATGCAAAATGGATGTATCAACTCCCCCAAACTTAGACCTCGCTTGTCCTCAAGCGAAAAGCCAATAACAATAAATATGTCCTCATGTTTAGAAGTAGAGGCGTCGATAAAAATAAAATACGGACATGAAGTCATCATGATTATTTTCATAACAGCAACATATATAGATTTGTCATATGATTACTTTTGTTCAAGTGATGATCTTTTCACAAAGCCAAAGTATGAATCATAAACCTTATTGAGCACCAACAAATTATACCCTCAGTCATTGAAGCAATTGGAATTTATCATAACATCGGAAAGAGTCTATGTCAAAGCTTAAAAGCAAGTCCACATACTCAACTATCACTTAGTCCTTCATAATTGCTAACACTCACACAATACTTCTGGTTACGGAGTTTTAACCGGACACAGAGAAAGATAGGGGCTTGAAGTTTTTCCCCACAACCTTTTACCTCAAGGGTAATGTCAACAATAATAATTCATGCTCCCCCACATCCAATTAGATATATATACCATGTTCTTTCCAACATGCTGAGCTTGCCAAAGGATAAAATGAAAAAGGAAAGGTGAAGATCACCGTGACTCTTGCATAAAGTAGAGGATAATAATAAAAGATAGGCCCTTAGCAGAGGGAAGCAGAGGTTGCCATGCGCTTTTATGGTTGGATGCACAAAATCTTAATGCAAAAGAACGTCACTTTATATTGCCCCTTGTATGTGAACCTTTATTATGTAGTCCGTCGCTTTTATTGCGTCCACAACAAGTTCGTACAAAGCTTATTTGTCTGCACTAATAAGTCATGCATATTTAAAGACAATTTTTATTGCTTGCACCGATGACAACTTACTTGAAGGATCTTACTCAATCCATAGGTAGATATGGTGGACTCTCATGGCTAAGCTGGTTTAAGGGTATTTGGAAGCACAAGTAGTATTTCTACTTAGTGCTGAGAATTTAGCTAGCATGAGGGGGAAAGGCAAGCTCAACACGGTAGAGGAACCATGACAACATACTTTATCTCAGCTGTAAGAAAACATAACTCATTATATTTTCTTCCTTGTCCAACATCAACTCTTTAGCATGTCATATTTTAATGAGTGCTCCCAATCATAAAAGATGTCAATGATAATATATCTATATGTGAAACCTCTCTCTCCTTATTACTTCCTATTAATTGCAACGATGACCAAAGCTATATTTGCCAACTCCCAACAACTTTTAATCATCATACTCTTTCTATGTGGAGTCATTACTTTCACTAAGATCAATATAAACTCTTTGTTTCTTTTTATTCTTTTCTTTATTCACCCAAGATCATGGTAAAGTAATCAAGCCCTTGACTCAACACTAGTCTTTATTATATATAGCTCACGGACTCGATTGCATAGAGGGATCATAAAGCAAAACTCAAAACTAGATCGTGCCATGACTTTATTCTACTAAATCAAGATACTACTAATAGGATCGAACTAAGAAAAACGGTAAAGATAGGAGTTGTGATGGTCATACGATACCGGGGCACCTCTCCCAAGCTTGGCAGTTGCCAAGGGGAGTGCCCATACCCATGTGATTATATCTCCTTCTTTGTTGTTGGCGGTGGAGGTGTTGTTGATGATGGAAGCTTGTCGTCCACCTTCCATGGCATAGGCTCACCCTCATCGAAGGATGATCGAGTCTCCGGAATCCTCAAATCTGCAACGGAAACAGCATGAAACGAAAACAGAGGATATTTGCGTGATACGGTCGTCAAAACCTTTGGGAGAATATATAATGAATTTTTACCGACCAAAATACGTATTGTGCAAGAAAATGGAGTCCGGAGGGCACACGGGTGCTCACGAGGTAGGGGGGCGCCCAGGGGGGTAGGGCGCATCCTCCACCCTCGTGGAGGCCTCGTGTCCTCCTCGGACTACTACTTATTTTTCTATTTTTCTAAATATTCCAAAACGGAGAAATATTGCTTCAAAATTGTTTTGGGGTGGGTTTACTTACCGTACCACATACCTATTCCTTTTTGGAGTTTGGAACGTTCTGGAAAGTGTCCCTTATGTATTCCTCCGGGGATACGGTTTCAATAATATTGGTTTCAACATTTATGGGATTACCTGAGATATAATGTTTGATTCATTGACCATTTACCACCTTCGGATTTGTGCCTGCGAAGTTGTTGATTTTTATGGCACCGAACGATTGACCTCCTCGATAACGTAAGGACCTTCCCATTTGGAGAGAAGTTTTCCTGCAAAAAATCTTAAATGAGAGTTGTATAGCAATACATAGTCACCTACATTAAACTCACGCTTTTGTATCCTTTTATCATGCCACCTTTTAACTTTTTCTTTAAACAGCTTGGCCTTTTCATAAGCTTGGGTTCTCCATTCATCAAGTGAACTAATATCAAACAACCTCTTCTCACCGGCAAGTTTTAAGTCATAATTGAGCTCTTTGATAGCCCAATATGCCTTATGTTCTAATTCAAGAGGTAAATGACATGCTTTTCCATAAACCATTTTATACGGAGACATACCCATAGGATTTTTGTACGCAGTTCTATAGGCCCATAATGCATCATTCAATTTTTTTGACCAATTCTTTCTAGACCTATTGACAGTCTTTTGCAAAATTAATTTGAGCTCTCTATTGCTCAACTCTACCTGACCACTAGACTGCGGGTGATAAGGAGATGCAATTCTATGATTAACATCGTATTTAGCAAGCATCTTACGGAAAGCACCATGAATAAAGTGTGAACCACCATTAGTCATTAAGTACCTAGGGACTCCAAACCTCGGAAAAATAACTTCCTTAAGCATTTTAATAGAAGTGTTATGATCAGCACTACTAGCTGGAATAGCTTCTACCCACTTAGTAACGTAATCAACAACAACTAAAATATGAGTGTAACCATTAGAGGCAGGAAAAGGTCCCATATAATCAAAGCCCCAAACATCAAATGGCTCAATAACAAGTGAATAATTCATAGGCATTTCTTGACGTCTACTGATATTACCAATTCTTTGACATTCATCATAAGACAAAACAAACTTACAGGCATCCTTGAAGAGAGTAGGCGAATAAAACCCGGATTGCAATACCTTATGTGCAGTTCTATCTCCAGCGTGATGTCCTCCATAAGCTTCGGAGTGACACTTGCGTAGGATCTGTTCCTGTTCATGCTCAGGTACACAACGTCTAATAACACCATCTACTCCTTCTTTATAAAGATGTGGGTCATCCCAAAAGTAATGTCTCAAATCGTAAAAGAACTTTTTCTTTTGTTGATATGTGAAGCTAGGTGGTATAAATTTAGCAACAATATAATTAGCATAATCAGCATACCACGGAGTGCTTCGAGAAGTACTTATGACATTTAATTGCTCATCAGGAAAGCTATCATCAATAGGTAGTGGGTCATCAAGAACATTCTCTAACCTAGATAAGTTGTCTGCAACTGGGTTCTCAGCTCCTTTTCTATCAACAATATGCAAATCAAATTCTTGCAGCAAGAGAACCCATCTAATAAGTCTAGGTTTAGCATCTTTCTTTTCCATAAGATATTTAATAGCAGCATGATCAGTGTGAATAGTTACTTTAGAATCAACAATATAGGGTCTGAATTTATCACAGCAAACACAACTGCTAAGAGTTCCTTTTCAGTAGTAGCATAATTTCTTTGAGCATTGTCTAGAGTCTTACTAGCATAATGGATAACATTTAATTTCTTATCAACTCTTTTCCCTAGAACAGCAACTATAGCATAATCAATAGCATCACACATAATTTGAAAGGGTAAATTCCAATCAGGTGGCTGAACAATAGGTGCAGAGACTAATGCTTTCTTAAGTATTTCAAATGCTTCTACACAATCATCATCAAAGACAAATGGTACATCTTTTTGTAATAAATTAGTGAGAGGCCGAGAAATTTTCGAGAAGACCTTAATGAACCTCCTATAAAATCTGGCGTTACCAAGGAAACTTCTTATACCTTTTATGTCCTTGGGACATGTCATCTTTTCAATAGCGTCAACCTTGGCTTTATCAACTTCAATACCTCTTTCAGAAACTTTTTGCCCCAAGACAATACCTTCATTAACCATAAAGTGGCACTTTTCCCAATTCAAGACAAGATTAGTTTCTTCACATCTCTACAAAACTCGATCAAGATTGCTCAAGCAATCATCAAAAGAGGAACCATAGACGGAAAAGTCGACCATGAAAACCTCACAAATCTTTTCACAAAAATCAGAGAATATAGCCATCATGCATGTTTGAAAGGTAGCAGGTGCATTACATAAACCAAAAGGCATACGTCTATAAGCAAAAGTACCAAAAGGGCATGTAAAAGTAGTCTTTGATTGATCTTTAGCCACCACGGGTATTTGAGAGAAACCAGAATAACCATCTAGAAAGCAATAATGTGTATGTTTGCACAATCTTTCTAGCATTTGATCAATAAAAGGTAAGGGGTAATGATCTTTCTTAGTAGCTTTATTTAATTTGCGGAAATCAATTACCATCCTATAACTTGTGATAATTCTTTGCGGGATCAATTCATCTTTATCATTAGGGACAACAGTAATACCTCCCTTCTTAGGGACACAATGGACATGACTTACCCACTGACAATCAGCAACGGGGTAAATTATACCTGCCTCCAGAAGCTTGAGTATTTCCTTTCTTACCACTTCTTTCATTTTAGGATTCAAACATCGTTGAGGATCACAAACTGGTTTGGCATCAGCTTCCAAATTTATTTTATGTTGACATAGAGTGGGACTGATGCCCTTAAGATCATCCAGAGTATATCCAATAGCGGCACGGTGCTTTTTCAGAGTTTTCAATAATCTTTCTTCTTCATGCTCTGAAAGGTTAGCACTAATAGTAACATGATATATTTTCTTTTCATCAAGATAAGCATACTTAAGATTATCAGGCAATGGTTTAAGCTCAAACATGCTCCACCCTTGGGTGGAGGAGGATCCCCTAGGATTTCAACAGGCAAATTGTGCTTCAGAATAGGTTCTTGTTTAAAGAATACTTCATCTATTTCCCTTCTTTCGTTCATGAACATCTCATTTTCATGGTCTAGCAAATAGTGTTCTAAAGGATCACTAGGAGGTACGTCAATAGAAACAAGATCAATAATTTCATCCTTACTAGGCAATTATTCCTCACGATGTTGTTTACTAAATTTAGAGAAATTAAACTCATGAACCATATCATCCAAGCCAATAGTAACAACATTCTTTTCGCAGTCTATCTTAGCATTAACAGTATACAAGAAGGGTCCAAAAACAAGAAATTCTTGTGGGGAACCAAGAACAAGAAATTCAGCGGGATATTTGGTTTTCCCACACAAGACTTCAACATCTCTAACAATTCCCATTGCAAATATAGTATCTCTATTGGCAAGTTTAATTGTAACATCAATATCTTCTAACTCAACAGGTGCGATATCATGCATAATTTCTTTATATAAGTCAATGGGTATAACACTAGAACTAGAACCCATATCACATAAGCCATGATAACAATGATCTCCTATTTTAACAGAGATAACAGGCACGCCTACCACCGGTCTATGTTTATCTCTATCACAGGGTTTAGCAATTCTAGCAGTTTCACCAGAGAATTCAATGACATGCCCATCAATATTATCGGACAAGAGATCTTTAACAATAGCAATATTAGGTTCTACTTTGACTTTCTCAGGAGGTGTAAAAGTTCTAGTATTGCGTTTACGAACAACAGCTGAAGCTTTAGCATGATCCTTTACTCTAGCAGGGAAAGGTGGTTTCTCAACAAAAGAGGTGGGAACAATAGGATCATTATAAGTGATGGTCTTTTCTTCAACTTTAATAGGTGCAACTACTTTTACTTCTATGGGAGGATGATATTTAAACCACTTCTCCTTGGGGAGATCAACATAAGTAGCAAAAGATTCACAGAAAGAAGCTACTATCTCAGAGTCAAGTCCATATTTAGTGCTAAATTTACGGAAAATATCGGTATCCATAAAAGATTTAACACAATCAAACTTAGGTGTCATACCTGACTCCTTACCTTCGTCGAGGTCCCAATCTTCAGAGTTGCATTTAATTCTATCCAATAAATTCCATTCAAATTCAATAGACTTCATCATAAAAGAACCAGCACAAGAAGTATCGAGCATGTTGCGATTATTTTCAGAAAGCCGAGCATAAAAATTCTGGAGAATTGTCAATTTTGAGAGCTCATGATTGGGGCATGAATATAACATTGATTTAAGCCTCCCCCAATCTTGAGCGATGCTTTCTCCTTCGCGAGGCCAAAAATTATATATATAATTGCGATCACGATGAACAAGATGCATAGGGTAATACTTTTGATGAAATTCCAATTTCACTCTTGTCACAACCTAGCTAGTCATGCATTAGAGTGTTGCATCATGTTTACTCTTTCATCAGAAACTTGAAATGGGGATGACAGAACCCCCAGTCCCCTCTGAAACCAACTAGGGTTACTAAAATAATTTTTCAATGAACCTGAAATGCCCTTCTAAAATGCCCATCATTTTTGTCTTGGTTCAGAACCTCTGCCAAAAATGGTGCACATTTTCCTAGGCCATCCTAGGGTTTTTGAATTAAATCATAAATATTTGAATTTGGGCATTTAAAATAATATAAAATATTTAAATGCTCAAATATCTCCAAACTAAAATGTTTCATGTTGGAAATAATCCAACTATGGGCCAGGAATAGTTTGGTGATTTTTGAACTAGCCTAGGTATTTTATTTAATTCAACAAAGTTGCAGATATATTAAATAAAACAGAAACAGAAATAAAAAGGGGAAAACTTACCTGGGCTCCTCCACTGTGCGGCCCAGCCAGCTGGCCGGCCCAGCCAGCAGCGGCCCAGCACACCACTGCAGCTCTCCGTCGTCTTCCTCCCCTCGCCCCGAAGCTGCTGCGTGCTCGCGCGCGCACGGCCGCGCGGCCACCTCCTGCTTGCCGACGCGCCCCTGGCCGCGTGGACGACCCCCGCAGGCCGTCCCGATCCCCCCCTGCTCTCTCTCACTCTCCCCCGGCTCTCCCCTCCTCTCCCTCGCTCTCTCTCTCACACGGCCGAACACCACCGTCGCCGCCGTTCGCCATAGCAGCCATCTCCGACCACCCCTCGCTTCCCCGACTAGCTCAGGAGCTCCGCCTCGACTCCCTCTTCCTCCCCACCGCTCCACAGCTCCCCGGAAGCCCTGCATCGCCGCCACGTCGCCGTTCCCCTCTTCGGGCTCCGACCACCGTCGCCGTCGAATTCGCCGTCTCCAGCGCGTCCCCGAGCCCGCTTCGACGCCCACTGCAACCGCGGTGAGCTACGCCACCGTTTCCCCCTCTCCTTCCCCTCGTTTCCCCACCGTAGCCTCCTCCCCACCACGGCCGAACCTCCGCCGTCGCCGAGCTCGTCGTCGACGCAGCTCCGGTGACCATTTGGTCACCCCGGCGAGTCCAACGAGTTCGCAAGACCCCGTAGAGCATCCCTAGCGCCTCGCTTCGCTCGACTTCGAGCTCCAACCCCGTTCCCGTGCACGACCGAACCCCGGCGGCCGCAGCCGAGCTCGCCGCCGTCGACTCCGGCCACCCCGACCCCAACGGACTCCGCCAAGAGCTGCGGTTTGTCCTCAGCTCCACTCCGGTGGTCTCCGCGGCCCCTCTGGTGGCCGAAATGGCCAAAACCACTCCCGCCGCCGCGTCGGGCTCGCCGGCGGCTAAACGCCGGCAGCCGACTTTGACTTTGACCATGGGTGGGCCCTGGTTGACTCCCCTGAGTCAATGACAGGTGGGGCCCAGCCCTGTTAATTAAACAGGATTAGTTTTAATTAAATTTTAATTAAAATAATCACCCTGACATGCGGGACCCACTGTCAGGTTTGACCCAGACCTGTTCCGTTGACCTGCTGACGTCACACTGACGTCAGGCTGACGCAGTAATTGATTTTCTGAATTTAAATTAAATCAGGAAATTCCAGAATATTATTTAAACTTCAAAAATTTATAACTTTTATTTTGTAACTCCAAATTGGACAAATTATATATGAAAAATGATCAGAAAAATCCAATCTATCCATCTGTACTATTTTCATGCATGATCAAACAAGTTAAATTGATATTTTAAGCAGAACAAGGAAAAGCACTTTAAAAGACCATATTTGAACTTAAAATTTGAATCCTTGATTCAAATTTGTTCAAACCCCTCTGTTCTTAGTTGCATTAGCCCAACACACTCATATTGCCATGTTTCATGCATGCATCATATTGTTGCACATTGTTTGGTGATGGTTGTGTATCGATGTCCTTTGCGACAGGTTCTGCCCCCGAGGAGTACCGTGATTACCCTAACGAAGAACCATATCAGTGCATCGAACCATCAGGCAAGCAACCAACCATTTGATCATATCGATACAATCCCATGTTCTCGCTTCTGCTCTCTTTTACTGCATTAAGACAACGCGATTCAAACTGCTGTGTGCTACGGTAGTTGAACCCATTTCCTCTGCATGACCTGTCATTGCCACAGTAACTAGATGAAACCCACTAGCATGTGTAGGAGTTGCTTGAGCCATATGTATGTGTTGTTCCTACCTTGCTATGCCTGCTATGCTTAGAGTCGTGTCAGGTCTGGTTCATCGGGGTGATGGGCTGGAGTGAAATGATTATGTCGGTAATGAGAGTGGTGTGGTGAACACGATTTGGTAAAGGTATCGATGAGAGGCCATGTAGGAGTACATGGTGGGTTGTTTCATTGAAGCCGACCTTAAGCACTGAGATCTGTATGTGTGATTTAAGAATCAGCTACTACCATGCATTGGGCCCGAAACCAATGGACCCTCTCGGCTTCTTATTCACCCTAGTTCTCCGTCCAGGAGTTGCAAGTAGTTTCTGGTGTTTGTAGCCTACTGGAGGCCGTGGACAGCGCTGACCGTAGGGGTGGGCTGTGATGCGGTAGGTACGTGGCCGGGTGTACCGAATACCCGTTAGGTATCTCTGGAACCCTGTTCACATCGTTCGGGGCCGTATGGGAAACCTCGGCCGGACTCCCTGCGGATGGAACCTGAATAGGCGATAAACCTGGACTGGAGGCTTAGGTGATTAGGTAGGTCATGGCCGACACCCACGTTGGGCTTCCGCTTGAAGGTTGCCGAGTACATGTCGTGTAAACGACGGTAAGTGGTGAGAGCGTGTATGAAGAAGTACCCCCTGCAGGGTTAACATGATCTATTCGAATAGCCGTGTCCGCGGTAAAGGACTACTTGGTTGCCTATACAGTTCATAGACAAGTAAATGGAAACTACTAAAAGCCTCAAGACAAGTGTGAGTGCCGAGGATGGCTCTTCCGTAGGAAGACGGAGATGGATCCTCGGTAGTGTATTGAATTGGTGAGTAGTGGACTCGTGTGCGCAAAACCATTTCAAGTTGGAGTATCGTAGGATAGCCTAGCCAAGAGTCAAAGCTGGCTTGCTGCAATAACTCCACCAACCCTTCATGATACTATGCATGTATGTAGGATCTGATGTAAGTCTTGCTGAGTACCTTTGTACTCATGTTGCTATAATCTACATTTTTACAGAAGACGCTGCAACCCCTTCTGATGGGTTCTATGTAGACGTTGACATCAACGAGTAGGCTAAAGACCCAGGTGGTGACCCTGAGCTTGTGAAGGACCACGTAGTATAGCTAGGCTTTCCAAGCCTCTTTTTTTTACTAGTTGTCTGTACTCAGACAAGTTACTTCCGCTGCTGGTTTGTATGACTGTATGACTTGTATGTGGGGTCGTGAGACCCGTACCTTTGTGTATGTTATGTATGGCTCACTGAGCCTTAAATAAAGTACTTGTGTCATAGAGTCATGTTGTGATGCTTCGTTGTATTTGCACATATCGAGCATATTGTGTGTATGATTGAAATGCTTGGTATGTGTGGGATCTGACTATCTAGTTGTTTATCTTTAGTAGCCTCTCTTACCGGGAAATGTCTCCTAGTGTTACCGCTGAGCCATGGTAGCTTGCTACTGCTCTGGAACACTTAGGCTGGCCGGCATGTGTCCTTCTTCGTTCCTGTGTCTGTCCCTTTGGGGAAATGTCACGCTTTGAGTACCGGAGTCCTGTTAGCCCGCTACAGCCCGGTTTACCGGAGTCCTGCTAGCCCAGTGCTACAGCCCGGACCCACTTGCTGATGACCGACACGTTCGAAGATGGGTCATGGATGCCTGTCCCTGTAAGTCTGTGCCACTTTGGGTTTATGACTAGTCATGTCAGCCCGGGCTCTTTATCATATGGATGCTAGCGACACTATCATATACGTGAGCCAAAAGGCGCAAACGGTCCCGGGAAAAGGTAAGACGACACCCGTGGGGATACCGTGCGTGAGGCCGCAAAGTGATATGAGGTGTTACCAGCTAGATCGATGTGACATCGAGTCGGGGTCCTGACAGCGTTGGCATCAGAGCCGGGCTGCCTGTAGGTTCTCCAAGCCAAACTGGTCGATGTTGAGTCTAGAAATTCTTTAGTTATATGTAGGGGAATTGTTTGTGGGTTGGAACGTAAGGCTCTTTTTACTCCTTATACCTTATGACTTTCTGATCTGAGTCAGTCCATTCTTCCACCGGGGGTTAAGGAATTAGGATCTGTTCTCTCTATCAGGATCACGAGTTACTAATCAGTAGTACCTTATAAGTTTGATGGTTACCAGCCTAGTTCAGTTCTACTACCACATTATGTTGCCAGAATGGTTTCAGAACTTTGATATGATGATGATGAGTGTGTACGAAATCCTTTGTCAAATGTCTCAAATCCTTTTTGAGCATTTACAGCTGTTATGCTGCCGAAATTTTGCTAGAAATTCTAATGCCTTTGCATTATGATTGTGCTTTCAGATGGCCACTCGCGACCTCAATCAAGTGGTTCGCCTGACTCGATGCCTAGATGTACCCGGCCATATTGCTAAGTTGGTCAGGGTAATGACTGAGGCTGGATACCGCTGGTATCCTGAGTACACGGTCGAAGAGCAATTCCGAGATTTTAATCAAAGCCAGTATCTCTGCACTGTCAGGATATTTCCATCTTATCCTGGATCCACCGAGCCTCTTCACTGCTCTTATGGACTCGGGGTTACCATTGAGATGGCTGTGCAGGACGCCGCCTACTCTATGATGACCATTATGCGAGTCAGATCTGGTATATTTCGGGACTCTGATTTCCGGTATATGCCAGGATCACTTCCGGGAGCACAAGGGTATCTCCAGGCTATCTATGCTGACCCCACTCAGGAGGATTCACGGACTCGCACCACTGCTGAGATGCTCGAGGATAAGGACCGTGAAAATTGGGCCTTAAGGCTAGAGCTCTTCAACACCCGTGCTGACCACTGGGCCACTTTGACTCGGTTCGCACCGGCGGTGCAAGCTGGATTCTCAGATATGCGCGATCTCTATCCTGTGAGATCTGCTCTGCCAGACGTGATGGTTTGGCGTGATGTAGGAGGCATCACCCCACCTCGCGGTCCCCGCAGGCCACCGTTTGTTGGTCCAAGGCCTCATCCTAGCCCCTATGGTCCACAAGCTCCGCGAGACCGTCTGTTTCCAGATGATCATGTTGAGCTCCCAGGCTATGGAGGTGACTTCTACGAGGACTACTACGGATCGGTCTGAGTTAGTGGTAGTATCACTAGTTCGCACTAGCTGTGTCGTCTATCGTCCCGCGTGACTCGTGGGATATGACCTAGTTTGTACTTCTTCCGGAGGTGTAGAAAAATAATGTATAGGAGCTGGGAATGCCTCCGATGAGATGTAATCCTCTTTTCACCGTAATAGTACTTTGTTTGGTCTTGTACTAAACCCTGTATGGTGTGTATGACGATGGAATAAAAGAAGCAGTTTCTGTATCTACCATGTCATACGGATGATCATCTTGCATTCCGAGTTATTTCTTACATTACGAATCCTATGTCGGAATTTTACCATCCTGACTAAATCATTGTCTTGTTTACCTAGGATGGTCAACACGCGCGCTAACCCTGCCTCTCAAGAGCAGGCCGAAGGCAGTGAAGCCAGGGAGGCAAATCTCCCTCATCCTCCTTCACTAGCCGAGGTTATGATGGAAGCTGAGAGAAACAAGCGGGAGACAAACCGTTTGTTGGAGCGTATTGAACAGAATACAGCACACCATCAGAGGGCTAACGTGGTGTCACTCAGTGATTTTATCAAATTGCATCCACCCACGTTCCACCACTCCATCGAGCCTCTCGACGCTGATGACTGGCTTCGCAGTATCTCTCACAAACTGCGTTCCGCGCTGGTAGCGGAGGCTGACAAGGTCACCTTTGCTGCATATCATCTTGAAGGCCCCGCCAGTCTATGGTGGGAGAATTATGGAGCTATGCGCCTAGCGGGCCATGTCACAACTTGGGCTGAGTTCAGCGAGGCTTTCCGTGAACATCACATTCCGGAGGGTCTCATGGACCGTAAACGTGAAGAATTTTGCAGTTTCACCCAAGGCCGACTTTCTGTGGATGCCTATAGCAGGGAGTTTGGTAATCTCGCCCGATATGCAACTGAGGAAGTTTCTACTGACGCCAAGAAGCAAGCAAGGTTCCGTAAGGGCCTTAGTCCTGAGCTTCGCCGCGATCTCCGTCTGCATGAGTGCACATCTTTTTCGAAACTTGTCAACAAAGCCATCAGTGCCGAAACTGGTCAGACTGACTATGACGCAACACGCAAGCATGGCCGTGACATGGGTTCCTCATCGGTGCTGGTCCTCAGAAGCGCCGCGTGTGGGTACCCAACACCGCCCTGCCACCCAGGTTCACACCGAGGCCATCTTTCCAGGCGCCTCGCCCCGTTCAACAGTCTGCTCCAGCCAAGCCCTATGGGGGTCCAACCAATAATGCTCCTCCACGTACCAGTTCCGTGACTTGTTTCAAGTGTGGGGAATCTGGTCACTATATGCGTGAGTGTCCCCAGACCAACCCCAACCAGTCTGCTAAAGCTGTTGGCCGTGGCAAGCCGACAGGAAAAGTATTCCACGCCAAGCCGGTCACCGCTTCACGTGGCCATGTCAACTGTGTCTCTGCCGAAGAAGCTCAAGAGGATCCCAACGTCGTTCTCGGTACGCTTCTTGTTAACTGCCACCCGGCATCTGTTCTTTTCGATACAGGAGCCTCTCATTCCTTTATATCTGAAAATTATGCTCGTTTGCATAACGTTGCATTCTGTGACATGCCATCCACTATGGAAATTTCTACCCCTGGTTCTAGATGGCAGACCTCTAGGGTAAGCTATGGAAATGAGATCCAAGTCGACAGACTTGTTTTCCTCGCGTCTTTGATAGCCCTTAAATCTTCATATATTAATATCATTCTGGGTATGGACTGGATGTCGGCTCATCATGCCCAAATCGATTGCTTCTCTAGGACTGTTCAACTCACCCATCCTTCGGGGAAGATAGTCAATGTCTTGACTCGAATAGCCAAGCGACAATTATATTCTCTTAACGCCAGCCCTTTGCCAGACCTTGAGGACGTTCCGGTAGTCCGTGACTTCCCGGATGTCTTTCCAGAGGAATTGCCAGGTGTTCCACCTGACAGGGATGTTGAGTTTGTAATAGACCTCATTCCAGGAACCGTTCCGATTGCCAGAAGACCTTATAAGATGGCACCACTAGAACTAGCCAAGCTTAAGAAACAACTCGATGAGTCCTTGAAAAAGGGTTTCATCCGACCTAGCTCATCTCCGTGGGCTTGCCCCGTTCTATTCGTCAAGAAGAAGGATGGTACGGACCGGATGGTTGTAGATTACCGACCTGTTAATTTGGTCACAATCAAGAACAAATATCCGCTTCCCAGGATCAACGACCTGTATGATCAGCTCGCTGGATCCTCAGTCTTCTCCAAGATGGATTTGAGGTTGGGCTACCATCAAATCAAAATCAGAAACGGGGACATTCCTAAAACGGCCTTTGTTACTCGTTATGGCCAATACGAGTACACCGTCATGTCCTTCGGATTAACCAACGCTCCAGCCACCTTTTCTCGGTTAATGAACTCAATCTTCATGGAGTATTTGGATAAATTCGTCGTGGTTTACCTCGATGATATACTCATCTACTCCAAGAACGAGGAAGAACATGTCGAACATCTAAGGCTAGTGTTGCAGAAACTTCGAGAGCATCGCCTTTATGCCAAATTTTCTAAATGTGAATTCTGGTTGCCAGAAGTGACCTATCTGGGTCATGTAATATCTGGTAAAGGTATTGCTGTTAACCCTGAGCGAGTTCAAGCCGTCCTTAACTGGACTCCACCTGAATCGGTCAAGCAAGTTCGGAGTTTTCTAGGCTTAGCGAGCTATTGCCGTCGCTTTGTCAAAAACTTCTCCAAAGTTGCTAAACCTTTAATCGAACTCCTCAAGAAAGATAAGAAGTTCGAATGGACTCCACAATGTGAGCACAGCTTTCAGGAACTGAAAAGACGCCTGACTTCTGCTCCCGTGCTGGTACCGCCAGACTTCTCCAAGGACTTTGTTATCTACTGCGACGCCTCGCGACAAGGACTAGGTTGCATTCTCATGCAAGATCGACACGTAATTGCCTACGCTTCACGGCAATTGCACCCACATGAGGAGAATTATCCTACTCATGATCTAGAGCTTGCAGCCGTAGTCTATGCACTTAAGACCTGGCGACATTACCTCCTCGGCAATCGTTGCGAAATATTCACTGATCACCAAAGTCTGAAGTATATTTTCACCCAACCGGATTTGAATCTCAGGCAGAGACGTTGGGTTGAATTGATCACCGACTTCGACTTAGGAATAACCTACACCCCAGGGAAAGCCAACGTCATGGCTGATGCGCTAAGTCGTAAATCTTATTGTAATAACCTGATGTTACAACAAAGTCAACCGCTTCTCCATGAGGAATTTCGGAAGCTTAACCTTCACATTGTTCCTCAAGGTTTTCTCTCCACCTTGGTGGCAAAACCTACCCTTACGGATCAAATTATCAAAGCACAGAAGGTAGATCCGGGAATCTCCCGCATCAAGAGGAACATTCAGAAAGGAATTGTGAATTGTTTCTCCATTAATGATCAAGGAGTCGTATACTTGGGAATCGATTAGTAGTTCCCAAAGTGCGCAACCTAAGGCGATTAATCCTTAAGGAAGCTCATGAATCTCCTCTCACTATTCATCCCGGTAGTACTAAGATGTATCAGGACCTACGCCAGAGGTTCTGGTGGACTAGGATGAAGAGAGAAATTGCTCAGTATATTGCTAACTGCGACGTCTGTCGTCGTGTAAAAGCAGAGCACCAACGGCCTGCTGGCACCCTTCAACCCTTAGCTATTCCTGAATGGAAATGGGATAAAATTGGTGTGGATTTCATTACCGGTTTTCCCAGGACCAAGAGAGGGAATAATGCCATTTTCGTCGTGGTCGATCGTCTTTCCAAAGTAGCCCATTTCCTACCTGTTCGAGAGAGTATAACCGCTAGTCAGCTGGCAGACTTATACATCTCCGAATAGTGTCCCTCCATGGTGTTCCTTTGGAAATTAACTCGGATCGAGGAAGTCTTTTCACCTCTCGATTTTGGGAAAGTTTCCAGAATGCTATGGGAACCCGTCTTTCCTTTAGCACCGCTTTCCACCCTCAGTCGAGTGGTCAAGTGGAACGCGTCAACCAAATTCTAGAAGACATGCTTCGAGCCTCTGTTATCTCATTCGGAATGGACTGGGAGAAGTGCCTTCCGTTTGCCGAATTCGCTTACAACAACAGCTATCAATCTAGCTTGGGTAAAGCCCCTTTTGAAGTTCTCTATGGACGACGATGTCGAACACCCCTTAACTGGTCAGAGACCGGGGAAAGACAATTCTTTGGCCCGGATATGATTCAGGAAGCAGAAGAACAAGTTCGTATCGTTCGTGAAAAGTTGAAAACAGCCCAATCTCGTCAAAAGAGTCAATATGACCGAAAACATAAGGCTATGACTTTCGAGGTTGACGAGAAGGCTTATCTTCGGGTCACCCCTCTGAAGGGAACCCATTGCTTCGGTATCAAAGGCAAATTGGCTCCTCGTTACATTGGACCTTTTCGCATTCTTGCCAAACGAGGAGAAGTTGCCTACCAGTTGGAACTACCTCCGCACCTCTCCAGAGTCCACGATGTCTTCCACGTTTCTCAACTCAGGCGTTGCTTCTCGGATCCTATCCGTGGAGTGGACCACGAAACGCTTGATCTCCAAGATAATCTTACATATCGAGAGTACCCCGTTCGTATCCTCGATCAGGCCGAACGTACCACCCGACGTCATAATATCAAGTTTCTCAAGGTTCAATGGTCGCACCATTCTGAGGATGAAGCAACTTGGGAAAGGGAGGATCGTCTTCGACTCGAGTACCCCGCCTTCTTCTCGGAGGAACCCAAATCTCGGGACGAGATTCTTTTGAGTGGGGGTGAGTTGTCACAACCTAGCTAGTCATGCATTAGAGTGTTGCATCATGTTTACTCTTTCATCAGAAACTTGAAATGGGGATGACAGAACCCCCAGTCCCCTCTGAAACCAACTAGGGTTACTAAAATAATTTTTCAATGAACCTGAAATGCCCTTCTAAAATGCCCATCATTTTTGTCTTGGTTCAGAACCTCTGCCAAAAATGGTGCACATTTTCCTAGGCCATCCTAGGGTTTTTGAATTAAATCATAAATATTTGAATTTGGGCATTTAAAATAATATAAAATATTTAAATGCTCAAATATCTCCAAACTAAAATGTTTCATGTTGGAAATAATCCAACTATGGGCCAGGAATAGTTTGGTGATTTTTGAACTAGCCTAGGTATTTTATTTAATTCAACAAAGTTGCAGATATATTAAATAAAACAGAAACAGAAATAAAAAGGGGAAAACTTACCTGGGCTCCTCCACTGTGCGGCCCAGCCAGCTGGCCGGCCCAGCCCACCACTGCAGCTCTCCGTCGTCTTCCTCCCCTCGCCCCGAAGCTGCTGCGTGCTCGCGCGCGCACGGCCGCGCGGCCACCTCCTGCTTGCCGACGCGCCCCTGGCCGCGTGGACGACCACCGCAGGCCGTCCCGATCCCCTCCTGCTCTCTCTCACTCTCCCCCGGCTCTCCCCTCCTCTCCCTCGCTCTCTCTCTCACACGGCCGAACACCACCGTCGCCGCCGTTCGCCATAGCAGCCATCTCCGGCCACCCCTCGCTTCCCCGACTAGCTCAGGAGCTCCGCCTCGACTCCCTCTTCCTCCCAACCGCTCCACAGCTCCCCGGAAGCCCTGCATCGCCGCCACGTCGCCGTTCCCCTCTTCGGGCTCCGACCACCGTCGCCGTCGAATTCGCCGTCTCCAGCGCGTCCCCGAGCCCGCTTCGACGCCCACTGCAACCGCGGTGAGCTACGCCACCGTTTCCCCCTCTCCTTCCCCTTGTTTCCCCACCGTAGCCTCCTCCCCACCACGGCCGAACCTCCGCCGTCGCCGAGCTCGTCGTCGACGCAGCTCCGGTGACCATTTGGTCACCCCGGCGAGTCCAACGAGTTCGCAAGACCCCGTAGAGCATCCCTAGCGCCTCGCTTCGCTCGACTTCGAGCTCCAACCCCGTTCCCGTGCACGACCGAACCCCGGCGGCCGCAGCCGAGCTCGCCGCCGTCGACTTCGGCCACCCCGACCCCAACGGACTCCGCCAAGAGCTGCGGTTTGTCCTCAGCTCCACTCCGGTGGTCTCCGCGGCCCCTCTGGTGGCCGAAATGGCCAAAACCACTCCCGCCGCCGCGTCGGGCTCGCCGGCGGCTAAACGCCGGCAGCCGACTTTGACTTTGACCACGGGTGGGCCCTGGTTGACTCCCCTGAGTCAATGACAGGTGGGGCCCAGCCCTGTTAATTAAACAGGATTAGTTTTAATTAAATTTTAATTAAAATAATCACCCTGACATGCGGGACCCACTGTCAGGTTTGACCTGGACCAGTTCCGTTGACCTGCTGACGTCACACTGACGTCAGGCTGACGCAGTAATTGATTTTCTGAATTTAAATTAAATCAGGAAATTCCAGAATATTATTTAAACTTCAAAAATTCATAACTTTTATTCTGTAACTCCAAATTGGACAAATTATATATGAAAAATGATCAGAAAAATCCAATCTACCCATCTGTACTATTTTCATGCATGATCAAACAAGTTAAATTGATGTTTTAAGCAGAACAAGGAAAAGCACTTTAAAAGGCCATATTTGAATTTAAAATTTGAATCCTTGATTCAAATTTGTTCAAACCCTCCTGGTTTTAGTTGCATTAGCCCAATACACTCATATTGCCATGTTTCATGCATGCATCATATTGTTGCACATTGTTTGGTGATGTTTGTGTATCTGTGCTCTCTGCGACAGGTTCTGTCTCCGAGGAATACCGTGATTACCCTAACGAAGAACCGTATCAGTGCATCGAACCATCAGGCAAGCAACCAACCATTTGATCATATCGATACAATCCCATGTTCTCGCTCCTGCTCTCTTTTACTGCATTAAGACAACGCGATTCAAACTGCTGTGTGCTACGGTAGTTGAACCCATTTCCTCTGCATGACCTGTCATTGCCACAGTAACTAGATGAAACCCACTAGCATGTGTAGGAGTTGCTTGAGCCATATGTATGTGTTGTTCCTACCTTGCTATGCCTGCTATGCTTAGAGTCGTGTCAGGTCTGGTTCATCGTGGTGATGGGCTGGAGTGAAATGATTATGTCGGTAATGAGAGTGGTGTGGTGAACACGATTTGGTAAAGGTATCGATGAGAGGCCATGTAGGAGTACATGGTGGGTTGTTTCATTGAAGCCGACCTTAAGCACTGAGATCTGTATGTGTGATTTAAGAATCAGCTACTACCATGCATTGGGCCCGAAACCAATGGACCCTCTCGGCTTCTTATTCACCCTAGTTCTCCGTCCAGGAGTTGCAAGTAGTTTCTGGTGTTTGTAGCCTACTGGAGGCCGTGGACAGCGCTGACCGTAGGGGTGGGCTGTGATGCGGTAGGTACGTGGCCGGGTGTACCGAATACCCGTTAGGTATCTCGGGAACCCTGTTCACATCGTTCGGGGCCGTATGGGAAACCTCGGCCGGACTCCCTGCGGATGGAACCTGAATAGGCGATAAACCTGGACTGGAGGCTTAGGTGATTACGTAGGTCGTGGCCGACACCCACGTTGGGCTTCCGCTTGAAGGTTGCCGAGTACATGTCGTGTAAACGACGGTAAGTGGTGAGAGCGTGTATGAAGAAGTACCCCCTGCAGGGTTAACATGATCTATTCGAATAGCCACGTCCGCGGTAAAGGACTACTTGGTTGCCTATACAGTTCATAGACAAGTAAATGGAAACTACTAAAAGCCTCAAGACAAGTGTGAGTGCCGAGGATGGCTCTTCCGTAGGAAGACGGAGATGGATCCTCGGTAGTGTATTGAATTGGTGAGTAGTGGACTCGTGTGCGCAAAACCATTTCAAGTTGGATTATCATAGGATAGCCTAGCCAAGAGTCAAAGCTGGCTTGCTGCAATAACTCCACCAACCCTTCTTGATACTATGCATGTATGTAGGATCTGATGTAAGTCTTGCTGAGTACCTTTGTACTCATGTTGCTATAATCTACATTTTTACAGAAGACGCTGCAACCCCTTCTGATGGGTTCTATGTAGACGTTGACATCAACGAGTAGGCTAAAGACCCAGGTGGTGACCCTGAGCTTGTGAAGGACCACGTAGTATAGCTAGGCTTTCCAAGCCTCTTTTTTTTACTAGTTGTCTGTACTCAGACAAGTTACTTCCGCTGCTGGTTTGTATGACTGTATGACTTGTATGTGGGGTCGTGAGACCCGTACCTTTGTGTATGTTATGTATGGCTCACTGAGCCTTAAATAAAGTACTTGTGTCATAGAGTCATGTTGTGATGCTTCGTTGTATTTGCACATATCGAGCATATTGTGTGTATGATTGAAATGCTTGGTATGTGTGGGATCTGACTATCTAGTTGTTTATCTTTAGTAGCCTCTCTTACCGGGAAATGTCTCCTAGTGTTACCGCCGAGCCATGGTAGCTTGCTACTGCTCTGGAACACTTAGGCTGGCCGGCATGTGTCCTTCTTCGTTCCTGTGTCTGTCCCTTCGGGGAAATGTCACGCTTTGAGTACCGGAGTCCTGTTAGCCCGCTACAGCCCGGTTTACCGGAGTCCTGCTAGCCCAGTGCTACAGCCCGGACCCACTTGCTGATGACCGACATGTTCGAAGCTGGGTCATGGATGCCTGTCCCTGTAAGTCTGTGCCACTTTGGGTTTACGACTAGTCATGTCAGCCCGGGCTCTTTATCATATGGATGCTAGCGACACTTTCATATACGCGAGCCAAAAGGCGCAAACGGTCCCGGGAAAAGGTAAGACGACACCCGTGGGGATACCGTGCGTGAGGCCGCAAAGTGATATGAGGTGTTACCAGCTAGATCGATGTGACATCGAGTCGGGGTCCTGACAGCGTTGGTAGCTTTAGTTGCATTAGCCCAACACACTCATATTGCCATGTTTCATGCATGCATCATATTGTTGCACATTGTTTGGTGATGCCTGTGTATCGTTATCCTTTACGACAGGATCTGTCCCCGAGGAGTACCGTGACTACCCTAACGAAGAACCGTATCCGTGCATCGAACCATCAGGCAAGCAACCAACCATTTGATCATATCGATACAATCCCATGTTCTCGCTCCTGCTCTCTTTTACTGCATTAAGACAACACGATTCAAACTGCTGTGTGCTACGGTAGTTGAACCCATTTCCTCTGCATGACCTGTCATTGCCACAGTAACTAGATGAAACCCACTAGCATGTGTAGGAGTTGATTGAGCCATATGTATGTGTTGTTCCTACCTTGCTATGCCTGCTATGCTTAGAGTCGTGTCAGGTCTGGTTCATCTGGGTGATGGGCTAGAGTGAAATGATTATGTCGGTAATGAGAGTGGTGTGGTGAACACGATTTGGTAAAGGTATCGATGAGAGGCCATGTAGGAGTACATGGTGGGTTGTTTCATTGAAGCCGACCTTAAGCACTGAGATCTGTATGTGTGATTTAAGAATCAGCTACTACCATGCATTGGGCCCGAAACCAATGGACCCTCTCGACTTCTTATTCACCCTAGTTCTCCGTCCAGGAGTTGCAAGTAGTTTCTGGTGTTTGTAGCCTACTGGAGGCCGTGGACAGCGCTGACCGTAGTAGGTACGTGGCCGGGTGTACCGAATACCCGTTAGGTATCTCGGGAACCCTGTTCACATCGTTCGGGGCCGTATGGGAAACCTCGGCCGGACTCCCTGCGGATGGAACCTGAATAGGCGATAAACCTGGACTGGAGGCTTAGGTGATTAGGTAGGTCGTGGCCGACACCCACGTTGGGCTTCCGCTTGAAGGTTGCCGAGTACATGTCGTGTAAACGACGGTAAGTGGTGAGAGCGTGTATGAAGAAGTACCCCCTGCAGGGTTAACATGATCTATTCGAATAGCCGCGTCCGCGGTAAAGGACTACTTGGTTGCCTATACAGTTCATAGACAAGTAAATGGAAACTACTAAAAGCCTCAAGATAAGTGTGAGTGCCGAGGATGGCTCCTCCGTAGGAGGACGGAGGTGAATCCTCGGTAGTGTATTGAAGTGGTGAATAGTGGACTCGTGTGCGCAAAACCATTTCAAGTTGGAGTATCGTAGGATAGCCTAGCCAAGAGTCAAAGCTGGCTTGCTGCAATAACTCCACCAACCCTTCTTGATACTATGCATGTATGTAGGATCTGATGTAAGTCTTGCTGAGTACCTTTGTACTCATGTTGCTATAATCTACATTTTTACAGAAGACGCTGCAACCCCTTCTGATGGGTTCTATGTAGACGTTGACATCAACGAGTAGGCTAAAGACCCAGGTGGTGACCCTGAGCTTGTGAAGGACCACGTAGTATAGCTAGGCTTTCCAAGCCTCTTTTATTTTACTAGTTGTCTGTACTCAGACAAGTTACTTCCGCTGCTGGTTTGTATGACTGTATGACTTGTATGTTGGGTCGTGAGACCCGTACCTTGGTGTATGTTATGTATGGCTCCCTGAGCCTTAAATAAAGTACTTGTGGCGTAGAGTCATGTTGTGATGCTTCGTTGTATTGCACATATCGAGCATATTGTGTGTATGATTGAAATGCTTGGTATGTGTGGGATCTGACTATCTAGTTGTTTATCTTTAGTAGCCTCTCTTACCGGGAAATGTCTCCTAGTGTTACCGCTGAGCCATGGTAGCTTGCTACTGCTCTGGAACACTTAGGCTGGCCGGCATGTGTCCTTCTTCGTTCCTGTGTCTGTCCCTTCGGGGAAATGTCACGCTTTGAGTACCGGAGTCCTGTTAGCCCGCTACAGCCCGGTTTACCGGAGTCCTGCTAGCCCAGTGCTACAGCCCGGACCCACTTGCTGATGACCGACACGTTCGAAGCTGGGTCATGGATGCCTGTCCCTGTAAGTCTGTGCCACTTTGGGTTTACGACTAGTCATGTCAGCCCGGGCTCTTTATCATATGGATGCTAGCGACACTATCATATACGTGAGACAAAAGGCGCAAACGGTCCCGGGAAAAGGTAAGACGACACCCGTGGGGATACCGTGCGTGAGGCCGCAAAGTGATATGAGGTGTTACCAGCTAGATCGATGTGACATCGAGTCGGGGTCCTGACAACTCTTTTATAGCTCCATGACCTCGTATCATCACATAGCCTATACCATGTCGATGCGTCTCCCTCCAAACATAAAGGGAAAGCCTTCTTCTTAACAACATCATCGGGTATACCTTCAAGCTTGAATAATCCACAAATATCATCCAAATAGCGTAGATGCTCGTCGGGATGCTTTGTCCCATCTCCTGTAAAAGTATTAGCCAACAGTTTTTCCATAATACCCGAAGGAAATTCGGAAGGAGTTTCATTTTCAATAGGTTCAGTAGGTTGAGGAGCAACTCTTTGCTCTACTGGACAGGATTAAGATACCCCGAACAAGCCCCTCAGAGATTCACTTGCCATAGTAACAAGTGACAGAAAATTTCAGCACACTATATAAACTTTTCCTTACCAAATTCCACTTACCAAAGGCGCTACACTCCCCGGCAACGACGCCAGAAAAGAGTCTTGATGACCCACAAGTATAGTGGATCTATCATAGTCCTTTCGATAAGTAAGAGTGTCGAACCCAACGAGGAGCAGAAGGAAATGATAAGCGGTTTTCAGCAAGGTATTCTCTGCAAGTACTGAAATAAGTGGTAACAGATAGTTTTGTGAGAAGATAAATGGTAACGAGCAACAAGTAACAAAAGTAAATAAAGTGCAGCAAGGTGGACCAATCCTTTTTGTAGCAAAGGACAAGCCTGGACAAACTCTTATAATAGGAAAAGCGCTCCCGAGGACACATGGGAATATCGTCAAGCTAGTTTTCATCACGCTCATATGATTCGCGTTCGGTACTTTGATAATTTGATATTTGGGTGGACCGGTGCTTGGGTACTGCCCTTACTTGGACAAGCATCCCACTTATGATTAACCTCTATTGCAAGCATCTGCAACTACAATGAAAGTATTAAGGTAAACCTAACCATAGCATGAAACATATGGATCCAAATCAGCCCCTTACGAAGCAACGCATAAACTAGGGTTTAAGCTTCTGTCACTCTAGCAACCCATCATCTACTTATTACTTCCCAATGCCTTCCTCTAGGCCCAAATAATGGTGAAGTGTTATGTAGTCGACGTTCACATAACACCACTAGAGGTTAGACAACATACATCTTATCAAAATATTGAACGAATACCAAATTCACATGACTACTAATAGCAAGACTTCTCCCTTGTCCTCAGGAACAAATGTAGCTACTCACAAAGCATATTCATGTTCATGATCAGAGGGGTAATAATGTGCATAAAGGATCTGAACATATGATCTTCCACCAAATAAACCAACTAGCATCAACTACAGGGAGTAATCAACACTACTAGCAACCTACTAGCACCAATCCCGGACTTGGAGACAAGAATTGGATACAAGAGATGAACTAGGGTTTGGAGATGAGATGGTGCTGGTGAAGATGTTGATGGAGATTGCCCTCTCCCGATGAGAGAAGCGTTGGTGATGACAATGGTGATGATTTCCCCCTCCCTGAGGGAAGTGTCCCCGGCAGAACAACTCTACCAGAGCCCTAGATTGGTTCCGCCAAGGTTCCGCCTCGTGGCGGCAGAGTCTCGTCCCGAAAGGTTGCTTCCTATTTTTTTCTCATCGAAAGACTTCATATAGGAGAAGATGGGCGTCTGAGAGCCACTAGGGGGCCCACGAGGTAGGGGGGCGCACCCAGGGGGGAGGGACGCGCCGCCCACCCTTGTGAGCAGGGTGTGGGCCCCCTGGCCTTCATCTTTGGCGACGATTTTTCTTTATTTATTTTAAGATATTCCGTGGAGTTTCAGGACTTTTGGAGTTGCGCAGAATAGGTCTCCAATATTTGCTCCTTTTCCAGCCAGAATTCCAGCTGCCGGCATTCCCCCTCTTCATGGTAAACCTTGTAAAATAAGAGAGAATAGCCATAAGTATTGTGACATATTGTGAAATAACAGCCCATAATGCGATAAATATCGATATAAAAGCATGATGCAAAATGGACGTATCAGCAACAACCCTGCTTCCCCGGAGCAGGCTGAAGGCAGTGGGCCTAGAGATGCGAACCTACCTCACCCTCCTTCTTTGGCTGAGGTCATGCTAGAGGCCGAGAGGAACAAATAGGAGACCAACCGTTTGCTGGAATGCCTCAAACAGAACACCGCACAGCGCTAGAGGAACGACTTGGTGTCTCTCAATGACTTCATCAAGTTACACCCACCCACCTTCCATCACTCTGTCGAGCCCCTCGACACTGATGATTGGATTCACAGCATTACCCACAAGCTACCTTCTGGACACGTAGCTGAAGCTGCCTATCATCTTGAAGGCCCCGCCAGTCTCTGGTGGGAGAACTATGAGGCCATGCACCCAGCCGTCCAGGTCACTACTTGTCCAGAGTTCAGTGAGGCTTTCTGTGAACATCACATCCCGGAAGGTCTTATGGATCGCAAGCGTGAGGACTTCTGCAGTGTCACCCAAGGTAGACTCACTGTGGATGCATACAGCAGGGAGTTCGGAAACCTAGCACATTATGCAACTGAGGAAGTTTCCACCGATGCCAGGAAGCAGGCAAGGTTCCGCAAGGGACTTATCCCCGAGCTCCGCCGTGATCTCCGTCTGCACGAATGCACTTCCTTCCAGAAGCTTGTGAACAAGGCCATCAGTGCTGAGACATGTCAGACTGATTTCGATGCTTCACGCAAGCACGACCGTGACACTAGTTCCTTATCCGGTTCTGGCTCTCAGAAGCGCCCAGTGTGGGTGCCTAACACCGCCCTGCCACCAAGGTTCACACCGAGGCCATCCTATCAGGCGCCTCGCCCAACTCAGCAGTATGCACCGGTTAAGTCCTATGGTGGATCAACCAACAATGCTCCTCCACGCACTAGCACTGTGACGTGTTTCAAGTGTCGAGAACCAGGCCACTATATGCGAGAGTGTCCCCAGACCAACCCCAACGCCAACCACTCCGGAAAGACTGTTGGCCGTGGCAAGCCAATAGGGAAGGTGTACTACGCCAAGCCGGCCACCGCTGCACGTGGCCATGTGAAATGTGTCTAAGCTGAAGAGGCTCAGGAGGATCTAACGTTGTTCTTGGTACGCTCCTTGTTAATTGCCACCCGGCATCTGTTCTTTTCGATACTGGAGCATCTCATTCATTCATATGCGAAAACTATTCTCGTTTGCATAACACCGCATTCTGTGACATGCCTTCTACCATGGAAATTTCTACTCCTGGTTCTAGATGGCAAACTTCTAGATTAAGCCATGGGAATGAAATTCAGGTCGACAGACTTGTTTTCCTTGCATCCTTGATAGCCCTCAAATCCTCGGATATTAATATCATCTTGGGTACGGATTGTATGTCAGCTCATCATGACAAGATTGATTGCTTCTCTAGGACTGTTCAACTTACACACCCATCGGGAGAGGTAGTCAATGTCTTGACCCGACTAGCTAAGCGATAGCTATATTTCCTTAATGCAAGTCCTTTGCCAGACCTCGAAGATGTTCCGGTAGTTCGTGACTTTCCGGATGTCTTTCCAGAAGAATTGGCGGGTGTTCCACCCGACAGAGATATCGAGTTCGTGATAGATCTTATCCTAGGAACTGTCCCAATCTCTAGAAGACCCTATAATATGGTACCACTAGCTCACTACTAGGGAAAAGCCTAGCAGCAACACGGGTTTTAGGCCTATTGATACGTCCATTTTGCATCATGCTTTTATATCAATATTTATTGCATTATGGGCTGTTATTACACATTATATCTCAATACTTATGACTATTCTCTCTTATTTTACAAGGTTTACCATGAAGAGGGGGAATGTCGGCAGCTGGAATTCTGGCTGGAAAAGGAGCAAACATTGGAAACCTATTCTGCACTGCCCCAAAAATCCCGAAACTCCACGGAACTTATTTTTGGAATTAATAAGAATTATTGAGCGAAAGAAACACCATAGGGGGCCCACACCATGGCCAGGAGGGTGGGGGGCGCGCCCACCCCTACTGGGCGCGCCCCCTGTCTCCTGGGCCCCCTGGTGGCCCTTCAGTGCCCATCTTCTACTATATGAAGGCTTTTACCCTGGAAAAAATCAGAGGCAAGCTTATGGGACGAAACTCCGCCGCCATGAGGCGGAACCAATCTAGAGCTCCGGCAGAGCTGTTCTGCCGGGGAAACTTCCCTCCGGGAGGGGGAAATCTTCACCATCGTCATCACCAACAATCCTCTCATCAGGAGGGGGTCAATCTCCATCAACATCTTCACCAGCACCATCTCCTCTCAAAACCATAGTTCATCTCTTGTATCCAATCTTGTATCAAAACCACAAATTGGTACCTGTGGGTTGCTAGTAGTGTTGATTACTCTTTGTAGTTGATGCTAATTGGTTTACTTGGTGGAAGATCATATGTTTCGATCCTTAATGCATATTATTAATCCTCTGATTATGAACATGAATATGCTTTGTGAGTAGTTACGTTTGTTCCTGAGGACATGGGTGAAGTCTTGCTATTAGTAGTCATGTGAATTTGGTATTCGTTCGATATTTTGATGAGATGTGTGTTGTCTTTTTTCTAGTGGTGTTATGTGAATGTCGACTACATGACACTTCACTATTATTTGGGCCTAGAGGAAGGCATTGGGAGGTAATAAGTAGATGATGGGTTGCTAGAGTGACAAAAGCTTAAACCCTAGTTTATGCATTGCTTTGTAAGGGGCTGATTTGGATCCATATGTTTAATGCTGTGGTTAGGTTTACCTTAATACTTCTTTTGTAGTTGCGGATGCTTGCAATAGGGGTTAATCATAAGTGGGATGCTTGTCCAAGTAAGGGCAGTACCCAAGCATCGGTCCACCCACATATCAAATTATCAAAGTACCGAACGCGAATCATACGAGCGTGATGAAAACTAGCTTGACGATAATTCCCATGTGTCCTTGGGAGCTCTTTTCTCATTATAAGAAATTTTCCAGGCTTGTCCGTTGCTACAAAAAGGATTGGACCACCTTGCTGCACTTTATTTACTTTCATTGCTTGTTACCTGTTACAATTTATCTTATCATAAAACTATCTGTTACCTACAATTTCAGTGCTTGCAGAGAAAACCTTACTGAAAACCGCTTATCATTTCCTTCTGCTCCTCATTGGGTTCGACAATCTTACTTATCGAAAGGACTACGATAGATCCACTACACTTTTGGGTCATCACCTATGTCACGCCCAATATGCGACCCTATCCAAAAGGAACTCGAAGGTCCCACCAAGGATAGACCCGCATATTGAAATGTTTTTGCAAGGTGGATATCATTACATCAACATTACATAATAGATGGGGATACATACAAAAGGCATACAATGCCACACGAATACAACATCATATTACAAGAGATCAACATCCGACTACAGATGAAACACAAACAGAAACTCAAACGACATCCACCCTGCTAGCCCAGGCTGCTGTCGGTGTACTAGAGTAGGGGTACCCTAGTATCCTGAACTTGTGCACGGGCAATGGCAGCACCCCGCGGCAAGGCTCGCCGGGCCACAGCCAAGATCCTCTGTGGCTCCTTAAAAGACAAGACCCCGGCAAGAGGAGCTTGCCAGGAAGCCAATCAAGAACAAAGTATTCAAGCTAAGAAGACAAGGCCCCGGCAAGAGGAGCTTGCCAGGAAGGCCAACCAAGGCATCACAAGAAAGCTTGCCATGGCGCACCACGCGCCCCGGCAAGGCTCAGTGAGCGACAAGCTCCCGGACCCGACAAGGCGACGGCCGCGGCAAGGCACTTGCCGCGGCAAGCGGCCACTCCGCACCCAGGCTCCAGCACATCCACCAACGTGTCGTCCTGGGACCCTTGCAGGCACGCGTGGCGGAAGGTTGTGCAGCCAGCGGTGTGCGGTGGCAAGCGGTGCTGACAAGAAGGCCATCGTGGCGATCGGTGGCGCCCCTGACGGTCTCTCCTCACACTGTTTAGACGATACAGACGGGCATTTAATGCCCTTGTCCCCTGCCATCAAGGTTAGGTATGATACACTGTGGCTACAGTAGAGGTAGCTGTACCTACCACATTCTTTTTCCATTTTCACCCTTTCTGTCTACGTTGCCACCTGTCGGTGACCCCTTGAACGTATAAAAGGAGGCCCATGGGCAACGTAGAAGAGGTTCGGCTCATTCGAAGCTAGCACGCTCCCACGCTCGGTCGGATAGCTCATATCGCTCCCGAGCAAGAACACTGAATAAACACCTAGATGCAGCAGTAGGAGTGTTATCTCTCCGGAGAGCTCCGAAGCTGGGTAAACTGCTCGTGTGTATTGCCTCGATCCGCTCTTCGTGCGACCTCTGCCCTCCGCCGAACCGAAAGGGGCTCGGTCCGCCGGTCCCATAGGTGTTCGTGGATCAGTTTCCCCGACATCTTTGGCGCGCCAGGTAGGGGGCGTCGAGATTGTGTGAACCCGATCCGGCGTGCACACAAGCAAAATCTTCATCGACTTCATCGACATGCCACCGAAGAAGAAGGCTTCGGAGGCAGCTGTTCCGTCCGCGTCACTCCCACCGCCACCGGAGCGAACGGGTGGTGGAGTAGACGCCGGCGAAGGAACGGGCGTCGACGAGGGTGCTCACAGCGCTGCCAAGTCCAAGGACAAGGCCGCGTAGACCTCGGTGTCCGTACGCGCACCGCGCCCGTCACAGGAGGCGTGGGACCAGTAGCGTCATGGCGTTCGCAGCGCCATATGTCCGCTGGGCCAAGATCAAGCTGGTGGTTCTCATGGCGTCCAAGACCAGCATGCACGTCAACATGCTGGCCCGAGCGAGGTACGGTCGCCTGGACGGGGTACTACTCCTTCTAACGTGGTTAGGACTCCGAGCATGTCCCGCTCCTCGCACCGTTCACCTCTGCCGCCCACCACTCCAGCGGAAGCCTTGGCGCGAGCTCAACTGCTTCTAGATTACCCTCCGACAACGGACAAGACTGACAAGTGGAGGGCCACTATCCAGAGCCTCATCGGCTTCGCCAACGGCGACACTGCGCGGCAACCAAGCACTTCGCTTCCGCGGCAAGACTGCCGGACGCGAGCCGATGGCAACAAGACCGATGGGGGTGCGACTTCCATGCACTCTCCACCATGAAGGCCAAGATCGCCGACTCGCCGGATCCACCCCGACAGCGGCTCCACCGCGTCATCGGATCCACGAGCTCGTCGTGATCAGCGCCAAGTTTTGCACGAACGACAGCAAGAGGACGCTCGTACCCGCATCGAGCGCCGAAGAGAAGCGCGACGTCAATCTGACCAGCGCGCTGGGCCCTCTGTCCACATGCATGCGCCGGGGGAACCAGGCGACTTGCCGTACGCGGTAGGTTGCCCTGCGTTCACCCCTGAGCTGCGGCAAGTCTAGTGGCCCAGCAAGAAAAATTTCAAACCAGACGTACCGGAGAAGTACGACGGCAAGTCGCATCCGTCAGAGTTCCTCAGCATCTACACCATCGCGGTGCAGGCTGCCGGGGGGCGGGACGACAAGATCCTCGCCAACTACTTCCCGCTGGTGCTCAAACCCAATGTCAGATCCTGGCTCATGCACTTGCCGGACAACTCCATCTCCTCTTGGGCAGATCTATGCCATCAGTTTGTCGGCGCCTTTACAGGCGACCAAAAGCCACATGGCCAAGAGAGCGACCTTCATCTGCTCGCCCAGAAGGAAGGAGAGTCCCTGCGCAAGTACACTCAGAGATTCAGCCGTGTACAGCACAACATCCTAGACGTCGACCCTGTCGCGGTCATTAGCGCGTTTCATTAGAACGTGCGAAACCGCAGGATGAGGGAGGAGATGGCGATGTGCAAGATCAGGGACGTCAGCGAGCTCTATGCCCTGGCCGACAAGTGCGCACGTGCTGAAGAGGGGAGGAGGCTCCCCGGAGAGAACACAGGAGCAGGAGAATCAGACAGTGAGGATGCTGCCCCGGCAAAGAAAGGCCGGCGGCAGAATAACAGAAGGAAGAAGGGCAAAGAAGTGCTAGTTGTTGAGCAGTCCGACGACGAAGGCGGCGCCAAGAAAGCTAAGACTGGTGGCTCCGGCAAAGAGGCCCAGGCAGTGGCAGCCGCCGACAAGCAGGATAGCTCCGGCAAGCAGTATTGCAAGATCCATCACACCAAGGGCCATGACCTCCAGAGCTGCAAGAAGGTCGAGCAGCTTGTCGAGCAGCTGAGAGCTGAGTACGAGCGACGCGACAAGGAGAAGGCCCAGGAAGGTGCTGGAGGAGCTAGCAAGAAACGCCCCGGCCGGGGAGGACGCCGCGGCAAGGCCAAGCAGCGGCAAGGAGACAGGCCTCCCCGCGGCCACGACAAGGATGAAGACGACGAGGACAAAGATATGGTTGATGATGAGGCCGATGAGCAGGAATTTCAGAAAGCCACAGAGGTCCTGTGCGTTGACGGTGGTGCTTCTCTGCATACTTCGCACCGCCAACTCAAACAGTGGATGCGGGAAGTTAATGCAGCAGAGCCGTCCGTAGAATCAGGCAAGCCCATGAAATGGTCCAGCACGCCTATCATCTTTGATATTGAGGACCACCCTGATCGCATAACTGCGGTCGGGTGCTTGCAGATGTTGGTTTCTCCAACTATCCGCAACCTCAAGGTCACAAAGATGCTAGTTGACGGCGGGGCCGGCTTGAACCTGATCTCCTCCGCGGTCCTCCAGAAACTCCAGATCCCTGACAGCGAGCTCAAAGAAACCGACACACTCCAAGGAATCAACCCAGGAAGGAGCAAGCCAAAGGGAAAGATCACGCTGCCGGTCACATTTGGCAGCCAGCTGAACTTCAGAACTGAGAGGGTAACTTTTGATGTTGCTGACTTTCCATTGCCCTACAATGGGATCCTCGGCCGTCCAGCACTCGCCAAGTTCATGGCAGCCTCTCACTATGCATACAACATGCTCAAGATGCCAGGCCCGTTAAGTGTCATCTCTGTCCCTGGCGACAAGAAGGATGCCCTTATCTGTGCCGACAAGATTTACCAGGAAGCAGCAGCCGCAGCCGATCGCAAGTCACTTGCCGCTAAAGCTCCCGGGGGGAAGAAGAAGGCCAAGTCCGGCAAGACCTCACTAATAGGAAAAGGGCTATAGATGGAAATGACACTAATGGCGCACCAGACTTGTGGTGCGCCATTAGTATATACTAATGGCGCACCACCTTCTGATGCGCCATTAGTGTTGAAACTACTAATGGCGCACCCTGCCCACGGTGCGCCATTAGTACCAATTTTTTTTGAACTAGTGCGCCTGTCCAAACATACTAATGGCGCATCCACTGGTGGTGCGCCATTACTAGTTGTAACTAGTAATGGCGCACCAGCCAGAAGGTGCGCCACTAATGTTATTTTTTTATTATTGTTTTTATTCCTTTTTTTGCAAAAGTACTAATGGCGCACCACCAGGGGGTGCGCCATTAGTAACCTGGATTACTAATGGCGCATTTGTTGCTGGTGCGCCATTAGTAAGTGGGCAGCAATAAGATATTTTGGACAGCCTCTCCTCCCACACTCACTTTCTCCCCACTTCATTCTCTCCACCGCCTCCTCCATGTCTCGGGTGCCTCCTCTTTTTCACCTCATTTCCACCATAGATTCATTCAAATTAAGTGGTTAAGTTACCTTATTTTGCTAGGTAAGTAAGGGGGGAAGCTATATTTATGTTGTGCTCCCTACAACAATGTGCACATGCACTTTTTATGGCCTAGCTAGATCTATGTATGTTCGTGGTGTTGCATATGTTTGTGGTGTTGCATATGTGTTTGTGTTTGGAGGTGTACCGGTATTTGAAATGCGATAGTTGCCAATATTTTGCCGGAATGTTGATTCATTTCCGTTTCGGCGAGAATTTTGGCATTAAGCATTCTTTTTGGTCCTATTTTTAGGGAAAGTCATGCCAAATTTTTTCTTGGTTCTAAAATATCGTTTTGCTCTACCCCGCAGGCGACCATGGTCCGCACGATGACCGAAGGCATCGTGAATAGGTTTTTGAGGTCCGCGAAGGCCGAGATGCTTCAAAAGAACGAGACGGAGATAAGATGTCCGTGTCGAAGATGCAAGCTGAATAGCCTTATTGCGGACCCGGATTTCGGGCAGGTGCGGGACCACCTGCTCTTGCGTGGTTTCATGGATGGCTATCGGTGGCAAGGTGATGAAGATGACTACGAAGTCGTCCATGGGGGCCGGGCAAGAAATGAGGAAGGGCAGCAAGACAACCACCGCGTCTCGGGGGGGGGGGCGAGAAGACGAAGAATCCCCAGGAGATGATCACGACGGTGATGCTGTACACAGTCATCATGTAGAATATGCAGGACATGATGATGATGCCGGCGGAGCAGACGACGCTGGACCATCGATGGGCTGGGTGCAGGACCCTCATATTCAAGAGATGCTTCTCAAGCAGACGGATAACGCAAGAGCTGCCGCCCGAGAGAAAGCCAAGATGGATCAACTTGAGTTAGATGCGGTTACTCCATTGTATGAAGGATGCAGGCCCGAGGATACCCGCCTGAAAGTAACGCTCATGGCTCTGGAGATGAAGGTAAAACACAAAATGACCGACGCATGCTTCGACGAGAACATGCCATTCTGGCACGAACGTCTTCCCAAGGGGAACAAGTGCCCGACTAGTTTGGAGGAGGCGAAGAAAATCGTGTGTCCTCTAGATTTGCTGCACATGAAATACCATGTGTGCATGAACAATTGCATCATTTATCGGGACGAGCACGCGGAGTCTACCATATGTCCGGTGTGCGGTGTCACTCGATACAAGAAGAGGAAGAAAGCTCCTCGAAAAGTGGTGTGGTACTTTCCGATCACTCCTCGTCTGCAGCGGTATTTCGCGGACCCTAAGGTAGCAAAGCTCCTGCGTTGGCACGGGGATAGGGAGGAGAAGAAGCGAGAAGATGACGCAAATGATCCGGAGATAGATAAAAAAGACAAGATGCTGAGTCACCCTAAGGATGCGAGCCAGTGGCAAGCGTTGAACTTCGAATACCCAGAATTTGGGAACAATCCAAGGAACATCATGCTGGGCGCGAGCCGATGGAGTCAATCCGTTTGGCAGCCAGAGAAGCACACATAGCACCTGGCCTGTGTTCGTGTGGATGTACAACCTTCCCCCCTGGTTGTGCATGAAGATGAAGTACATTCACATGAGTATGCTAATTGAAGGGCCGAAACAACCAGGGAACGACATCAATCTGTATCTGGGGCTGCTGAAAGAGGAGATTGACACGCTGTGGAAAACGCCAGCCAATACGTGGGACGCTGCAGAGAAAGAATATTTCCCTATGAGAGCCGCACTGCTCACGATGGTGCACGACTATCTCGGTTACGGATATCTTGTGGGGCAGGTAGTCCACGGATTTTCTGGATGCGTAAGGTGCATGGATGACACAACGTATCGCCAGCTAGATAGAGATCCCGGGTCTTCGAAAACCGTGTTCATGGGACATCGAAGGTGGCTTCGCGATGACCCCCTGCCGCTGCCGCCGCCGACCCCCCGCACCCCGCACACCGTCTTATAAAAAAAATAAGTATCAAACATCTTTTTAAATGCTACTGTCTTATAAAAAAATATTACTGTTATTATTTAAACAAGTTTGAACATATTTAAACACAAATAAGTATCAAACAACTTTTTAAATGCTAAAAAAAATTTGTGGAGCCCACCTCGATCCCCCTCCATCTCGATCGCTATCCCACCTCGCCAGATCCGGTCCCC
>NC_041391.1:426226653-426227174 GCF_002162155.2 Triticum dicoccoides | reverse complement strand
CCGCACCCCGCGCACCGTCTTATAAAAAAATAAGTATCAAACAGCTTTTTAAATGCTACTGTCTTATAAAAAAAATATTACTGTTATTATTTAAACAAGTTTGAACATATTTAAACACAAATAAGTATCAAACAACTTTTTAAATGCTAAAAAAAATTGTGGAGCCTGGGAGTCGAACCCAGGACCTCCTGGTGTGAGAACTGGCTGCTGACCAGTCGAGCTAGTAGAGGGGACTTGATGCGCATCAGTTCTGGTGGTACATAACCTGTTGGCTCGAGTTGAAATAAAAAAAATACTAATGGCGCACCACGGTGAGGTGCGCCATTAGTATGGATATGCTAATGGCGCACCACGGTGAGGTGCGCCATTAGTATTGTGCCCGATCCCCCCTTCCCTCTCCCCCTTCGCCCGATCCCCCCTTCCCTCTCCCCCACGCCAGTTCCCTCTCCCTCTCGATCCACCGCCGCCGCTGCCCTGACCCACTGCTCGCCCTCACCCTCGCCCTCTCCCTCCCTCGCCCT
>NC_041391.1:426205544-426226075 GCF_002162155.2 Triticum dicoccoides | reverse complement strand
ACGCAACCCCGCCGCCCGGACGCCGCCCCGTCCACACCACCGCCGCCCGGACGTCGCCGGAGGACCACCACCACCACTCCCCGTCATCCTTATCCTCTCCAACCGCCTCCTCCACCCCGGCCCGCTCCTCCAAGGTAAGCTAACGCCCCGACCCCTATCCCCTTCCCTCCTCCCATCCCATCTCCATATGAGCATGATAATTTGCATGAACAGCCTAGTTCATAACAGCCTAGTTCATCATATTATAGTACTCATATTCGGATCGGAGAGAGTGTCATTTGGTTTCAATTGTGGGAGAGTTTCTTGCTCTGTACCAGTTGCGACCGTCTATGGTTTGATTAACCTAATGTAGTATCTTTATTATTAAGTTATAATGAGTTAGATTATCCTGAGAGTTAGATTATCCTCTTCAAAACCAGAGTAGTAGAATAATATACAACATAATGTTATATTTTAGTTTGTAGTAAAATATACAAATTGTCTTGGTTTTGCTTATCCTCTTCAAAACCAACCGGGCCATAATATACATATAGTCTTGGTTTTGCTTGTAGTAAAATATACAGCATAATGTTACTGCATATTGATACTTACAACATCAGGACTTGTAGTATATTTTAGTAGTACAATGTTTAGAAAGGATATGCAGTTCTGTGATGACTATCTTCAAATACTGTTCTGTGAAGACTGTCTTTGTATAATGTTGTAGTATAATATTTGAAGACTGTCTTTGTATACAATTCTAGTATAAAATTATACAGTTCCATGGCTGCTGTTATTGTGATATTATATTTTAGTATAATGTTACTGCATATAAAATAATTACATAAGCAAGCTGCGTGTTTAGTTTGATAAAGTGCAAGTTTTCTTTTGAAAATACAGTGGCAATGTGACATATATATGGGGTACTGTAGGATTGTTATTTTGATAAATATAAGCCTGATTTAACCGAAATTCAGTAGATCAATTAGTTTATCATGTCGGGTGGACTGGTTGAAAATGATTGACATAGCTAGCCTGATTCCTTTCGTGATTGAGGTGTTTACCGGCAGATATAATGATTTGTAGCTAATGTGGTTATGTTGTTATATTTTACATTTCTAGTACTTTGGTTCACTTGTAGAGTGCTTGTGTAGTAAAAGATATAGTCTGATATTTCTGTTTCTTTTTTGTCAATATGATCTACCTGCTGTTATTCTGGAGCCAAAGTGAAATTGCTTAGTCCATGTGGATGTGGAAACTTAGTTTCCTATGTTTGAATACATGCTTACATTACCCATGAGTCAATATTTTGGCCCTGAAATCATTGTCTGCACCGAGAATCTTAAATTCTCGGAGTGACATGTTTGATTGAATTTGCCATTTTCACTTGTTTAGTAGATGCAGAGAAAAGGAATATGCATCTCATCTTTCTTTAGACCACAGCTTGAGCACGATTTGCCTATGTGAATAGTATTTTTGCCTGCTCTCTTTGCCTGTTGGAACTTGGAAGGGTGAACTGTGGCAACTATATATTTATTTTTCTTCCCAAACAGCTCTTTTGAACCAGTAGAGAGAGAGGTCTGTGCTACAGGGCTAGGGCTCTTCCTCTCCCTCCATTACCTGTGAACAGAATGTATATGCGCTTTTGGAGCAGAGTTTTCCCCTAGGTGTTAGTTTCCAGCAAGAAGATCCCTCGCCGCTGGTTCGAATGTATAATAGGAGTCTGTTTCATTATGCTAGCGGTGTCAACGAGGTTGATGTTGCATAATTAAATTCCCCATGACATTGTCTGCCTTTTTTCTTCTTCATTTTTAGTAAAGTGATGCTGCTGTACTACTTGTCAAGTGATGCTGCTGTACTACTTGTCAAGTGATGCTGCTGCTGCTATCTGCGAGTTGCTGCTGCTAGTTGTGATTTTGTCAAGTGATGCTGCTGCTACTTGTGATCTTCTAAAATGACCCCTTTCTCCTGAAACGTTGATTAATTTCCGTTTAGGTTGAGAAATGGGGCACTCCAAGGTCAAGAAAATTAGCAAAGGTCATGCCCAATTTTCTTGACCTAGAAGGTGCCCGATTCTCAACCGAAATAAAAATTAATTTGCTTTAGTGGTTGGATTAGTTTAGTATTTTTTTCACACACTCAGACACCCTTGCTTGCCATGTGTGTGAGAGAGATAGTGAGAGGAGACAAGAAGAAGGGGGTTAGGAAGATGTTGCCTGCTCATCAAAGCTAACCATCTCCCCCTTTTCACACCTTTTCCTTTGTCTTTTGTGGGTTGCAAGGAAGCTACTGTCTTAGCTAGCTTAGCTTGTGCACAAATCCCGGTGTTACAATCTAGAAAATTAGCCTGCAAAGATGAGGTCCCATGCTGTCTGTACCACTGCATCATGCAACAGTGCCTTCAAGATCCAAGGCAATATCACAAACATCATAGGCAATTTGACCAAACTCACAACCTTGCATCTTTGCAGCAACCAACTTTCTAGACACACCCCTCAAGAACTAGGTTACCCTGAGAACGTGTACTTGGACCTTAGCAACAACACACTAACAGGTTCTATCCCAAAACACCTAGGCAATATCACAAACATCTCTCAATTGTTCCTTGACAATAACCAACTTTTTGGCGACATTCCTCGAGAATTAGGTTATTTGGTCAACTTAGAGATCTTGTTCCTTGACAATAACCAACTTTTTGACCAAACTTTGTTTCTATTTAGAGAGAAACATGGCCCACAACGATGAGGCCGGGGGTTCGGGCGGTAAGGCATTCTGGGAGCTGTCCCAGGAGATGGAGGAACAACCTCACTTGTATGAGGCCGCCGCCTTCCCCACCGATCCTGAGACCACGGATGGTGCCGCCGAGGATGACCACACTGATGCCACCACTGATGGTGCCGCCGAGGATGCCACCACTGATGATGGCGGCGCACGCACAGATGGCAGCCAACCGAAGAGGCAACGGAAGGACCGGTGCCCGATCGTGCTCCGCACCCTCAAGGAGGAAGTTACTGAAGTGGACTCCAACGGGAATCCAACGGCGCCCGAACGAATAGTCAAGGGGTACTCGCTTCACCTCGGGTGCATTGTCCGGAGCACCGTCTCCATCAACACCAAGAACCTGAGGCATCCTGACCGAGGGAATTTGCCCAACCTCCTCTTCACGAAGCTGCACGAACGATACAAGTTCCCCGCTGAATTTGAAAACACAAGCCTCAAAGGGAATAAAGTGAACAATGCTGCCCTCACGAAGATGAGCAAGGCCCTGTCTACTTGGAAAAGCAATGTGAATAGAATGATCGAGAAAGGTGAGAGTTATCAGAAGATCAAGGAGAAAAATCCTTCGATCACCGAAGATGACTACAACGACTTCAAGATCAATTGCTCGAGCACCGCAAGCTCCCAATCAAGTGGGTGGGGGAAACAAATGCAGGAGATGAACATAGGGGAACACACACTCGGTCCCGGCGTTTACAGAGTGGCGGAGCCTATATGGGACAAGGAGGACACGGACCGTGCCGAGCAAGGCCTACCGCCCCGCTTCGAGAAATACAGCGGTAACAAGCAGACTAGGAACTATGTCAGGGCCCGGTACAAGGAGGACCCGATAACAAAGGAGCTTACCACGGATCCGAAGACCAGGGCGCTTGAGCTTGTTCTGGTAAGGAATACACCCCCGCGTAATTAGCTCCATATGGTTGCATTATAATTAATGAAGCCAAATTTCTAAATGGTTCACATTCCTTCCGCAGGCGACTGAAAGCAGTAGCGCGGAGTCGACTAAGAGCAACCCTTGGTACACCACTCTAAATAGGGGGTTGAATGTAATGAAGAACAAGGATAAGCTCAGTAAGCCGACGTCAGCTGGTCGTGTGGCCGGCAAAGGCTTGTCGACAAAATGGGGGTCATACTATACCGCTGGTGTGCGGAAGGAGAAAAAGACCAGCTCGGAAAGCCAGGCGCGAGAGGTTCAAGAACTCAAGGCATAGGTGGCGCGGATTCCGAAGATTGTCCAAGAGCAAGTGGAACAACGACTCGGAGCGACGATCACCGCCCTTGTGCCTACCTTGATCTCGGGGTTGAGTGCGTGGATTGCGGGCGGCCAACAGGGGCCGCCCCCGATTCCTAGCTTCACGGCCAGCAACTCGCATAATGCGATGGCGGGGCCATTGGTGCCTCCGGCGGAGGCGGCATTGGTGTCTCCGACGCTGGCACGGGAGCTTAATGCACCCGAGTGTACGCCGGCCGGCACCTCTTCAGCAAGCGGCCCCTCCGTCAACTGCACGCCCGCCGTTGGCGGTGCCTCGACATTAGCCGAGCTCGACGCCATCATCACGGTAACTAATTAAGCCTCTCTCGGCCGAGGACTTCATCTCCTTGCCTTTGACTGGGCATCCCTGACGCCCTACATGTTTTCGGAGGGCGCCGCCGACGTTCCGTGCACTCTCCTCCACTTCGTGAACAACGAGTTGGTTGATGTCGCCAAGGGCAAAATCGTTCAACCGGGCAACCCCTTGTTCCACGGTACCCAGATGCCACCCAACTTGTTTAGGGTTCAACTGGTTCGGGTGCTGCCAGGCTGCGACGACTTGTTACCTCCGATTCGACCCGTCGGGGCCGACGATGAAGACGTGATGACCCTCAGCGCCTGCCTGAGCTGGCCCCTACTTTGGCCGAAGAGCCAGATTCGTTTGGGGGCGGGGGACACCACCCCAAAGACAACACCGCCAGTCGTGCCGGCGCCAAGTCGGCCCCATGGCAAGACCGCCGTAACGGTGCCGGACATCCCTATGCCACTGGATCCAAACATGCATATGGCACAGGATCAGAACGACGACGACGACGATGATACATTTGGCAACGTCGATCAGTACTTTGCCGAGCATGGGTACGATGGCAACTTCATGGGGCCTCCTTCTCAAGAACCAAACCCAACAAAAGACGTGTGCGATCTAGCTCGTACCGCGGAGAAGCCAAGTTGTAACAGGCGCCGTCTGGCGTTCAGCTCTCAGGAGACGCCTCCAGCTGCCGACTTCACCGAGCCTCAGATAGGCGAGGTGCGAAATATTATCAGCCCCAACACACTCAAGAAGGCGGTCTGTGAGCAGAACTCGGTCCCATTACAGGAGAAGAAGAAGGCACGCAAAAGAAAGACTAAGAAGGGTGCGAGCCAGCCGGCACCGAGTACGACCCGTGCTCAGGACGGGCCACCTTCACCGCAGGATATCTCGAGGAGGGTGCATGTGGCGGGTAGGGCGATGCTACCGACAAATATGCTCAATGCTGCAACCGGTGCTACGCGGAGTCTGCATGACAGTGTTCTTGCTTTGGAGAAGCGGCGTCTTAGAGAGAAGGATGTGGCATACCTGGTTTTCGCGGCCAAGGTGCCAGAGGGCAAGGGCTTTGTGGATAACTCCATCGGGCGTACGATCGTCCTGCGTTTTGATGACATCCACGCTATGTTGAACCTTCATCCGCTGCACTACACCTTCGTTCGGCTATTTTCGCTGAGTATGGAGATGCGGATCATTCGCGACAAGACCCCGGACATCGTGATAGTCGACCCCTTCTACATGCGTGCCAAGATCTTGGGCAGCGCTGGGGACCGGCAAGTCGCGAGTGCTTACCTCGAAGGCGTCATTCTGGCAAACCAAGATAAGGATAACTTCCTCGTGCCTTACTTTCCCGAGTAAGTCCTCCCCTCAACCGGCCCGTAACATATGAATTCTACATTTCGATCGTTTTTCTTTTAACATTCCGTGTTTTCTGCAGTGACACACGTTGCACGCTCATCCTCCTAAGCCCCAAATATTCCATGGCCACGTATTTCGACCCGGACCGTCAGTCGAACATAGACTACACTAATGTCAAGAAGGTTCTTGATGATGTTCTCCCCGGCTACGCCCAATCTGGAGGCACCTTCACCAGGCCTATTCGTAAGTACGGCAAGCACGTGTTCTCCCACAATACGACGTTCTGCTGCGTCAAGCAGCCGCCTGGCGGTCAGAAGGGTGCCTACTATGCCATCCATCACATGCGGGCGATCGTACGGGACCATCATCAACTTCTGCTCCCGAGTAAACTCAAAGATTGGGCCGCGAGCGTGTCGGCAATCCAGGACACGGACCTCCGACAAGAATTCTTTCGCATCCAGTCGGAGTTTGCAGAAATCATCCATCAAGATGTCCTTCATACCTCGGGGCAGTTCTACCTCAGAAATCAACCGTCCAACAGTGACATCGACACAATGCTACAAATGCAGGCTGACAACAACCGTTATTTCATGACTCCCACGATAGACGGCGGCTTCATCCACGCTCCGGTCCCTTGAGTCGAGTCGAAAGAAGTGATGCTGTGTCTAGTTCTGAAACATCCATTGGCTCATGTTGTAATTAAACTTTAATGAACTTGTAGTATGTCTCTTTGGTTTCGAGAGTCGTTTAACTTAGATGTAATTGATGCTATTAATGTCTTGCTTTTCTCTTCCGATCGTTCTGTTGCATAATTATATATTTCTTATGTATTGTCTGTGAATTGGTACTAACGTTTCGTTTGGCTAGTGCATAGCGATGCCGACGTATGTCGTGTACAAGGGTAAGGTTCCCGGAGTCTATGATGACTGGGAGGAGTGTCGGAGACAGGTTCACCGATTCAGCGGTAACAGTTACAAAGGGTACACCACTAGGGCCGAGGCCGAATCTAGATACGCCCGCTATCTAGCGGGAGAGGGGAGGGAGCGTTGGATGAACCGGATGAAGATGAGTTTCATCGTGATGATGCTCATCGTGATGACCGCAACTCTCTTCTATGTGATGGTAGTTTAGATGATCGATATCGACTTGTAATGTGAAGACAAACTCGCTACTCGCGGTCTCGAGACTTGTAATATAATGTTCTATCTTTGTTCGGTCTTTTCAATTCGGAGACTAATATGATGAATTGTATTCGGAGACTAATATGATGAATTGTATTCAAAGACTAATCTTCTATTGTATTCGATGAATCTGTTGTTGATGTGTGTTGTCTATATTTTGTCAAATTATACATTTTGTAACCTGTGCAAAAAACAGAAAATAAAAAAATAAAAAAACCTAATATTCATACTAATGGCGCATCACATGATAGTGCGCCATTAGTATGACAAAGCATACTAATGGCGCATCACTGGTAAGTGCGCCATTAATATGCCATGGTTACTAATGGCGCTCCAGTGGTGGTGCGCCATTAGCATGCCAAAGCACCTAGATATACATGGCCCCTGGGAGGCATACTAATGGCGCACCCTGGCCTATACTAATGGCGCACCCGCGGTGCGCCATTAGTATACCAGATACTAATGGCGCACCAGGTGGTGCGCCATTAGTAAAAATTACAAATGGCGCGCTGTTAATGGCGCACCACACATGCGCCATTAATAGCCATATTAGGTGCGCCATTAGTAGGGGTTTTTCTAGTAGTGGGCCTCTGATGCCCACTTCGGCAAGCGCACCTCTTCGGAGTGCTGCGCTACCGTCGAGGACGCACCATCGAGCTCCACCGGCAAGTACAAGAAGACGATGGCAGCTCCACCTGAGACCAAGAAGGTGTCCGCCAAGGAGGACGGCACTGGTGGTACCTTCACCATCAGTGCCACCCTCGACCCAAAATAGGAAAGCGCGCTCATTGCTTTCCTACGGGCGAATGTCGACGTATTTGCATGGCAACCGTCTGATATCCCCGGTGTTCCCAGGAAAGTAATTGAGCACCACCTAGCCGTTTGTCCTCATGCGCGGCCCGTCAAGCAGAAGGTCAGGAAGCAAGCAGTGGAGTGCCAAGAGTTTATTGCAGAAGAAATCAGGAAGTTGGAAGCAGCAGGGCTTGTCAGAGGGGTGCTCCATCCCACGTGGTTGGCCAATCCTGTAGTTGTGCACAAGGCCAACGGAAAATGGAGGCTTTGTATAGACTTCACTGATGTCAATAAAGCTTGTCCCAAAGATCCATTTCCCTTGCCGCGCATTGACCAGATTGTTGACTCCACAGCCGGATGTGATTTGCTGTCATTTCTTGATGCGTACTCAGGATACCATCAGATCTTCATGGCAGAAGAAGATGAAGAGAAGACCGCATTCATTACACCATGTGGCACATACTGTTTTGTACGGATGCCCTTCGGGTTAAAGAATGCTGGTTCAACATTTGCAAGGGTAGTCCATGTCGCTTTTGAACCCCAGATACACAGAAATGCGGAAGCCTACATGGATGATATAGTGGTCAAGAGCAAGGAAAAGGCTACCCTAATTCAAGATTTAGATGAAACCTTTGCAAATTTGCGCAAGATCAACCTCAAGCTTAACCCCGAGAAGTGCGTGTTTGGAGTCCCTTCCGACAAGCTTCTCGGGTTCTTTGTGTCTCAGCGGGGAATTGAAGCCAATCCCGACAAGATCAAGGCCATTGAGCAGATTGAAGCACCGAAGCATGTCAAGGATGTACGAAGACTTGCCGGTTGCGTGGCTGCTCTCAGCAGGTTTATCTCTAAGTCTGCTGAGCGCGCCCTGCCGTTTTTCAAAATATTGAAAAAGGCAGGTCCAATGAAATGGACTCCGGAAGCGGAGGATGCGCTGCAGGACTTGAAGAGATATCTGTCCTCCACTCCAATACTTGTCGCACCTAAGCCGCAGGAGAAGTTGTTGTTGTATTTAGCGGCAACCAATCAAGTGGTTAGTGCTGCGTTAGTAGCGGAAAGGGAGGCGGATGATGAGCCAGCGACCACGGCAAGTGAATCCAGCAACAGGCAGGGGGCTTCTCCGAAAAGCTCTGGTCCCGACAAGGACGGATCTGCGCAGGTGCGCGAGGAGGTGCAGAAGAAAATGGTGCAGCGCCCGGTTTACTTTGTCAGTTCTCTTCTGCAGGGTGCTAGGTCAAGGTACTCTGGTGTGCAAAAGTTGCTTTTCGGCCTCCTCATGGCCTCGAGAAAGCTGCGCCATTACTTCCAGGCACATGAGAGCACAGTTGTCACTCGCTTTCCGCTGAAGAGGATACTGCAGAATCCAGAAGCAACAGGTAGGATTGTCGAGTGGGCACTGGAACTGTCAAGCTTTTGCCTCAAGTTTGAGAGCACGTCAACTATCCAAAGCAGAGCACTGGCAGAGTTCATAGCAGAGTGGACGCCAACACCAGATGAAGAAATCCCAGAAACGAGCATCCCCGTCGAGGAGGCAAGCAAGGAGTGGCTCATGTACTTTGATGGTGCCTTCTTGCTGCAAGGCGCCGGTGCTGGCATGCTACTTATCGCGCCCACCGGAGAGCACCTCAAGTACGTAGTCCAGATGCACTTTCCCAAGGAGCAAGCAACAAACAATACTGCAGAGTATGAGGGTTTGCTTGCCGGCCTCAGAATCACAGCAGACCTTGGGATCAAGAAGCTCATCGTCAGGGGTGACTCACAGCTTGTCGTCCGCCAAGTGAACAAGAGTTATCAGAGTCCATTGATGGAAGCTTATGTTGATGAGGTGAGAAAGCTAGAAGAGCGCTTTGACGGCCTGCAGATGGAACATGTTCCAAGAGCTCAGAATGACGTTGCTAATGGCCTGTCAAAGTGCGCCGCACTAAAGTTACCTGTGGAACGAGGGATCTTTGTGCTCAAGCTGACTCAACCATCCGTAACACCATCAACTGGACAAAACAAGAAGAGAAAGTTGGTTTCTGGTGACTACTTTCCGGCAGAGCTTCCCGAAGCCGCCGCCAAGAAGGTCCCCAAGATCAACGCCAAGAGTGCTGAGGAGCAGTCTCCTCCGGCGAGCCTTACGGTTTGTTCCGTTGAAGCAGACGCTCCCGACAAGTTTTGCTCCGGCAAGCTTGCCGGGGAGCATCACGCTCCGGCTGAGCCGCAGGTTCTTGCCGTAGAAGCGGATGTTCCCGCAGCAGCAAATATGCCTTTAGTCCTTGTTGTCGAGCCGCAAGCTCCAGCATGGGCGCAGCAGCTTGTCCATTAACTTGAGACAGGAGAGCTTCCCGAAGAACAAGAAGAAGCGGAAAGAGTAGCCCGGCAGTCAAGTATGTACAAGTTTGTCGACAACACAGTGTACAGAATAAGACTCAACGGTGTGAAATTGAAGTGTATTCGCCGGGAAGATGGACAGCAGTTGTTGGCAGAGATACATGGAGGCATATGTGGTCACCACATTGGTGCAGGAGCACTTGCCGGCAAAGCGTTCCGGCAAGGTTTCTTTTGGCCGACAGCCCTCCAGGATGCAACTGCACAAGTAACCAAGTGTGAAGCGTGCCCGTTCCATTCCAAGCAGATACACCAGCCAACTCAAGCTCTCCAGACAATCCCTTTATCCTGGCCATTTTCGATCTGGGGGCTCGACATCCTCGGCCCCTTCCCCCGAGCTGTCGGGGGCTTTGAGTTCTTGTACGTCGCCATTGACAAGTTCAATAAGTGGCCAGAAGTGGAACCAGTGAGGAAGGTGACAACACAGTCAGCAGTCAAGTTCTTCAGGTCGATTGTTTGCTGTTTCGGGATCCCTAACAGGATCATCACCAACAATGGCACGCAATTCACGAGCCGCACCTTCATGCAGTATGTCCTAGATCTTGGCGCCAAGTACTGCTTCGCTTATGTTGCTCACCCGAGAAGCAACGGTCAAGCGGAGAGGGCAAATGCTGAAGTACTGCGAGGACTCAAGACCAGAACTTTCGACAGGCTGCGCAAGTGCGGAAATAACTGGATCGAGGAGCTGCCGGTGGTTCTTTGGTCGATCAGAACGACGCCAAATCGAGCCACTGGCCAGACACCTTTCGCTCTAGTCTATGGAGCAGAGGCAGTTCTCCCCACGGAACTCATTTACGGGTCGCCTCGAGTGCTTGCTTATGATGAGCAAGAGCAGCTGCGACAAGATGACGCGCTGCTCCCTGAGGAAGACCGTCTTCAGGCTGCTGTGCGAGCCGCTCGCTACCAGCAAGCTTTGCGTTGCTACCATAGCCGCAAAGTTAAAGCCAGAAGCTTCGAGGAAGGCGACCTTGTTCTTCGGCGCGTTCAGTCCGCCAAGAATTCCAACAAGTTGACGCCGAAGTGGGAAGGCCCTTATCGGGTGGAACGAGTCACTAGGCCCGGCGCTGTCCGCCTTGAGACCGAAGATGGCATTCCGGTGAGCAACTCCTGGAACATTGAACATCTTCGTAAGTTTTACCCATAAGGTGCGGTTGCCGGAAGCTTTTCCGGCAACCACCTTTTGTACAAGTCTTGCCGCTGTTGCATGTAATCCTTTGTACAAAGCCGGGCGCAGACCCCGTGCATAAATAAAGCTCATGTGCTTAGCACATCTTGTCAATTTCACGCATTCTTTTTTTTGCATGTGTTACCTGACATCTTGTGCAGCACCTGCCTCCGGTAAGCGATGACGAGCCGTAAGGCTCCATATCTTTATTTTCTCTTCTCTCTTTTTCTCAAAAAGGAAAAGGTTCCCTCGCACACAAAGTTTGCCGGGGGGAAAGGAGAAGATAATGGTGTGGACCGGGCCGTTCAAGAAAGTTTCGCCTTGCTGGGAAGCAAACGACAGAAAAGCTAAGTTGCCAAAGTTTGAGCAGTCAGTTTTTAAATTTTAAGTTATTTTCCTTGAACGACCGTGCTTTGTTTGGAAAACCTGTGCGCGAAGGAACCAACTCACAGCTAGTTGCGCCCTTACTTTGTTTTGAGTCCGCTCAACAACTTAAGTGAGCTGCGACTAGTTGCGGCAAGGTTACTTGTCGGTAACGGCACCGCCAGCAGGCTGCTGAAGTTCCGCACTCAGCGCTCCAGACAAGGGTGCCTGCGCCGGCAAGTTTTCCTAAAAAGCGTAGGGCAGAAACATACAAAGCCAAGAGTCAAGTAAAGGAAGTAACATGGCATTCATTACCTAAGATAGAGTTATATTACAAAAGTAACTTGTCGCAGCTCTAATAAAATGTTCTCATGACATGACTAGCAGCGGCAAGCAAAGAAGAAAACGGGTGGCCTAATCTACGCGGCCGCCATCGACCCTCTTGACTTCATTCACCTTGTCCACAATGGGTGCGACAAGGGCTTTGAGCGCGTCAAGATCAGCATCTGCCGGCAGCTTCTTGAGGACGTTGGCAAAGTTGAGGCCTGGATTGCGGAAAGCCACCTTCACCAACACTTTCTCCAAGACTCGGGCGCAGATCGTGCGTGACTCGTCGGCCAGCTGCTTCGGGATCCTCTCTCGGAGCTGCTGAAGGGCTGTCGCCACGCCTTTGAAGAATATAGTGAGCTTGGCGCTGGGGGAGATTCTCATCGGAGGAGTACCCAAAGTCCTCCACCCCCAGTTGTGCCAGCTCCCCGTCAATGACAGCAGCGATGTTCACGAGGCCCTCCGTCCAGAGCTCCACAGTATCCCTGAAGGTGTTCTGGGTCTCGGCGACCCTCGCCAGCAATGCTTCGTTGCCTTTGATCTCCTCCTTCAAATCTGCCTCCCGCTTCCTGGCGCCGTCCAGCGTCTCCGACAGGGTGGCCAGCTTCAGCTCCAGATCGGCATTGGAATCCTTGGCGGCGCTCAGCTCCTTGCCCTTCTCGGCGAGTTGACCCTGCAGCTCACCGTGGGCGAGGGCGTCCTTCTCGCGCTCGAGCTTGAGCACAGCCAGCTCCTCGCCGCTCGCTTTCAGCTCAGCCTCCAGCTGCACCACCTTTGCCTCCAGTCCCTCCTTGGCGGCCTCAGCAGCTGCGGCCGCGTCCTTTGCTTCTTTGAGCGCCCCGCCAAGTGACTTCTCGCGCGCGGCAAGATCCTCCTCCTGGCTGTCGAGGTTCACTTTCCTCTGGGTCAGCTCCCCTTCCCGCGTAGAAAACTCCTCGGCGGCAAGCCGCCGCTGCTCTTCGGCTTCGGCCTTCTCAAGGATAAACGCCTTCCGGACCTCGATGAGCTGCGCGTGCTCCTCTGCGATGGCCCGGAGGGCCTCCTGGTTTTGCTCCCGGAGCTCCTCCGCATGCTTCTCAATGTCTGCTCCCGCCTGCGCGACAAGCGCTTCCCGGGACTCCACCTTGGCTTGGCGGGCACGGTATAGCAACACCAGCTTCCGGAGTAGCCGCTCCTCCTCAGACTCGCCACTGCTGCTGCTTGGCGCGTCGACCAGTGACAGCCCAGCAGAGGCGAGCACTTCACCATCGAAAGTTTCTCCTTCAACTGGTGCCCTGGAGCTTGACGCCCAGGGAAGGTTGATGAAGACACCCTCGCCGGCCTTCAGATAGGCGCCGGGCTGGGGCTCCTCGGAGCCTGGCGCTGCGGCAGCGGTGGAGGGATCGGCGGTCGGTGCAGCGCCTGGCGCTCCTGCGGCTTCAGGGCCGTCAGTGCGACCGCCGGACCCTTCGCCAGCTCCCGCGCCAGCAGCCGTGGCGGCCTCCTCGCCGGCGGGGTCGTCGACACCGGCTTCTTCTTCGGCGGCGACGGCATCGTCAGCATCGCCGCGGACATTCTCCTCGCCGCCCGCCTCGGTCTCCATTGGCCCTGTGGAAGGTGGATCTCGCGGACGGAGAAGGAGAAGAAGTCAAGACCCAAAAAGAAAGATCAGAAGAATGCAAGGGAGATTCCAAGCAAGGGATTACCTGCACTGGGATCCATGTCCATGGGCTCCACCACCGGAGGCTCGCTGGTGTTGCCCCTTGCCGAAGACTCCTCCCTTGCCGGGGATTGTTCCCTTGCCGGGGAACGCTCCCTTGCCGGGGAATCATCCCTTGGCGGTGTGGTGGAAGCGGAAGGCACGTCGGAGGCAGCTTCCGAGCCTCCGGATGAAGTTGTTCTGCTCCTACACAAGCAAGTCAACGATCAGATTTCAGCAAAGAAAAGAGCACCCGTGTGCGCCCAAAAAGAAGAAAGTAAATCATGCACTTACGCTAGGGGCTGCGCTGGGGGCTGCTTCGCGGAGTGGTTGCCGGATCTGGCAAGGTGGTCTCGGGCGCTCCCTCTGTTGTTTCGACGAGCTCGTCCACGATGATAACCACCGGAACCTTGGCCCTCTTCGCCGCTCTTTGAGCCAGCGTCCTAAAAAGGAACAAGTTCAGATCAAAGCAAGTCAGATACAAGATAAAGCTGCAAAAATTGAAGAACTACAAGTATTTAGCAAAAAAGTCTTACTCTTCTTCCTCCTCGTCGGAGCTGAGCGCGGAGAGGTCGAAGTCCGGCCCACCGGCGGCGCGACGGGGCGGAGGGGTAGGATCCCTTGTCCGCTTGGCGGGCGCAGTGGTGGTGGCGCGGGATGATCCTGCTCTAGTTGCCGCAGTGGTACGAGGCGCTCCCGCAGCAACATCGCTTGCCGCGGTGGAGCGTGTCGCACGGCGCGTTGGCTGCTGAGTTCTTTGCCGCCCCGCTGCGTCCCCGCCCCTGCGGAGGCGCCTCCTTGGTTGAGCTGGGGGCTGCGCTATGGGCTCCGTCTACGGCAAGTGGCCTGGAGATGGCGGGCCGCTCGCACCCTCGGCGGGCTCACCCTCGGCGGGCTCACCCTCGGCGGGCTCGCTCGACTTGACCTCCGGCGCGGCAAGCTCTTCCTCGCTATCAACCCACTCTCGCTCAGCGAGGCTTGCCGCCGCCTCTGCCTCTGCCTCTTCCACAGTGAAGCCAAACTCACCTGCGGCAGCGGCTGCCGCCGCCTCTTCCGCCCTGGTGGCGATGCGTCACATCTCCTCCTCGGTAGTGTCGCGGGTGAGGTTCCTCTTCTCGTTGGCACGGACCTCCACCTCCACCAGCCCGTCGAAGAATTGCTGCACCACCTCGTCGGCTGGCTCTTGCCACGTTGGGACAAGGCCATGCGAGTCGCACTGCGGCATCATCGTGCGGATGCGGTCGAGGGAAGAATTGTTGCACAGCGGAATGACTCCCGCTGGCAACCTAAACCACTCTGGATGCTGGGGATCATGCTTGAACAGCTCCTTGAGCATCGCATCTAGCTCCAGCACGGTGAAGTTGAAGTTGAGGCCCGGGCGCAGCCTCATGATATCTGCTGGCCCGCCAAACTCCCAAGCAGGTCTCTTCCTCTCTTGCACGGGGGCGATGCGGTGGCGGAGAAAATCTGCGCCTACGGCACCCACAGTCAACCCGGCAACCCTGAGATGCAAGATTCTGGTGGTGGCGATCTTCAATCTAGCACCCTCCGGGGCCAGGCTGCTCCAGTCGTTGCCGTGAACCACTGGGACTTGGCGCAGGGCGGTGAATGGCTGCGGGTCCTCCTCCATGATCCAACACCACAAGGCTCTCCACTCCTCCCACTTGCTGCGGAGCTCCCCTTCCAGATATGCCTCCTTCTTGCCAGCCCGCGAGATCCAGGCGATCCCCCCGGAAAGCGGCTCTCCTCTCTCGACCCGGGGCATGAAGTAATGGCGGAAAAGAGCGACATTTGGGTGGACTCCGACAAAGTTTTCGCACAGATGTGCGAAAACGGACATGGTCAAGACGGTGTTGGGGGTGAAGTCAAGGAGATGAAACCCGTAGGTGTTCATGATGTCGCAGAAGAATTCCGAGAAGGGCGGACAGAGACCACAGTAGAAGAACAGCGGGAAGAAAGGATACCCGTATGGAGCCCGACTCAAAGCAGCGGCAGAGAGTACCCTCGTGCGCGGATGCGCACGCGTCTCCGTCGACCAGAACAGGTAGAACCACTGCCTCAGCCCCGCCGCGTCAAGCTCGGCGGGGAAAGTGGCCCGCTCCTTTCGCAGCGCCTCGAGCCACAGCACCTCGGTCGATTTCGCGACCTTCCCGGTTTTCGGAGCCATGGCAAAGGTGGCGAAGGAGGTTGAAGGCGTTGGAGGCGGCGGCAGAGATGGGGGGGCGGAGCGCTGCTCTCTCAGAGAAGGGGGAGCGGCGGAGATTCTGGAGTAGTAATCGGCGAAGTGAGCAACGGCCTCTGTTTCCTCTGCTTATAAAGAGGGAGGAGGCGGACGTTATGCTTTTTCGAATAGAGAATTACCCACGATCTCTCCCACGACGCCGTAATCAACGCGTGCCGTTCGGGAGGGCGCGGTGGATGCGGAGTAGGAAACGGCACGACCCAGGCCGCGTGTGCCCGTGCCCTGTTTTGGGCCTGGCCCAACAGCGCTCGGCACCGTGTGTGGCCCAGGCCCGGGGGCTCCTGTCGGTGTACTAGAGTAGGGGTACCCTAGTATCCCGAACTTGTGCACGGGCAGTGGCAGCACCCCGCGGCAAGGCTCGCCGGGCCACCGCCAAGATCCTCCGTGGCTCCTTAAAAGACAAGACCCCGGCAAGAGGAGCTTGCCGGGAAGCCAATCAAGAACAAAGTATTCAAGCTAAGAAGACAAGGCCCCGGCAAGAGGAGCTTGCCGGGAAGGCCAACCAAGGCATCACAAGAAAGCTTGCCGTGGCGCACCACGCGCCCCGGCAAGGCTCGGTGAGCGACAAGCTCCCGGACCCGACAAGGCGACAGCCGCGGCAAGGTACTTGCTGCGGCAAGCGGCCACTCCGCGCCCAGGCTCCAGCACATCCACCAACGTGTCGTCCTGGGACCCTTCCAGGCACGCGTGGCGGAAGGCTGTGCAGCCAGCGGTGTGCGGTGGCAAGCGGTGCTGACAAGAAGGCCATCATGGTGATCGGTGGCGCCCCTGAAGGTCTCTCCTCGCACTGTTTAGACGACACAGACGGGCATTTAATGCCCTTGTCCCCTGCCGTCAGGGTTAGGTATGATACACTATGGCTACAGTAGAGGTAGCTGTACCTGCCACATTCTTTTTCCATTTTTACCCTTTCTGTCTACGTTGCCACCTGTCGGTGACCCCTTGAACGTATAAAAGGAGGCCCATGCGCAACGTAGAAGAGGTTTGGCTCATTCGAAGCTAGCACGCTCCCACGCTCGGTCGGGTAGCTCATATCGCTCCCGAGCAAGAACACTGAATAAACACCTAGATGCAGCAGTAGGAGTGTTATCTCTCCGGAGAGCTCCGAAGCTGGGTAAACTGCTCGTGTGTATTTCCTCGATCCGCTCTTCGTGCGACCTCCGCCCTCCGCCGAACCGAAAGGGGCTCGGTCCTCCGGTCTCATAGGTGTTCGTGGATCAGTTTCCCCGACAGCTGCCGACCTGGAACCTATCCCCTGATCGAAGAAGCAGAAGAAGAACTCAAAACAAGCAAGCATCGCTCTCGCGTCATGATCATCGCTTAACCTGTACCTGCAACTGTTGTTGTAGTAATTGTGAGCCACGAGGACTCAGCAATCCCATTACCATGGGTGTCAAGACTAGCAAAGCTTAATGGGAAAGGAAGGGGTAAAGTGGTGAGGTTGCAGCAGCGACTAAGCAAGTATGGTGGCTAACATACGCAAATAAGAGCGAGAAGAGAAGCAAAGGAATGGTCGTCAACTAGTAATGATCAAGAGGTGATCTTGACTCCTACTTACGTCAATCATAACACAGAAACCGTGTTCACTTCCCGGACTCCGCCGAGAAGAGACCATCACGGCTACACACGCGGTTGATGCATTTTAATTTCGATCAGGTGTCAAGTTATCTACAACCAGACATTAACAAATTCACATCTGCCACATAACCGCGGGCACGGCTCTCAAAAGTTTATACCCTGCAGGGGTGTCCCAACTTAGCCCATGATAAGCTCTCGCGATCAACAAAGGATATTCCTTCTCCCAGGAAGACCCGATCAGTCTCGGAATCCCGGTTTACAAGACTTTTCGACAATGGTAAAACAAGACCAGCAAAACCGCCTGATGCGCCGACATCCCGATAGGAGATGCACATATCTCGTTCTCAGGGCAACACCGGATAAGCTAAGCGTACAGGTACCAAATAACCCAAGTTGCCAAGGGATGGCCCCGCACGGTGCTCTAGTTTGGACCAACACTTAGACAAGCATTGGCCCGGGGGGGCTATAATAAAGATGACCCTTGGGTTAATTACTCCCAAGGGAAAAGTAGGTGGTGGTGAGGCAAATGGTAAAACCATGGTTGGGCCTTGCTGGAGGAGTTTTATTCAAAGCGAACTGTCAGGGGGGTCCCATAAATCACCCGACCGCGTAAGGAACGCAAAATCCAGGAACATAACACCGGTATGACGGAAACTAGGGCGGCAAGAGTGGAACAAAACACTAGGCATAAGGCCGAGCCTTCCACCCTTTACCAAATATATAGATGCATTAATTAAACAAGAGATATTGTGATATCCCAACCTATCCCTGTCCACCATGGAGCAATCTTCAACTTCACCTGCAACTAGCAACGCTACAAGAGAGGCTGAGCAAAGCGGTAACATAGCCAAACAACGGTTTGCTAGGAAGGGTGTCAAAGGTTAGAGGTTCATGGCAATTTGGGAGGCTTGAAGAGAAAATGATAGGTAACGCATCATAGCGATAGAACCAATCAACTAGCATAGCAATGATAGTAGTGAGATCCAAGATAGCGGTCATCTTGCCTGAAATCCCACTAGGAAGAAGAACGAGTCCATGAAGAAGATGAAGCCACGAAGACGAACCACACGTAGACGAACGAATCCTCACGATCGCAACGAAACGGGACCTATCGAGAAGAAGCACACAACATGATAAACACACCACACATAGACAAGATATGATGCACAACAAGCATGATGCATGACAAAGCCAGATGAGGCTACTCATGGCAAGAGACGATGCAAACAAGAACAACACATCAAGGCAAGTATAAATGCGGCCGGAAACAACATATAACAATTCCGGTAAGTCCTCATATGCATATTTCGAAATTGGTCCAGATCTGAACAAACCTTATGTTCAAGTTGTTAAACAGCAAGTTAAAGAGCACCAAGAGGATCTACACGAAATTCTAGTCAAGTTACATATAAAGTTCATTTAATTCGGAGCTACGGCCTAGAAGATATGAGCAAAACAAGTTAAACATGGCATTGATGCAAAATGCATACAAACATCAAGCAAACACCTCAAAACAAGGATGCAACATGATAATATGAAACAACATGCAAAATCAAGCAAGTTTCATATAGAGCACACTCAAAACGGAGCAACGGTTCAACACATACACTCCGTACGTCATAACAACAATCTGTCCAAAACAGCAACTAGGCATATTGCAAGCATCAAAACAACAAGCTACAACATCCCAACATAAGAACAAAAGGCATGGGCATGAAGTACAGGTAAAGCATAACAAAACATGATCACTGAGCTATCTCCAGTAAAGAATAGAACATGCTCAAAAGGACATGGAAAGATTGCAAATAATAACAGTTTCAGGCTTGGCAGAAATAACATCAGGTTGCAATGTTTAGAGCTATCAAACGACATGTTACAGGACCTTAACATGGCAAACAAAGGCATGGCATGAATCTACTAATTGCATAGAACAAAAGTCCCTTAACTGACCATGAGCCAAAAAGGATCATAAGATATGATGGCACCCATGTAAACATGGCAAGTTATATTACAGATTCATACATGGCAGGAACAACAATAAGTAGGCATGTTGGTGAGCTTGAAACACTCACCACAGAGCAATACATGGCATGCCAAGGCAACCAACAGTAAGAAGGCATGTTTATGAAGCTAAGAATGGCAAGAGCAAGTTCATAGGGTGCATGGATCACTAGCAAAACACATGGCCAAAACTGAACTTAATGTTAACAGGCTGACAACAACATTATTTAGCAACTTTGGAGCAAGATATGAACATGTTGCAGCAGGCTATAAATGCATCCAGGGGAATTAACGGATAGAGCAAGACATGTATAACAAAACATTCTTAGTGAACATCTCCAGAATATGCATAGAATGACTAGTAGAAGCAGGTTTACATGGCATCACGAAATAACAGAATCTGCCTAGCAAAACAGCAACAGCAAGTACCCTCCTTAACAAGCTTGGTGCACTCAGTACACAACTCACAAAAATACATGGATAGAACCTCTGGAAAGATGGAATGGCATAGATCAAAACACATGTAGACATCAACCTCATAGGATGCACACAACAAACATGGCAAAAATGACAAATGAACAAGTTATAACAGTTTCAGCAGGTTAACATCAACATGCACTCTTCCAACAGCATTTCGGGCATCAAGATGAGCTCAAATGAAAATGATGCAATGGAATGAAATGAAGTACTCGTCGAGAAGAACAATTTGACATATTACACGCACGAAATGGAGCAGTATGCAGCAAGTTATGATGCGATGAACATGGCATGATTATGCAAAATGTCAGGGACTTGGACGATTTTCGGGGGTCAACCTCTAGCTCCAGATCTGGGTTGACTTGCACGTAGATCGAGGTTCGCCGGAGAGTCGCCAGACTTGGCCGGAGAGGAGGAAGGAGACAGGAGAGGGTCGGGGAGGACGGCCCCCCGCTGGATATGGCCGGATCCGGCGCGGGACGGCGGCGGAGGAGGCCGGCGGCCTTCAGGCGATGGAGGTCGGCGGCGAGCGGGGCTGCCGGAGGCCGGCGAGGCCGGTGCTCGCGGGCGGCGCGGAGAGCTCACACGGGGCGGCGTGGCTCCGGCGGAGCAGAGCGGCGGCAGAGCTCCGCGGCGGCGGGCGCGGGGCGCCGCGGGAGATCTGGCGAGCGCGGGACGGCGGGCGGCG
>NC_041391.1:426198140-426204672 GCF_002162155.2 Triticum dicoccoides | reverse complement strand
GGAGATGGCGGCGGGAGCGACGTGGCGAGGTGGGATTGGCCGGGGGCGACGGGCGGACATGTCCGGTTGCGGCCGGACGTGTCCGGTGGTGGCGGGGAGGATAGGCTAGGGTTTGGACCCGGGATTTCGGAGGGGGAGGCTTATTTATAGGTAGAGGGAGCTAGGAGAGTCCAAATGAGGAGTGGTTTTCTCCCACACGATCGTGATCAAACGACCGAGAGCATGGAAGAGACTTAGATGGGTTTTGGGCCACTTTGGAAGGGGTGTTGGGCTGCAACAAAAGAGGGCTTTGCGGTTACCCGGTTAATCGTTGGAGTACCAAATGACCTCCAAATGGCACGAAACTTGACAGGTGGTCTATCGGTGCTATACCAAGGCCGCTTCGCAAACCTCGGGCCATTCCGAGAATGTTTAACACCCGCACACAACAGGAGACAAAAGAGGAACGCTGGAGTACATAGGAGGGCCAGATTGCAAAACGAACAACGGGGAAAATGCTCGGATGCATGAGATGAACATGAATGCAAAATGAAATGCACATGATGACATGATAAAATGCAACACGCAAGCAAATGACATGGCAACGACGGCGAATAACTGGCAGACAACTGGCGCACCGTATCCGGGGCGTTACAACACTCCTCCACTAACAAGAGATCTCGTCCCGAGATCTTAGGACCGAGACGGATGGGAAAAGGGATGAGGTGAAACAAGAACTCAAGAGAAGAAGCAAAGAGTCGAGAGCACTCGAGAAGAAGAGAGGAATGACGAGAATGACGAGAATCGAAAGCTCACGGAATCAGATAGACTATGAAACGACTCGTTCTAACCGGAGTGGTTAGAATGAGAAAAGAAACGAATAAGACTGAAAGAATTTTGGTAGCACTCCGGCTGAAAATGGGAGGATTAGAACGAATTTGAGAGGATGGAATGATACTTGATAAAGACATGACACAAAACCTCCGGAAAGAATTGAAAGAGTTGAATGAAAATAACGGAGAAGAAAATGACAACTTGTGCCACGAATGAAATTGAAAGAATCTTTAGAAGGAAGGTTTAAACGGAGTTGTTGAGAAAATCAGCAACGAAAAGAATAAGCTTGTTGTGGTCTTATAGGTAACATCTCAAGACATAAGGTGATAACCGGCCACAAATGGAAATGATTGGATAGCTTAGAAGAACGAAGAAATGCAAAACTCCACTTCAAAAGAATGCGGAGAATTAATTGCACTTCGAAAAGCAAGAAGGAAAGATACTTGAGCTCCTTCGATAAGAATCTTTATGAACTCTTGAAGAGTGAATTAAATCATGAAGAACCACCATGGAGAACTCCGGTGACGAAAGGATGATGAGATAGAATGAAGGATGAAAGAATAAGATTAAATCTTACGATGATTTAAATGGAGGTTCCAACAAAATGGCCGAGGAAATTGAACTCCGGAAAAGAAAAGATGAAAACACTTGGAACTAGAATTTATTCATCAAGAACAAACTCCGAAGGATGGGATCAATCACTTGGATGATATAAGAATAAGATTTATTGTATGCTTATCCTTCATCAAATTAAATTGATGACAAGCAATGGATTTACATATTACTTATCCTTCTTGAAAAGGATTGAGAGGGGTGACATATCGCAAACTTGAGAAGGTCTTCAGGAACCACTGGTAGTATTCGAAAGAACGAATGGATTAAAAATGATAAACAAGGAAAAGAATCTGAAAGAACCACCGTAAGAATTCGGAAATGACTGATGAAAGAGAATGGATCACCAGGAAGAATTAGAAGAACAAATATGCTAGAGGGGGATTTAGATGCAAAAGAACAAAGAGATCATGAGCTGATTCAAGAACACTTGAACGAAGCACCGGGATAATAAGATAACGATAGCTGAAATGTGAGGACGAAGAATTCTTCTGGAATGATGGCCTCCGGTGAAAAGAAACGGGAAAACAACTCCTGACATGCTCCGGATGGGTAAGAAAAAAACAGCTGACAAATGGAATAATTCAAGAGGATAACAAGAAGCTAGAACCGCGGATCATCGATAGAACGGACAAGATTTAGAGGAAAAACTCTTCTTCAATCTTCAAATGATGACGAGAAACACCACCAAAATTACTGAGATACTCCGGGAGAATGAAAAGCAAAGAGGTTGAGCCGACGATGAAATGATTTGAAATCGATCTTGGAAAAGGCATGTGACTGATGGAATTCATTCTTACGTCACACTTGAAAAGAATTGAGAAAAACTCCGGGGAATTAGAAGATAAAGGTAAGATCCTGGGAAAAGACCTGTGGGTTAGGACCCACTATAAGATAAAAACACCATTGGAAAGGGTTGTTGAAGAGGTAGATGATGCACCGGAACAATTGAAATATTTGAATGAGGTGACAACCTCGAATTAATTCGAACACAGACAAATCTCTTGAGATGTCTTGAACACTCCGGAAGGATAAATTGGCGACAGGCGAACGAGCAAGGAGAACACTTAAGCCGAGGGAAAGAATATGATCAACCCGAAAAACTTGAATTAAGTCCACCGGAAAAGAAAGAGATGAAGTCTGACGAACGAGATGATAATTCACCAGTTGAAATAATTGAGGGAAGACTGAAGAGGCTCCACACGAATGAAATTGATGGTCGAAAGAGACTCAGACTACGGGAAGAAGAGGGTGGGAGGGCAGGAAAACAAAGGCAACTTGGAAAGGGGAACCGACGAATATCTTGAAGAGAAAACACCAGTTGAAATCATTGAGGAAACAAAGCAAAGACTTCGCACGAGTAGGATGGATACTCGATTACGGACTCCGAATTCGAGAAGAAGAAGGGAGGGCGGGTGGGAAAAAGAAAGACAATTGAGGGCAGGGAAACAACATCGATCAAAAAGAGCTGAGGATTGATCTCCCAAAGAGAGAGAGAGGTTCGAATCAGCTTGACGAGGATTGCGCCGGACAAAAGAGGGTGGACAACGAACGAAAACTAACCGCGTGATCCTAAAGAAAAATTTGAAGGGGAAGAGGTGTAATTCTAAACACCTACGTTAAGAATCCTCACCAGAGCGACAAAGGGGCTGAGGAGTAAAAAGAATTCCTACTCTCTGATATAACTAGACTCCGAAAACAGTTTTCTTCTAGACTCGACAACGGCCAAACTACACGATCTATCAAGGGGGGCTCCTAGGGTCGGTCGAGGCTCTGATACCAACTTGTCACATAACCGCGCCACGCCAAATATGTGACCCTATCCAAAAGGAACTCAAAGGTCCCACCAAGGATAGACCCGCATATTGAAACGCTTTTGCAAGGTGGATATCATTACATCAACATTACATAATAGATGGGGATACATACAAAAGGCATACAATGCCACACGAATACAACATCATATTACAAGAGATCAACATCCGACTACGGATGAAACACAAACAGAAACTCAAACAACATCCACCCTGCTAGCCCAGGCTGCCGACCTGGAACCTATCCCCTGATCGAAGAAGCAGAGGAAGAACTCAAAACAAGCAAGCATCGCTCTCGCGTCATGATCATCGCATAACCTGTACCTGCAACTGTTGTTGTAGTAATCTATGAGCCACGAGGACTCAGCAATCCCATTACCATGGGTGTCAAGACTAGCAAAGCTTACTGGGAAAGGAAGGGGTAAAGTGGTGAGGTTGCAGCAGCGACTAAGCAAGTATGGTGGCTAACATACTCAAATAAGAGCGAGAAGAGAAGCAAAGGAACGGTCGTCAACTAGTAATGATCAAGAGGTGATCCTGAACTCCTACTTACGTCAATCATAACACAGAAACCGTGTTCACTTCTCGGACTCCACCGAGAAGAGACCATCACGGCTACACACGCGGTTGATGCGTTTTAATTCGGATCAGGTGTCAAGTTATCTACAACCGGACATTAACAAATTCCCATCTGCCACATAACCGCGGGCACGGCTCTCGAAAGTTTATACCTAGCAGGGCAACACCGGATAAGCTAAGCGTACAGGTACCGACGTAACCCAAGTTGCCAAGGGATGGTCCCGCACGGTGCTCTAGTTTGGACCAACACTTAGACAAGCATTGGCCCTGGGGGGGCTATAATAAAGATGACCCTTAGGTTAATTACTCCCAAGGGAAAAGTAGGTGGTGGTGAGGCAAATGGTAAAACCAAGGTTGGGCCTTGCTGGAGGAGTTTTATTCAAAGCGAACTGTCAGGGGGGTCCCATAAATCACCCGACCGCGTAAGGAACGCAAAATCCGGGAACATAACACTGGTATGACAGAAACTAGGGCGGCAAGAGTGGAACAAAACACCAGGCATAAGGCCGAGCCTTCCACCCTTTACCAAATATATAGATGCATTAATTAAATAAGAGATATTGTGATATCCCAACATAACCCTGTCCACCATGGAGCAATCTTCAACTTCACCTGCAACTAGCAATGCTATATGAGAGGCTGAGCAAAGCCGTAACATAGCCAAACAACGGTTTGCTAGGAAGGGTGTCAAAGGCTAGAGGTTCATGGCAATTTGGGAGGCTTGAAGAGCAAATGATAGGTAACGCAGCATAGCGATAGAACGAATCAACTAGCATAGCAATGATAGTAGTGAGATCCAAGGTAGCGGTCATCTTGCTTGAAATCCCGCTAGGAAGAAGAACGAGTCCATGAAGGAGATGAAGCCACGAAGACGAACCACACGTAGACGAACGAATCCTCACGATCGCAACGAAACGGGACCTATCGAGAAGAAGCACACAACATGGTAAACACACCACACATAGACAAGACATGATGCACAACAAGCATGATGCATGACAAAGCTAGATGAGGCTACTCATGGCAAGAGACGATGCAAACAAGAACAACACATCAAGGCAAGTTTAAATGAGGCCGCAAACAACATATAACAATTCCGGTAAGTCCTCATATGCATATTTCGAAATTGGTCCAGATCTGAACAAACCTTATGTTCAAGTTGTTAAACAGAAAGTTAAAGAGCACCAAGAGGATCTACACGAAATTCTAGTCAAGTTACATATAAAGTTCATTTAATTTGGAGCTACGGCCTAGAAGATATGAGCAAAACAAGTTAAACATGGCATTGATGCAAAATACATACAAACATCAAGCAAACACCTCAAAACAAGGATGCAACATGATAATATGAAACAATATGCAAAATCAAGCAAGTTTCATATAGAGCACACTCAAAACGGAGCAACGGTTCAACACATACACTCTATACGTCATAACAATCTGTCCAAAACAACAACTAGGCATATTACAAGCATCAAAACAACAAGCTACAACATCCCAACATAAGAACAAAAGGCATGGACATGAAGTATAGGTAAAGCATAACAAAACATGAACACTGAGCTATCTCCAGAAAAGACTAGAACATGCTCAAAAGGACATGGAAAGATTGCAAATAATAACAGTTTCATGCTTGGCAGAAATAACATCAGGTTGCAATGTTTAGAGCTATCAAACGACATGTTACATGACCTTAACATGGAAAACAAAGGCATGGCATGAATCTACTAACTGAATAGAACAAAAGTACCTGACTGACCATGAGCCAAAAAGGATCAGAAGATATGATGGCACCCATGTAAACATGGCAAGTTATATTACAGATTCATACGTAGCAGGAACAATAATAAGTAGGCATGTTGGTGAGCTCGAACCACTCACCACAGAGCAATACATGGCATGGCAAGGCAACCAATAGTAAGAAGGCATGTTTATGAAGCTAAGCATGGCAAGAGCAAGTTCATAGGGTGCATGGATCACTAGCAAAACACATGGCCAAAACTGAACTTAGTGTTAACAGGCTGACAACAACATTATTTAGCAAATTTGGAGCAAGATATGAACATGTTGCAGCAGGCTATAAATGCAACCAGGGGAACGAATGGATAGAGAAAGACATGTATAACAAAACATCCCTAGTGAACATCTCTAGAATATGCATAGAATGACTAGTAGAAGCAGGTTTACATGGCATCACGAAATAACAGAATCTGCCTAGCAAAACAGCAACAGCAAGTACCCTCCTTAAAAAGCTTGGAGCACTCAGTACACAACTCACAAAAATACATGGATAGCACCTCTGGAAAGATGGCATGGCATAGATCAAAACACATGTAGACATCAACCTGATAGGATGCAGACATCAAATATGGCAAAAATGACAAATGAGCAAGTTATAACAGTTTCAGCAGGTTAACATCAACATGCACTCTTCCAACGGCATTTCGGGCATCAAGATGAGCTCAAATGAAAATGATGCAATGGAATGAAATGAAGTACTCATCGAGGCGAACAATTTGACATATTACACGTACGAAACGGAGCAGTATGCAGCAAGTTATGATGCGTTGAACATGGCATGATTATGCAAAATGTCAGGGACTTGGACGATTTTCGGGGGTCAACCTCTAGCTCCAGATCTGGGTTGACTTGCACGTAGATCGAGGTTCGCCGGAGAGTCGCCGGACTTGGCCAGAGAGGAGGAAGGAGACCGG
>NC_041391.1:425966693-426197825 GCF_002162155.2 Triticum dicoccoides | reverse complement strand
CAAGCGCGGGACGGCGGGCGGCGGCGCGGGCCCCGCTGGCCGGATCTGGGCCGCGCGGGCCCTGGCGGCGGAGAGGGCGGCGGGAGCGACGTGGCAAGGTGGGATTGGCCGGGGGCGACGGGCGGACATGTCCGGTTGCGGCCGGACGTGTCCGGTGGCGGCGGGGAGGATAGGCTAGGGTTTGGACCCGGGATTTTGGAGGGGGAGGCTTATTTATAGGTAGAGGGAGCTAGGAGAGTCCAAATGAGGAGCGGTTTTCGCCCACACGATCGTGATCGAATGACCGCGAGCATGGAAGAGACTTAGATGGGTTTCGGGCCACTTTGGAAGGGGTGTTGAGCTGCAACAAAAGAGAGCTTTGCGGTTACCCGCTTAACCGTTGGAGTACCAAACGACCTCCAAATGGCACGAAACTTGATAGGCGGTCTACCGATGCTATACCAAGGCCGCTTGGTAAACCTCGGGCCATTCCGAGAATGTTTAACATCCGCACACAACAGGAGACAAAAGGGGAACGCCGGAGGACATAGGAGTGCCGGATTGCAAAACGGACAACGGGGAAAATGCTCGGATGCATGAGATGAACATGAATGCAAAATGAAATGCACATGATGACATGATAAAATGCAACACACAAGCGAATGACATGGCAATGACGGCGAATAACTGGCAGACAACTGGCGCATCGAATCCGGGGCGTTACAACCTATCAGTAGCGCGGGACGATGCGCTACTGATAAGGCGCTACAGCTAACGTGTAGCAGTAGCGCTTGTCGACCCACGCTACTGCTATACATGGATAGCTGTAGCGCGCTTCAGTGAAGAGCACTGCTGATATTATCTGCAGCGCTTTTTACAGGGAAGCGCTACTAGTAAGGCTGCCTTGCTGCTAACTTTTTTCCCCTCGATACTACTAGTTTTATTAGTTTTTTGTTTCTGCATATTTGTTTTGTATTTCAATAGGCTTTATACAATAATCTTTATCATATCATACACATACAAATGTAATCATAGCATATACATACAACTAGTCTCATCAAATCATGTCATCATCATAATCATCATCCAACACAAAGTGGTCTCTCGTCATCATCTCGAAAATAGCGATACAAGTCTCAATTACTTGCAAATACATCGCCATCCATCTAAACAATGATATACGCGAGAAGAGCTATCACTTTGAGTGAGAGTGGAACTATGCAGTACATGAGTTCGTATCCCTCTCTCGCATTAGCGTGAACCTAAACTAACTACTACCTGTCGCTCGGAAACCAGAAACCAGTACACCTGGGCCTGACACTCCGGCCACTCGTCGTATATATACTCCTCGCGTAGCACTTCGTCGCCATCAATGATCTATGCACCTGCATCGTCACATGAGTCGATGATATGCAACATATATAGTTGAGCAACAGAAAGAGACAGACTTGGCAAAGATAGAAACAACATATCATAAGCATAAATAACAAAGTTAATCATACCCAAAATGCCCTAACTAGAGTGATCTTCGCTTGTCGAGGAGGAGGACGGTTGAATTACATCACAAATAAAGTTTCGCAGTGCATAACTCAAAGTTTTGTCATACAGAAAGTATGGACTAAATGGACACATTGTCATATATCGACAATCACTCCAACATGTCGTGTCATCCATCCATGTAAGGGAGATAGTCCCCGAGCTAGGTGAAAGGCTTCATGTCGAGACGCTGAGAGGCTGCCCATGTTCGGACGTCTTCCCGCGACATTTGTCCTTCTTCGTAGAACATCCCTGTTTTTCTGACGACCTCCTTCATGATGATTTGGGCAAGTTCGCGCTGGATGTTATAGAACTCAGCTCGAAGTCGATGATCCTCGATATCTCCTACGGCCTTTGCCCATTGCAGAATATGGGCAACACCGGATCTAGGTGACATGCGAAGGTTCTGGTGATCCCGTCTGTACTTCAGCATGTGGTGTAGGACATAGAATCCATCATTAAGAGAATCGCTCGGTTGCTGGATCTAGCAGAAGTCGGTCTTATGGCCGAAGGCGAGCCTGCCGCCCCTTCTCTTCTTGTCTTTGACCTCTCCACCCCGTGCTTGGTAGTAAAACATAGCACTGTCGAGAACATCCTTGATGTGGGTGTAATCCTTTTTGTGAATGTTCTTCGATGAGTCCAAGTAATGAGCGTGGGAGTATCGGGGGTAGAGGATGATGAGGACGGCGCGCCTGCCGCTGCGCAAAATAAGTACACCTCAAATTAATTAGCCTCCACCGTGCAAATGAATGATTGAAATTGAAGGAAAGATATCCGTGCGGATGACTTACACAGGATGATAAGGCACAAGAATCGCCTCCTTGTCCTTATTGGCGAGCATGAAACTGATGATGTATTCCCTCTCGTATTCACAGTCCTTTGCACAGACTCCCAAGAAGCCCTCGTGCATGTAGTACGGGTCAGCTACACAGCTATGAGGTATCTTCTCAACCCCGATGATGTAGTTCATGTGCAAGGCATTGTCGATGGGAAACGATACCTATGGGATCACTGGAATCCCTTCTACAGTTGCGGGGTGCAGGGATCGTGAGAAGAGCAGGACTAGCAGACAACACAAAGAGATTTACCCAGGTTTGGGCCGCAAAGATGCGTAAAACCCTACGATCTTGCTTTGGTGGATGCATTTAGTGTTCTTGAGCTCTTGAACTAGCTCTGGGTGTTGTGAGGTTCGAAAGAGCCGAATCCTTTCTCAGTGTGCCATGGGCCTCCTTTTATAGATGAAAGGGGCTGCCACAGTGGCACACAGGAGGTGGAAAGTGCTACAGCGTTGCGAGCTTATCGCTGGTAGTACAGGACAAGACGCATTTAATGCGAGGCTTAGGTGTCCCTTCACTTTATTGGGGACGGGAGCGAGGCCCGGCCCGTCCGTCGCCGCTCCTCCTCGCTTTGACACGCGCCCTGGCGAGCGGTGCATGCGGTGCCATGTAGGTAGGCAAGCAGTTGAGGTGGTGCGGTGGTGGAGCCTCCACGAAGGGTTGCATGTTGCCACGCAGGTGCCTTCCCAGCTGGCTGGGTTGGCAACTGCATGCAAATGGTGGCGAACACTTGGCTATTGCAGGCCTGGCAGTGGCCTTGCCAGTGCGCTTGGCGAGGGTCTCGTCGGGTGGCCCGGCAAGGGTCTTGCCAGGTGGCCCGGCAAGGGTCTAGCCAGGTGGCCCGGCAAGGGCCTTGCCATGGCGCGCTAGCTTCCTGGGCAAGGATCTTGCCGGGGGTCTCGTGGGTTTCTTCGGTGAGGATAGTTGCCTTCTTATCCTCATTTGATCTTGAGCATTCTATGTATTCACAAAGATCTACATACCACCACGGAGGTGCCTCCCGAGCCCTATCCCAACGCATCTGTCTAGCGTTGGTGGGCTCAAGGGCGGTTCACTTCGGCTGGCGTGGGCGAGCTGCCCCGGCAAGGGTCTTGCCGGGGCTGCCCCGGCAAGGGTCCTTGCCGAGGAAACCTGCTACGCCTATCTGATCATTGTGGCCTTGGTCCTTGTTGTTGCTTCGTTTGTCCTTGTGGCTTCGGCTTCTCCCTGGCTTCCCTTTCCTGCCATGTCTATGCATGGCCGTGGCGGGTGGCTCTGACTGCCCGTGCACAAGTAAAGGGGTCAAAAGGAGAGCCCCTACTTTTGTACACCAACAGGAGCCCCCGGGCCTGGGCCATACATAAGCGCAGCACGTTGTTGGGCCAGGCCCAGAACGGTGCGTGGGAAGTTGGGGCGGATTTTTACCGTGGCCACTGTTCCGTCCGCTGCGCTTCACCACGACCCGCATTAAACGCGCGATGTGGGGGTCGTGCGCGTGCATGATGTGGGAGGCATGCGTGGGACAGCGCTCGCACGCATGCATCATATCGCAGTTAATGGGAAAGTAGGCGGCCCACGCCTTCCCCATAAAAAGGAATAACCGCTGGCGCTCTGCTCACTTTACCCCTCCCCTGCGCCCTTCTCCAATCTCAGAACCGCCGCCCCCTTCTTCTCGAGCCTCTCTGCTTTCATCCATCGCCGCCGCGCTTTTGCCATCCTCTGCTCTTCTACTTCCGTAGTTGCCATGGCGCCTAAGTCCAACAAGAGCAAGGGAGCGGCGAAGGATGCCGTCGTGTCGAAGCAGCCAGAGAGCAAGCTGGTGGCGCGGAGAGCGCAGTTCGCCTACTTCCCCTTGACGGTTGGCGTGCCCGAGCTTCGGGAGATGTTCAAGTGTTTGTGGGGTGTGAAGACGGGGAGAGAGAAGACGGGGCATCCGGCCACGACCGTCGTCCCTGCTAGGGTCGGGCCCTCCCCTCATCGGTACCCCTTCTTCGTCGACTATTTCTATTGCGGGCTCTGTCCCCCTTCTCTGATTTTTTCAAGGACATCATGCACACCTATGGCTTGCGCCTGCTGGATTTTACTCCGAATGTCGTGGCGTGCATTGCCCTCTTCGCCCACCTCTGCGAGGGCTTCGTCGGGGTGCATCCCAGCACAGCGCTCTTCCACCATTACTTCTCCCCTCGGATCCAGAAAGGGGGCACCATTGCTGGTTGCGTCGCCTGGATTCTGAAGGACAAGGGGGCGTACCCAGATGGCGCCACGAAGGAGAGGTGGGAAGAATGGAGGGGCCGGTGGAGCTAGATTGAGGAGAAGGACCCGCCAACGTTCTGCGAGGTTCGCCAGAAGCCGCCGGTCCGTGGCAGTGAATCGGGCGAGGTCAATGCCGATGACACGAAGCTCACGATTGCCACCACCAGGATTCTCCGGCTCACCCAGGCCGGGCTCACCCTCGAGATGATTGGGGCGGACTTCATCCGCCGCCGTATTGCCCCTCTACACGACAAGGGGAGGTTGGCCTGGCTCTTCATGAATGCCACCGATATCATGAGGCTCCGTCCCGGCCTGGACAACAACATGATGGTGTTGCGGCACGCCCATCTTTGCCAGTGAATCTTCCAGCTCGAGGTCGATGACGTGGGCGAGGTCGAGTGGTCCGGCAAGCTTGCCAGGCCGCCGTGAAGGCCGGCAAGGTCGACAAGGAGCCTGTTTTCAAGCTGCCTGCGGGAGTGGTCCCGCTGAGAAACAACTATCGTTGGAACGAGATCATCGCCATGACACCGCTCTTCAACGCGCACGGCCTCGACCCAAACTGTGTCGAGCCGGATGAGCTCGTGGTGCAGGAGTTCTTCGATACTCTACACGAAATATACATCACTAACGAGCCGCGGCTCATTCAGGACACCTCTCCTGTGGACCTGGATTATATCGCCGCCAGGGTGGAGGAGGCGAGGCTTGCCGAGGAGGAGGCAAAGCTCGTCAAGGAGTCCGGCAGCACTGGTGGCGTGGTGCACAATGCCGCGGCGAAGGCGAAGGAGGAGGAGCTCGCCCGGTGGGCCGCAGCCGCTGGGGAGGCCGGCAGCGCCGACACCGGGCTCCCCTGGTTGAGGACGCTGCCGACGGGTCGTCGTCAGAGAAGGGCGAGGAGGAGAGGACCGCGACCGCCGACCCTCCGATCACCGGAAAAAGGCAGGTCCTGCAGCGGGCCACCTCCGGCGAGCCGGTCTGCCTCGACCGGGCCGTGCAACCGCGGCAAGCCTAGGAAGCGTCCGTGCGCCAGACGAGGGCAGTGGCGATGAAGAGAATGGCGAAAGTCGTGGCACCGAAGAAGAAGGCATCTGCCTCTTCGGCGTCCATGCGCGCCCGGACGCCATCGCCTCCCCGCTCGCCGGCAAACATCGGCGTGGGGATTGGAGGTGACTTGTTTGACTTCGGGACTCTCAGCCCGGAGAAAGAGCTCGGGCCTCTTAGCCCGGAGCGGAAGAGGAAAGCAGCAGAGGAGGAGGAGGAAGAGAACGAAGAGTGAGCCTCTGCTTTCCTCCCTCACTTCTGACATTCACCCCTGATGGCGTTTCTTACTTGTCTTCATCTTGCAGGGATGTGGAGACGCTGGCCTAGAGGATAAAGAGGGCCAAGACTTCGGCGAGTGGCCAGCCCTCGGCAGGTACCTCCAGTACGCCACTGGTGGTGTCGAGCAGCCCGGACAGCAGCCCCCAGCCCAGCCCCAGCATAAGTCCACCATCCGCCCTTTATCAACGTGCGTCATGGTCGATGCTTCAGTGTTAACCGTGCCGTGGATGCAGGAGAGGAGTAGCAACAAAGGGAGCCACAGAGGGCCTCTCCGGTCGTGCCGCACCCGTCGACTACACCGCCCTGAGGGGCGTCCCCAGCAAGGACACCAAGCACCGAGGCCGTGCACACGGAGGAGGGGGAGGAGAACGTAGGCACTAGCGGCTTCGCCTCAACGATAGAACTTGGCGGAGAAGGGGCTTCCGCCTCTCGGCCCGACACGGGTAGTCTACTCACTCTTCTCTTCTGGTTGCATTATTCTTTTCCTCTTTTCCTCATTGGCTTTCGATCTTGGCTTTGCCCTATCTCTTTCTTGGCGTCCAGACCCCTCCTCGGAGGACGTCGACACCACCATCAAGGACGTCACCGCGGAGGCCGCGGCGGAGACGGAGAAGATTGTTGCCGAGGAGAGCGCCAGGGGCGCCGCCGAGTATGCCGCCAAGGGGCCTGCCGTAGAGCCTGGCAAGGGGCCTGCCGGGGACGCCGGCAAGGCCACTGCCGAGGAGGTGGCGTTCGACGACCTGCCCTCCTCCTCCGCTGCCTCTGGCTCTGGCAGGTAGCTGAGGGTCAGAGACGACCTCTTCGTCCACCTCCTTGGCGCGTCGAGCACCAGGGATCCCTTTGAGGGAGAGGTGTTTGACGAGGAGGTGCTTGCCGCGGCCGGGCTCGAGGTCGTTGACGAGCCGGGCGTTGGTGGTGCTGGCTCCCAAGAGGAGCAGCTGCTCCAGGACATGGGCGCCAGCTTTCGGAAATTTCAGGTGCTCCACCGCGCCTGTCTGGACAAGGCCAAGTCCAGGACGGCGATGGTGGAGAAGGAGGAGGCGGACTTTGAAGGGCACGTCGCCGAGGCGCAAGACTGGTTCCGCCAGGCTCAGGTCAAGCTGAAGGCCGCCCAGGGCGAGCTGGCCAACCGTGAGGTGGAGCTCGCCCTGAAGCTGGCCGACATCGAGAAGGCCCAGGAGACGGCAAAGAAGTTGGCCGACGAAGGCGAAGCCGTCCGGTCCAAGCACGAGGCCGCCCTGAAGACCCAGGAGGAGGACCTTGCCGAGCGCGAGGAGAAGCTTGCCGCCACGCTCCATGTCAAGGACGAAGAAGTGGACAGGCTCGTCCTACAGCGGACCCAAGAGCTGGAGAGGAGGCATCAGGAGGCACTCAACACTCTGGCTCAGGTCCACGCCGGCAAGGTGAAGTAGTTGGAGGACCAAGCTCTAAAGATGGCCAAGAGAAGCATACGCTCAACGGCGTTTTGACGGTGGTGCATGGCAAGGTCATTAGCAAGTCTGGAGAGCTCTCCGAAGCCAACGCCTCCATCAAAGACCTCAAGCTGAAGCTGGGAGAGCTTGAGGAGACGCTATCAGGGGCCATGACCCGAGAGGGGATCCTGGCCAAGGAGGGGGATACGGAGAAGCAGCTGCTGATGAACGAGACTGCCGACCTCAAGGACTACAAGGCAGGTGAGAAACGGTGGCTCGGGCGCCTTGCCAACGTCGCAAACTCGACCGCCAATCAGCTGGCCATTATGGGGATGCCGGAGATGGGGTACGCCCTAGAAGCGAGCCTGAGCCCCAACGCCAACCTGACCATATACTGGATACTCCCTAGACAAGGAATCCTGGATACTCTGCCGGGGGACCATGACCAGGGTGCTCACCAAGATCGGGCACTAGCACCCCGACCTCGACTTTGGAGCTGTGCTGAAGAGCTTGGCAGAGGGTGTCGACCCATGGCGCTCAATGAGCGTATCCAGCCCATCCTCAGCCGCATCGACAAAATCAAGAGGGTAGAGCGCCAGCATCGGGACTACGCATCCCGTTCTCCGTCGCCGCTGCAGGTTCATGACAAAGACAATGCTATCTTTAGTTAGAACCATGGCGGCAATCTGTGTAACATAACTCTGCAATGCTCCTGAAACTATGCATGTTATTTCCTTGTTCGATTTTCCTTTGTATGTCCACCCCACGTCAACTGGGTAAGCTTGCCGGCACGTAAAACCAGGGTGGCGCTTTGAGGACGGATCCTTATTAGCTTGCTGGGTGTGCTTGTTGCCAGGAAAAGCACCTTACCACCCTTGGCGCGGCCGCTCGATCTGTCGAGCTTGACTCGAGTCAGAACCGAGGGCGTTGCCGATGGCGGAAGGCTACCCTGCCGCTCTCGACGCGGCCGCTTGAACTGTTGAGCGGACTCGGAACAGAACAAGGGTGTTGCCGATCACAGGAGGGCCCCTCTGCGTACAGGCTTCCCATACATAGGCCGAACCATCAAGGATAATAACCTTATATTTAAGGGGGAAATCTTAAAATTCAGCATGACTTAGCTCTCTCGTTGCCGCCTCGACGTCCTTCGTGCCAACGGGCAGTGCCGCCTTCTTGGCCGGAGCCGTGGCGATGAAGAACAGCCAGGTCAATGGCTAGGCCAGATCCTCGCGATTGCGCCCCCCTACCTGGCGCGCCAAAGATGTCAGTGGGAAACGACACCTATGGGATCACTGGAATCCCTTCTACAGTTGCGGTGTGCGGGGATCGTGAGAAGAGCAGGACTAGCAGACAACACAAAGGGATTTACCCATGTTCGGGCCGCAAAGATGCGTAAAACCCTACGATCCTGCTTTGGTGTTTGTATTTAGTGTTCTTGAGCTCTTCAACTAGCTCTGGGTGCTATGAGGTTCGAAAGAGCCAAATCCTTTCTCAGTGTGCCATGGGCCTCCTTTTATAGATGAAAGGGGCTGCCATAGTGGCACACAAGAGTTGGAAAGTGCTACAGTGTTGTGAGCTTATCACTGGTAGTACAGGACAAGACGCATTTAATGCGAGGCTTAGGTGTCCCTTCACTTTATTGGGGACGGGAGCGAGGCCCGGCCCGTCCGTCGCCGCTCCTCCTCGCTTTGACACGTGCCCTGGCGAGCGGTGCATGCGGTGCCATGTAGGTAGGCAAGCAGTTGAGGTGGTGCAGTGGTGGAGCCTCCACGAAGGGTTGCATGTTGCCACGCAGGTGCCTTCCCAGCTGGCTGGGTTGGCAACTGCATGCGAATGGTGGCGAACACTTGGCTATTGCGGGCCTGGCAGTGGCCTTGCCGGTGCGCTTGGCGAGGGTCTCGTCGGGTGGCCCGGCAAGGGTCTTGCCAGGTGGCCCGGCAAGGGTCTAGCCAGGTGGCCCGGCAAGGGCCTTGCCGTGGTGCGCTAGCTTCCTGGGCAAGGATCTTGCCAGGGGTCTCGTGGGTTTCTTCGGTGAGGATAGTTTCCTTCTTATCCTCATTTGATCTTGAGCATTCTATGTCTTCACAAAGATCTACATACCACCACGGAGGTGCCTCCCGAGCCCTATCCCAACGCATCTGTCTAGCGTTGGTCGGCTGGCGTGGGCGAGCTGCCCCGGCAAGGGTCTTGCCGGGGCTGCCCCGGCAAGGGTCCTTGCCGAGGAACCCTGCTACGCCTATCTGATCATTGTGGCCTTGGTCCTTGTTGTTGCTTCGTTTGTCCTTGTGGCTTCGGCTTCTCCCTGGCTTCCCTTTCCTGCCATGTCTATGCGTGGCCGTGGCGGGTGGCTCTGACTGCCCGTGCACAAGTAAAGGGGTCAAAAGGAGAGCCCCTACTTTTGTACACCAACAGGAGCCCCCGGGCCTGGGCCATACATAAGCGCAGCACGTTGTTGGGCCAGGCCCAGAATGGTGCGTGGGAAGTTGGGGCGGATTTTTACCGTGGCCACTGTTCCGTCCGCTGCGCTTCCCCACGACCCGCATTAAACGCGCGATGTGGGGGTCGTGCGCGTGCATGATGTGGGAGGCATGCGTGGGACAGCGCTCGCACGCATGCATCGTATCGCAGTTAATGGGAAAGTAGGCGGCCCACGCCTTCCCCATAAAAAGGAATAACCGCTGGCGCTCTGCTCACTTTACCCCTCCCCTGCGCCCTTCTCCAATCTCAGAACCGCCGCCCCCTTCTTCTCGAGCCTCTCTGCTTTCATGCATCGCCGCCGCGCTTTTGCCATCCTCTGCTCTTCTACTTCCGTAGTTGCCATGGAGCCTAAGTCCAACAAGAGCAAGGGAGCGGCGAAGGATGCCGTCCTGTCGGAGCAGCCAGAGAGCGAGCTGGTGGCGCGGAGAGCGCAGTTCGCCTACTTCCCCTTGACGGTTGGCGTGCCCGAGCTTCGGGAGATGTTCAAGTGTTTGTGGGGTGTGAAGACGGGGAGAGAGAAGACGGGGCATCCGGCCATGACCGTCGTCCCTACTAGGGTCGGGCCCTCCCCTCATCGGTACCCCTTCTTCGTCGACTATTTCTATTGCGGGCTCTGTCCCCCTTCTCTGATTTTCTCAAGGACATCATGCACACCTATGGCTTGCGCCTGCTGGATTTTACTCCGAATGTCGTGGCGTGCATTGCCCTCTTCGCACACCTCTGCGAGGGCTTCGTCGGGGTGCATCCCAGCACAGCTCTGGGTGTTGAACTAGCTCTGGGTGTTGTGAGGTTCGAAAGAGCCGAATCCTTTCTCAGTGTGCCATGGGCCTCCTTTTATAGATGAAAGGGGCTGCCACAGTGGCACACAGGAGGTGGAAAGTGCTACAGCGTTGCGATCTTATCGCTGGTAGTACATGACAAGACGCATTTAATGCGAGGCTTAGGTGTCCCTTCACTTTATTGGGGACGGAGCGAGGCCCGTCCCGTCCGTCGCCGCTCCTCCTCGCTTTGACACGCGCCCTGGCTAGCGGTGCATGTGGTGCCATGTAGTCAGGCAAGAAGCTGAGGTGGCGCGGTGGTGGAGCCTCCACGAAGGGTCGCATGTTGCCACGCAGGTGCCTACCCGGCTGGCTGGGTTGGCAGCTGCATGCGAACGGCGACGAAGACTTGGCTGGTGCGGGCCTGGCAGTGGCCCTCCCGTTGCGCTTGGTGAGGGTCTCGTCGGGTGGCCCGGCAAGGGTCTTGTCGGGTGGCCTGGCAATGGCCTTGCCGTGGTGCGCTAGCTTCCCCTGGCTAGGATCTTGCCGGGGGTCTCGTGGGTTTCTTCGGTGAGGATAGTTGCCTTCTTTTCCTCATTTGATCTTGAGCATTCTATGTCTTCAGAAAGATCTGCATACCACCACGGTGGTGCCTCCCGAGCCCTGTCCCAACGCATCTGTCTAGCATTGGTGGGCTCAAGGGTGGCTCACTTCGGCTGGCGTGGGCGAGCTGCCCCGGCAAGGGTCTTGCCATGGCTGCTGAGGCTGCCCCGGCAAGGCTCCTTGCCAGGGAAACCTGCTACGCCTATCTGATCTTTGTGGCCTTGGTCCTTGTTGTTGCTTCATTTGTCCTTGTGGCTTCGGCTTCTCCCTGGCTTCCCTTTCCTGTCATGTCTGTGCGTGGCCGTGGCGGGAGGCTCTGACTGCCTGTGCACAAGTAAAGGGGTCAAAAGGAGAGCCCCTACTTTTGTACACCGATAGGCATAAAGGCGGACAAACGTAAAATCCAGCTTCTTCACGTGAAACATGTCGAATATGTAATCGAATCAAAGGAATAACTTATCCGCGGGGAAGCAGTCGACGTACGAGATTTGTCGCGGAACGTTAACCACGTAGAGTGGGTATCCTGGATCTTTTGTGGCGATGAGGCCTTTCTCTACCCGCATCACATCGTCATGAAGTCTCCTTAGATCGCCGAATCTGGCCCCTAGCGCTCTTGCGGGTAGGATTGGTTGACCGGGGATATGCCATTTATCCGCATCGGGGATATCTATACGGTCCTGAAGCCGAGGCGGGTGAGGCGGCTGGATCATAGAATCAGCTTTTTTGCCTTTCCTCGCTCTCTTCCTAAACTTCTTTACTACCAGAAGGTCGTCCATAATACGTTCAACCTACGGAGACGGCAATTCAAGCACCGACTCATGACGCTCAAACCCTGAGTAGGTGCCAGTATACACATAATGTTGAGTGCCATCGTCATCCTCATCCTCATCCATGGCGACGTCATCAGCGAGTAATGGAGCCTCTTCCTTAGCGCATCTGCAATCACCCAACCCGACACCCGACGCTAATTGGGTAGGTGGGGTGTTGATGTTCATACCTTGCTGAGGCTACGTGCTCATGGGTGTGCTCCCGGCCGCCTCCAGACGAAGCAGACTCTTTGGCCACAACAGGACCCACCCATTGCAACAATCACCAAGCCGCCGCGGGGTCTCGTTGTCATCCCCCACGAGTATCAGAGGAGGCAAATTCTCGTGGCCCGATTTGACACTGGCCACATAAACCTTGAAGACGTTCGGGGGGATCGGCCGGCTGTGGAACAATGGTTCCTTCGGCTCCATTATCGTCTCCTTACCCACGTCCACCTTCTGGTCATCGACGGTGTACAATATGGTGCATAGGGTTTCGTCGGCCTGCAAAGAAATGTCTGCGACGTGAGACATCCTAAAGGCAACGAAAACGAGAGATTATACATTTATTGAAGGGGGGCGGTGTGACAGATACCGTGAGGGCATCGAGCTCAGCCAAAGATGAAGCACCGCTGAGCACGTCTGGTGCCGGAGCAGGTGCTGGTGCAATGCTAGTCGATCTGCTCCCCAAGAAGTCAGCAAGGGGAAAGTCCGCTGCATTTTTTCTGGATTTTTCTTGGTCCAATTGAAAATGGCCGGAACCAAGGAAGTAGACATATCTACAACCACCTATTTTGCGGCAGCTACCGTTGTTGCCACTGTCTGAGATGATTTCTTCTCAGCCACAATCTCAACCTTCTTGTCGATGTTTTCTTCAGTTAACCTCCGTCTTTCCTTTCTCTCCACCGTGGTCTCACGGTAGTACTTCTTCCACGTGGCGCTGTCTCCGACACCGTGCACGCGTCCATACGAAGGTCGAGTATCCACCAGGAGTCATTTCAATATGTTCAACGCCCGGTTGAATGGAGTGTCCCACTTGGGCCTAGCCAATGCCTCAGACGGCGAGTCGCTTTCGGCCGCAATCCTGTGCTGCTCTCTCTGCAAAAGGCACAAGCATCGTTTACAAATATGACTAACGTGTGCAGTCGAATTGATCAGAAACTAAAATTACCAGCAGTCTAATGAACTCCGTCGTGACCGGGTTTGTCTAGTAAACCTTCTTCACTGGGTCCCAACGGTGCCGGGTCCTGAGGATGTCATGCTCCTGCGGGACGGTGAACTCCGCCAAGGGGTCTGGGATGCCCAGACTCGCGGCTTCCGCGTCCTCCTTGGCCCGTTGGGACCTCTTCCCACCGTAACAACGGCTTCCGAGGTGGTGGTTCCCAATGTTCCTCTCTTGAAGCCCCTTCATGTACTTAGACTTTTTTGGCAGCTTCGGCCTCACAAGCCTCCTTGAATATTTGAAACTGCTCTTCCGTGATTGTTGGATTATCCTTTAGAATCTTGGAGCAGGGTTCCTTCTTGTCGATGATCCTTGCTTTCACCCTTGTTTTCCAGGCGGCCAACGCGTCGCTAAACTTGGTCATGGCGTGTTTGTTTATCATCTTCATTGTCGGGTCCTTATCTAGATCTTCATAATCCTTTTCATTCCAGCCTGGGAACAAGAATATCTAGTGAAACTTCTTTAGGAGGGAGGGCCTCATACTATCTATCTTCTGTAGTTTCTCATCGTTGATGGTGGCGATTGTCCATGCGATGCAACTTATTTGCTTGTCGTAGCATGCGCATGCTTCCTCGGGGCGTTTGGCTCAAAATTGCTGTCGTCCACCTCCGTGACCACCAGTCTAGTAGTCCTGAGTTTGTTAGGAAGTCATTGCCTCTTTGCTTTCGGTTCTACACCGGCTCCACTCCCTGAGGCAGCGCTGGTCTGAGTCTTAGCGTCGGTCTCAGTCTCAGCACCGGTCTGCGTGTCGGTCTCAGTCCCCGATGCCACCGATGGGCCCAGCAACAACATTGGTTGATCGTCGACAAGGCTCAACAATTCTCCTGCCGCCCGGTAGACGTCCTCGCAATCACCGAAACCATGTCCTTCATTGTTGCTAGCCATGTTTCCTACAATTAAATCTAGTCAATTAATTCTAGACCTAATAAAATGAATAATGACATAAAAAAGGCCTATTGTTTTCCAAGAACGTTGACTCCTTCCCGGTGCGGCAAATCCCGGGCACTCGATATGTCCTAGTTTGTGGCACAAGTCATGCCAAAATTCACGGAAAATTTTGGCATGACCTTTGCTAAAAAGTGGACAAATCGAGAAGCTGAAATTTGCGGGAACGGAAATGAATCAACATTCCGGCAAAACATAGGCCAATCGGTTTCATTCCGTGGAAACAACAAAAGGCCACTTGGGCATAATCGAAACATGCATGTGCAAATACAATTGAGGAATTTGCATATATCCTGACCACTTCAAATTTGCATGTCCTAGCATTTGACACTACAAGAAAATCTACACAAATCTCATGCTCTCTCAAACTCAATTCAAAAACCAAATACAGATTATATTTAGTTGACTAATGAACTAAATAATTTACTCTAAACTAAACCCTACTGCCCTAATTAACATCTAGTTAAACAAACTCAATTTCTAAACTAAACCCTACTGAACTAATTAACATCAACATTATCTACTTCTTAACATCTATTATTACCCTAACTAAAAAACATCTATTTTTAACCATACGGCCCTAGTTAACTAGTACCATCACTACTACTAATTAACATCTACTACTACTACTAAAAATCATTATGTATGAACCCTAGTACTAATTAACATCTACTACTACTGCTAATTAACATGGTAGAGGAAGAAAAAGCTAAGAGAGAGGGGGTGGGGGAGGGGTGGGGGCTTACAGAGAGGGGAGAGACGGTGGTGGGGAGGTGCTCGGCGACGGAGGTTGGGGCGGCGAGGGCAGGCTCAGGATCGAGAGGTGGCGCTCCTGGGTGGGCTCGGGGGCGGTGAGGTCAAGTGCGGTGGCGGAGGTCGAGGGCGGCGACAGTGAGGTCAAGGGCGGCCGAAGAGGCGGCGGCGGTGAGGCTGGGCGGCCTCGGGCGGCGGCGGTGAGGATGAGCACGACGTCGATGCCGGTAGGAAATGGCAGCAAAGTGGGGGCGACGGCGAAGTGGGGGAGACGGCGGCGAAGAGTGCGGCGAGGGATTTGGGGGAGAAGTGGTGGCCGGCGGGAAAGCGTTTTTTGGGTTAAGTCAAAAATAACGGTATCGTGTTAGGGAAAACGCGCTATAGCTAAGTTAGCTATAGCGCGTTTCCGCAAACACGCTACTGCTATTCCTTCATCCTTTTTTTCCTTTTTCGTCTATTTTTCTTTACATTATATAGTTTTCCTTTCTCCTTTTTCTATTTCTTTCATTTTCATTTACTTTTCTATTTGTTTTTCATTTTATTTTATTTTCGTTAGCAGTAGTGCTTTACAGGTAAACACGTTGCTATAATAATATTAGCGGCAGCGCGGTTTCTTAAAGATCGCTACTACTATGTGTAGACCATCGGCTTAGTGGTCGAAATTTTAGTAGTAGCGAGTTTTTAGCAAGACGCGCTACTTCTATATATGCATCTGCAGTGCGCTTATTTGGCACGTGCTACTGCTGTCTAGCAGTAGCGAGCTTTTTTAACAAGCGCTACTGGTAAAGTTCTGTGTATAACATTTTCCTTAGTAGCTTAAGAAACAACTCGATGTGTCCTTTAAAAAGGGTTTCACCCGTCCTAGTTCATCTCCATGGGCTTGTCCAGTCCTCTTCACCAAGAAGAAGGATGGTACGGATCGGATGGTTGTAGATTATCGGCCCGTTAACTTGGTCACAATACAGAACAAGTATCCGCTCCCCAGGATCAATGACCTGTATGATTAGCTCGCTGGATCCTCAGTCTTCTCTAAGATGGATTTGAGGTTGGGCTACCATCAAATCAAAATCAAGAACGGGGACATTCCCAAAACGGCCTTCGTTACTCATTATGGCCAATACAAGTACACCGTCATGTCCTTCGGTTTAACCAATGCTCCATCCACTTTCTCTCGGTTAATGAACTCAATATTCATGGAGTACTTGGATAAATTCATCGTGGTTTACCTCGATGATATACTCATCTACTCCAAGAATAAGGAAGAACATGCCGAGCATCTAAGGCTTGTGTTGATGAAACTTCAAGAGCATTACCTTTATGCCAAATTCTCTAAATGTGAATTCTGGTTGCCAGAAGTGACCTATCCAGGCCATGTAATCTCTCATAAGGGTATTGTTGTCAATCCCGAGCGAGTTCAAGCTGTTCTTAATTGGACTCCACCTGAATCGGTCAAGCAAGTTCGGAGTTTCCTTGGCTTAGCGAGCTATTGTCGATGCTTTGTCGAGAACTTCTCCAAAGTTGTTAAACCTCTAACTGAACTCCTCAAGAAAGATAAAAAGTTCAAGTGGACCCCGCAGTGCGAGCACAGTTTTCTGGAACTGAAAAGATGCCTGACATCTGCTCCCATACAGGTACCACCAGATTTCTCCAAGGACTTTGTTATCTATTGCGACGCCTCGCGACAAGGACTAGGTTGCATTCTCATGCAAGATCGTCACGTAATTGCTTATGCTTCATGGAACTTGCACCCACATGAGGAAAATTATCCTACACATAATCTAGAGCTTGCAGCTGTAGTCCATGCACTCAAAACCTGGCGACATTACCTCCTCGGTAATCGTTGCGAAATTTTCACCGATCACCAAAGTCTGAAGTATATATTCACCCAACCAGATTTGAATCTCAGGCAAAGACGTTGGGTCGAGTTGATCACAGATTTCCACTTAGGGATAACTTACACCCCAGGAAAAGCCAACGTCATGGCTGATGCACTAAGTCGTAAATCTTATTGTACAACCTAATGTGACAACAAAGTCAACCGATTCTCCATGAGGAATTTCGGAAGCTTAACCTTCACATCGTTCCTCAAGGATTCCTTTCCACCTTGGTGGCGAAACCAACCCTTACGGATCATACCATGACCGCTCAGCAGTATGATACGGGGATATCTCGGATCAAGGAGAACATTGCTAGTGGAGTTGCTACATGTTTCTCTGTGAATGACCAAGGTGTCGTGTACTTTGGAAACGGTTTAGTGGTTCCCAAGAAGTGGCAACAACGGTAGTTGATACTTAAGGAGGCTCATGAATCCCCTCTCACCGTTCATTCCGAAAGTACTAAGATGTATCAAGACCTATGCCAGAGGTTCTGGTGGACTAGGATGAAGGGAGATATTGCTCAATTTGTTGCTAACTGCGATGTCTGTTCATCGTGTAAAAGCAGAGCATCAATGGCCTGCTGTCACCCTTCAACCCTTAGCTATTCCTAAATGTAAATGGGATAAAATTGCTATGGATTTCATCACCGGTTTGCCCAGGACCAAGAGAGGGAATAACGCTATCTTCGTCGTTATCGATCGTCTTTCCAAAGTGGCCCATTTCTTGCCTGTTTGCGAGAGTATAACCGCTAGTCAACTAGCATTCTTGTATATCTCCTGAATAGTGTCTCTCCATGGTGTTCCATTGGAAATTAACTCAGATTCAGGAAGTCTCTTCACCTCTCGATTTTCGGAAAGTTTCCAAAATTCTATGGGAACCCGTCTTTCTTTTAGCACCGCCTTTCACCCTCAGTTATGTGGTCAAGTAGAACGCGTCAATCTAATTCTAGAAGACATGCTCCGAGCCTCTATTATCTCTTCCAGAATGGATTGGGAAAATGCCTTCCATTTGCCGAATTTGCTTATAACAACAACTATCAATCTAGCTTGGGTAAAGCTCCTTTTGAAGTTCCCTATGGACGAAGGTGTCGAACGCCTCTTAACTGGTCAGAAACCGGGGAAAGACATTCTTTCGCCCGGATATGATCCAGGAAGCAGAAGAGAAAGTTCGCATCATTCGTGAAAAGTTGAAAACAACCCAATCTCATCAAAAGAGCCAATATGATCGTAAACATAAGGCTATGACTTTTCAGGTTGACGAGAAGGCCTACCTTCGGGTTACTCCTCTGAAGGGAACCCATCGCTTCAGTATCAAAGGCAAATTGGCTCCTCGCTACATTGGACCCTTTCACATTCTTGCCAAACGAGGAGAACTTGCCTACCAATTGGAACTACCTCCACACCTCTCCAAAGTCCATGATGTCTTCCATCTTTCTCAACTCAGGCGTTGCTTCTCGGATCCTATCCGTGGAGTGGACCACGAAATTCTTGATCTTCAGATAATCTCACATATCGAGAATACCCCGTTCGTATCCTCGATCAAGCCGAGCGTACCACTCGACGCCATAACATCAAGTTTCTCAAGGTTCAATGGTCGCACCATTCTGAGAAAGAAGCAACCTGGGAAATGTAGGATCGTCTTCGACTTGCGTATCCCGCCTTCCCTCCAGAGGATCCAAAATCTTGGGATGAGATTTTTCTGAGTGGGGGTGAGTTGTCACACCCTAGCTACTTCATGCATTAGAGTGTTTGCATCACGATTATTTTTCATTAGAAACTTGAAATGGGGATGACAGAACCCCCAGCACCCCCTGAAACCAACTAGGGTTTACTAAAAATATTTTTAGAAATGCAACAAACGTACAGAAATAAAATAAAATAGAAATTAATGGAAAAGGGACTTACCTAGCCAAACCCACGCCCCGGCCCACCTGGCGGCTCAGCACTATGCAGGCCCGCGCCAGCCAGCTGCTTCATCCCCGCCAGGCAGGCAGGGAGGTGATACCGACGAGCGCGAGCTCGCCATGGTGCCACCTGCTTGCCCCTTCGCCCGTGGACGAGCTGGACGACCTCCACGTCGCGCCCTCGACCCCTTGGACACATCCATTCTCCCCCGTTGCCTCTCCCTCTCCTCCCTCTGCCATGGCCGACGCAGCCACTCCCACTTTGCCGTCGTAGTCGTAGCCACCACCGTCTCTGCGTCACCTGAACGTGTCCAGCAGCTCCATCGTCATCTTCTCCATCGAGTAGGCCGAGCCTCATGCGCTCGTGTGCCCCGAAGCCATCGTATTAAGCTCGGCCGACTCCGCCATCGCCAGAGATCCCCTTTGTCATGCCCAATATGCGACCCTATCCAAAAGGAACTCGAAGGTCCCACTAAGGATAGACCCGCATATTGAAACGCTTTTGCAAGGTGGATATCATTACATAAACATTACATAATACATGGGGATACATACAAGAGGCAAACAATGCCACACGAATACAACATCACAATACATGAGAGCATCATCCGACTACGGATGAAACACAAACAGAAACTCAAACGACATCCACCCTGCTAGCCCAGGCTGCCGACCTGGAACCTATCCCCTTATCGAAGAAGCAGAAGAAGAACTCAACGCAAGCAAGCATCGCTCTCGCGTCATGGTCATCGGGTAAACCTGTACCTGTAACTGTTGTTGTAGTAATCTGTGAGCCACGAGGACTCAGCAATCCCATTACCATGGCTATCAAGACTAGCAAAGCTTAATAGGAAAGGAAGGGGTAAAGTGGTGAGGCTGCAGCATCGACTAAGCAAGTATGGTGGCTAACATACGCAAATGAGAGCGAGAAGAGAAACAAGCGGAATGGTCGTGAAGCTAGCAATGATCAAGAGGTGATCCTGAACACCTACTTACGTCAAACATAACCCAGAAACCGTGTTCACTTCTCGGACTCCGCTGAGAAGAGACCATCACGGCTACACACACGGTTGATGCGTTTTAATTTGGATCTGGTGTCAAGTTATCTACAACCGGACATTAACAAATTCCCATCTGCCTATAACCGCAGGCACGGCTTTCGAAAGATTATACCCTGCAGGGGTGTCCCAACTTAGCCCATGATAAGCTCTCGCGATCAACAAAGGAATAGACCTTCTCCCAGGAAGACCCGATCAGACTCGGAATCCCGGTTTACAAGACATTTCGACAATGGTAAAACAAGACCACCAAAGCCTCCCGCTGTGCCGACAAATCCCGATAGGAGCGGCACATATCTCGTTCTCAGGGCACACCGGAAGAGCAAGACGTCGGGTTGGCATAGACCCTGGTTGCCCAGGGGGCGCCGATCATCGCTCGGTTCGGACCAACACTTAGACAAGCACTGGCCCGAGGGAGGGGGGCTAAAATAAAGATGACCCTCGGGTTGGCCGACCCAAGGGAAAGGGATAGGTGGTGGTGAGGCAAATGGTAAAACCAAGGTTGGGCCTTGCTGGAGGAGTTTTATTCAAAGCGAACTGTCAAGGGGGTCCCATAAATCACCCGACCGCGTAAGGAACGCAAAATCCGGGAACATAACACCGGTATGACGGAAACTAGGGCGGCAAGAGTGGAACAAAACACCAGGCAAAAGGCCGAGTCTTCCACCCTTTACCAAGTATATAGATGCATTAATAATATAAAAGATATTGTGATATCCCAATCAAAATCCTGTCCGCCATGGAGAAATCTTCAACTTCACCTGCAACTAGCAATGCTATAAGAGGGGCTGAGTAAAAGCGGTAACATAGCCAAACAATGGTTTGCTAGGAAGGGTGTCAAAGGTTAGAGGTTCATGGCAATTTGGGAGGCTTGAAGAGCAAATGATAGGTAACACAGCACAGCGATAGAACGAAGCATCTAGCATAGCAATGATAGTAGTGAGATCCAAGGTAGCGGTCATCTTGCCTGAAATCCCGCTAGGAAGAAGAACGAGTCCATGAAGAAGACGGACGGAAGTAGTCGAACGAATCCTCACAACTCTGGAACGAAACCGAAGGCAACCCGGAAATAAGCAAACAACATAGTAAACACACAAGCATAATCATGGCATGATGCACAAACAAATATGATGCATGACCGGATTAATGAGGCATGGCATGGCAAAGTGCAACAAACAATACTACAAGTTAAGTGGAGCTCAATATGCAACGAGTTGCATATTGACGAAACACCACATGCAAGTATTTAGTTCGCTCTCATTTAGGTACACAACAATATTAAATGTTGTTAAACATGGCAAGAGGTGAAGCATATGGAAACTAACTATTTAGGCAAATTTAAATGAGGCCGGAACAACAAACAACAATTCCGGAAATCCCCCATGTGCATATTCTAGTTTTGGTACTGTTCTGCCTATTACATAATTTTAGAGTTGTTAAACAGGAAAATAAAGTGCACCATGTTAAACTAGGCATTTTTCCACCCCATTTACATATAAAGTTTATTTAAAACCGAGCTACGGTTATCTAGTTATGAAATAAAGCATTTTAACATGGCATATTAGCAAATTAATGCAAACATCAATTTAAACATTTTAAACATGGATGAAAATGGCATATTATTAATCTACACAATTTTCTAAGCATTTTTCATGTTTAAACCATTTTAATCCGATGCACGGTTAAAGAGTTATTATATGCATGATCTAGAGGGACTTTTTTGCAAAACTGTTAATTCTACGGATAATACTAAAATCGCAGACGGGGAAAAAAACAACAACAGGCCGAATCTGGAGGGCGGGCTGGGCTGCTCACCATGGGCTCTTTGCCCGGCTCGGTGGAGAGGGGCCGGCTGGGCCTGGCTGGCTTCGGTTGGGCCTGGGGCTGGCTGCGATTGGGCCTGGGGCTGGCTGCGGCTAGGCCTGGGGAGGCTCACGCGGGGCGCGGCAGGGAGGCGAGGGTGACGCGCAGGTTTCGGGGAGGGGAATTGGCTGCTGCCAAAAATGGAAGGGTGGCTTCCTTTTATAGGAAAAGGAGGCTAGGGTTGGGGGTTTTGCTCCATTTCGGAGACGTTCGATCGCCATCGGACGGTCCGAAGCGGAGGGGGGTAGGTAGGTGGGTCTAGTGGGCTGTGAAGAGGGCCTCGGCTGAGAAGAGAGGGGAATAAGTGCGACCCGCACGGTTTCGGAGACCGAAAACATCCGAGGAAGGTAACGACAGCGGTACCGCTATATGTCTAACGGTTGGGCAGTCAAACGGACTCAGAATACGACGAAATTTGGCAGGCGACCTGTCTACACTATAATAAGACCGCATGACAAGTTTCATACCATTCCAAGAACATTTTTATGACACTTATAAAATAATATTTCGGAGGTGCCGCGGGCGCGTGCGAGAGTGTCGGGGCTCGGAATGGACAACAGAGAGAACCGGCGGAACCAGAACGGATGCAAGTTTGAAAACAATGACGGCAATAGAGTGCCGATGCAATGTGAATGATGCTATGAGATGAGATGCAAGACATGACCACAAGGCAAAACAATAGACAAAAACCCAACCACAGAGGGAAATAATATATCACATCTCCGAAAAAGGCAAGAGTTGGAGTTACGAATATGGAAAGTTGTATCTGGGGCGTTACACCCTTGGCCGCCACCATCGCAGCAGTTCATCCCCGACCGCGCTGCCTAGCTCATCGTCTTCGCCGTGAGCTTCTGCCCCTTACCCTCCCTCTTGTTCTTGCTACCGCCCTCTGCTTCGACCACAACGAGCAGCATTGCATGCGTCGCCGTCTGAGCTTGTCGCCGACGACGCTCCGGCCAACTAACAACCACGCCACCTTGTCCAACGAGTTTACCTCGTCACATAGATCACGTAGGAGTTGGCCTTGAGCCTCCAAGAGCACCACAATGATGAGTTCGACCTCACCCAAACTCCGGCAGATGCACAACTCATCACCAGCATCGTTTCCGGCGACCTGGAGCTCCACCACCACCACCACTCGACGCAGCTCACTCCCAGCTACGTGTAGATGGTCTCCGCCGTCCATTTGGTCGCCAGAGGGCAAATCCCGCAGCCTCCGCCACGTATGGATGTCGCCGACGGCTAAACGCCGGCGAGTCAGCGTGGTTTGACCACATGTTTGACTCCCAGAGTCACTGACATGTGAGCCCTACTGTCTGGCCAAACCTGGGTTAGTTTTAAACTAATCCTAATTAACTTAATTAACTAACAGAGACACTGACTAGTGGGTCACTGGTCAGGCTTGACCTGGGCGCCCTTGTTGACCTGCTAATGCAATGCTGACGCAATGCTGACGTAGTAATCCCTTTTTCTGGATATAATCTTATTCAGGAAATTCCAGAAAATAGTGCAAACTTCAAAAATTCATAGAAATTAATGTGTAACTCCAAATGCAAAGTGTTATATATGAAAAATGATCAGAAAAATGCAATCTATCCATCTGTACTGGTTTCATGCATGTTTAAACAAGTTAACTTGTTGTTTAGTGCGAAACAAGATAAAGCACTATTTAAGATCATATGTGGGTTTGCAATTTGAATCTTTGGTTCAAAATGGCTCAAACTCATCTGGTCATAGTTGCATTAGCCCAATACACTCATTTTGCCATGTCTCATGCATGCATCATATTGTTGCACATTGTTTGGTGTTGATTGTATATCGGTGCTCTCTGCGGCAGGTTCTGCCCCAGAAGAGTATCGCGAGTATCCAAACGAGGAGCAATACCAGTCTACGGACCCACAAGGCAAGCAACAAACCATTTGATCACATCGATAAAAACCCATGTTCTCGCTTTTGCTCTCTTTTACTACATTTAAGACAACGCGTTTCAAACTGCTGTGTGCTACGGTAGCTAAACCCATTTCCTCTGCATGACCTGTCATTGCCACAGTAACTAGATGAAACCCACTAGCATGTGTAGGAGTTGATTGAGCCATGTGTATGTGTTTCCTACCTTGCTATGCCTGCTATGCTTAGAGTTGTGTCAGGTCCGATTCATCTGGGTGATGGGCTAGAGTGAAATGATCATGTCAGTAACGAGAGTGATGATGTTGAATGCGATTTGGTAAAGGTATCGATGAGAGGCCATGTAGGAGTACATGGTGGGTTGTTTCATTGGACCCATCCTTAAGCACTGAGATCTGTATGTGTGATTTAAGAATCAGCTACTACCATACATTGGGATCCTTAATTGACTCGCACGACTTCTTATCCACCCTAGTCCTCTGTCCAGGAATTGCAAGTAGTTTCTGGTGTTTGTAGCTTACTGGAGGCCCTGGACAGCGTTGACCCTCGGGGTGGGCTGTGATGCGGTAGGTATGTGGCCGGGCATGCCGGGCACCCATTAGGTGTCTCAGTACCCTGTACACATTGTTCGGGGCCGTATGTGGAAACCTCGGCCGGACTCCCTGCGGATGGAACCTGAATAGGCGATAAACCTGGACTAGAGACTTAGGTGTTTAGGTAGGTCGTGGTCCACACCCATGTCTGCTTTCGCTTGAAGTCCGCCGAGCACATGTCGTGTGCAGACGCCAAGTGGTGGAAACATGTATGAAGAAGTACACCCCTGCAGGGTTAACATCATCTATTCGAATAGCCGCGTCCGCGGTAAAGGACTACTTGGTTGCCTATACATTTCATAGACAACTAAATGGATATTACTAAAAGCCTCAAGATAAGCGTGAGTGCCGAGGATGGCTCTTCCGTAGGATGATGGAGGTGGATCCTCGGTGGTGTATTGAAGTGGTCTGTAGTGGACTCGAGTGTGCAAAACAGTTACAAAGTTGGTGTCTCATAAGATAGGTTAGCCAAGAGTAAAAGTTGGCTTGCTGCAATAACCCCACCATCCCTTCTTGATAATGTGCATGTATGTAGGATCTGATGTAAGTCTTGCTGAGTACCTTTGTACTCATGTTTGTTTAATTTATGTTTTACAGATGATGCTGCAACCCCTTCTGATGGGCTCTTCATAGGCGTTGATGTCGACGACTAGGCTGAAGCCCAGGTGGTGATCCTGAGCTCACGATGGACCATGTAGAATAGTCAGGCTTTCTCAAGCCTCTTTTATTTTCTAGATGTCTATACTCAGACATGTTACTTCCGCTGTTGGCTTGTATGATTGTATAACTTGAATGCTGGGTCGTGTGACCCGTACTTGTGTGTATGATATGTATGGTTGTCTGAGCCGTTATATAAAGTACTTGAGTTGTAGAGTCATGTTGTGATGCCATGTTGTATGTACACATATCGAGCATATTGTGTGTATGATTGAAATGCTTGGTATGTGTGGGATCTGACTATCTAGTTGTTTATCCTTAGTAGCCTCTCTTGCCGGGAAATGTCTCCTAGTGCTTCCACTAAGCCCTGGTAGCTTGCTACTACTCCGGAACACTTAGGTTGGCCGACATGTGTCCTTCGTTCCTGTGTCTGTCCCTACGGGGAAATGTCACGCGATGACTTCCGGAGTCCTGTTAGCCTTCTACAGCCCGGTTTACAGGAGTCTTGCTAGCCATGTTGCTACATCCCGGATTCACTCATTGATGACTGACACGTTCGTTGCTGGGTCACGTATGTCTGTCCCTGTAAGTTAGTGCCACTTTGGGTTCATGACTAGCCATGTCAGCTCGGGCTCCTTGTCATATGGATGCTAGTGACACTATCATATACGTGTTCCAAAAGGCGCAAACGGTCCCGGGCAGGGTAAGGTGACACTCGTGGGAATACCGTGCGTGAGGCCGCAAAGTGATATGAGGTGTTACATGTTAAATCGGTGTGGCATTGAGTCGGGGTCCTGGCATTATTCTACTTGAGTTTTTACCACAGAAGCATGTTTACTCACAAACTTGAGGTTATTAACAGTTCTACACATATAGTCACTCAAGTGCTCAAGCATATAAGCATTTATTTCCAATTGTCTACTAACATATGCATTGAAATTTTCTTGTTTGACAATAAAGTTATCAAATTCATCCAAGCATTGACTAGCAGATTTATTATAAGGAATATCACCTTTATCAAATCTATAGAGATAATTTACTACTACTACCTGTCTCGGGGTATTAAGACCATGTATATCTTCAATAGGTGGTAATTTCTTAACATCTTCAGCTTTAATACCTTTTTCTTTCATAGATTTTTTTGCCTCTTGCATATCTTCAGGACTGAGAAATAGAATACCCCTTTTCTTTGGAGTTGGTTTAGGTGGTGGTTTAGGAAGAGTCCAATCATTATCATTACTCAATAAATTATTCAATAGTACCTTAGCTTGTTCAATAGTTCGTTCCCTGAAAACACAACCAGCACAGCTGTCTAGGTGGTCCCTAAAAGCATTAGTTAGTCTATTATAAAAGATATCAAGTATTTCATTTTTCTTGAGAGGATGATCAGGAAAAGCATTATGTAATTGGAGAAGCCTCCCCCAAGTTTGTCGGAGACTCTCTTCTTCGGTTTGCACAAAGTTAAAAATTTCCTGTAAAGCAGCTTGTTTCTTATGAGCAGGAAAATATTTTTCAGAGAAGAAATAATCATACCCTTGGGACTACCACACAACCAGGAGAATTAAACCTTATCTTAGCATCACCCTTTAACGAGAAAGGAAACAACTTAAGAATATAGTAATAACGTTTTTTCCTCATGAGCAAATAGGGTGCCTATATCATTCAGTTTAGTAAGATGTGCCACAACAGTTTCGGATTCATAACCATGGAAAGGATCATGTTCAACCAAAATTCGTGATTGCCAAAGAATTCATAATCCTTATCAGTAACAAAGATAGGTGAAGTAGCAAACTTAGGATCATATTGCATTCTAGCATTCAAAGATTTTCCTTTCAACTTGACTAGTAATTTCTTAAGATCCTCCCTATACTTACAAGCAAGAAAGTCCGTAGCTACCTCTTCATCCATAACATAACCTTCAGGTATCATAGGCAATTCATATCTCAGAGTTCTAGGTCTAATAGGTGTTTCATATTCTTTAGTTTCAATAATTTCATCAGTTTCAGAAATATCATCAGATTCAACATTAACTCTAGCAAGTTGTTCATCAAGAAATTCACCCAGTGGCACAGTCTTATCAAGCAAAGTAGTATAATCATAAGCATTATGCATAGCTGAAGAAGCATCATAAATAACTTGCAACATATCATGATTAATAGTAGGTGGTGGTGTCGCAAGCTTACTCAAAACATAAGGTGAATCAAGTGCAGAGCTAGATGGCAGTTCCTTACCTCCCCTCGTAGTAGAGGGAAAAACCTTAGTTTTAGTTTTTTTTAGATTCCTCATAGTGATCAACAGATATAAATCCCAGGTGACTCGGCAAATATAGCTATGCTCCCCGGCAACAGCGCCAGAATAAGGTCTTGATAACCCACAAGTATAGGGGATCCCAACAGTTTTCGAGGTTAGAGTATTCAACCCAAATTTATTGATTCTACACAAGGGGAGCGAAAGAATATTCACAAGTATTAGCAGTTGAGTTGTCAATTTAACCACAACTGAAAGAATTAATATCTGCAGCAAAGTATTTAGTAGCAAAGTAGTATGGAAGTAACGGTAATGGTGGCAAAAGTAACAGTAGCAGTTTTGTAGTGATTGTAGCAGTAGTAGCAACGAAAGTAACTTAGAAAAGATCAATATGTGAAAAACTCTTTGGCATTGGATCGGCAATAATAATTGTGTTGGATGATATTCATCATGTAGCAGTCATAACCTAGGGTGACACAAAACTAGCTCCAATTCATCAATATAATGTAGGCATGTATTCTGTATATAGTCATACGTGCTTATGGACAAGAACTTGCATGAAAACTTTTGTCCTACCCTCCCATTGCAGCGGGGTCCTAATGGAAACTAAGGGATATTAAGGCCTCCTTTTAATAGAGAACCGGACAAAAGCATTAGCACTTAGTGAATACATGAACTCCTCAAACTACGGTAATCACCGGAAAGCATCCCAATTATTGTCACCTTGGGGTATGCGGATCATAATTTATAATAGGTTTCTACAACTTGCAAGATAGGATCAAGAACACAAATATATTCATGAAAACATAATAGGTTCAGATCTGAAATCATGGCACTCGGGCCCTAGTGGCAAGCATTAAGCATAGCAAAGTCATAGAAACACCAATCTCAGAACATAATGGATACTAGGGATAGAACCTAACAAAACTAACTCGATTACATGATAAATCTCATCCAACCCATCACCGTCCAACAAGCCTACGATGGAATTAATCACGCACGGTGGTGAGTATCATGAAATTGCTGATGGAGAAAGGTTGGTGATGATGATGGCGATGAATCCCCCTCTCAAGAGCCCCGAACGGACTCCAGATTAGCCATCCGATGAAGAATAGGAGGTGTGGCGGATCCGTATCATAAGACGCGATGAATCCTTCTCTATGCTTTTCCCCTCTGTGAATAGGTACTTATGGAGTTGGAGTTAGGGTCGGAGGAGGTCCAGGGGGCCCACAAGCCTGTAGGGCCCACCCTAGGGGGGTGGGCGTGCCCCCAGGGTTTTGGCCACTGGGTGGCCCCCCTCTGCTAACTTCTTGCGCCAGTATTTTTTATATATTCCACAAAAATTCTCCCTAAATTTTCCGGTCAATCTGAGAACTTTGTTTTCTGCACAAAAATAACACCATGGCAATTCTGCTAAAAATAGCGTTAGTGTGGGTAGTTCCGTTCAAATCATGCAAATTAGAGTCCAAAACAAGGGAAAAAAGTTTGGAAAAGTAGATACGATGGAGACGTATCAACTGCTGCGTATTTGTTCTTCTTCCTCGGCTCGAGCACGCCGGAGCATCGCCGTGAGATAGTGAGCTAAGAGGCCGCACTTAGCAAGCTTTTGTGAGCATAACCTAGAGTTTGAACTTTTCTTGGGTCCCTGGAGCCATGTTTCCGACAGTCCTGGTTCTGGCGCACGAAGACCATGGTGCAGTCAAAGCCATAGAAGAGACACTGCCGCCCCAGATGGTGAAGCTCCTGCACACACGCGGCACGTTCATACACCTGCTTGGCCCCGCCCATGAGGCCTTCGTCGTTGGGTGTTTACTTGCTCTCATTCAATAGGGTGTCAGAACTGAAGCTGATGCAGGGCATCAAGTCATCGGCGGCGGTGGAGATGTCAATTCGGAGGCGTTCCATCAGGAGAGAGTAGGTTTTTTCTGGAGAGACGGGGTAATGCACTGATGCGGTTATTCGGTGTGTCCGCTGGACAAAGATGCACGTTCGCTTGAACCCATTGTTTAATTAGCGGGCAGTCCAGCGGTAGCTATGCCGGGCTTTTTGCCGGATGACGTAGCAGCGAGGTGGAATATCACATCGACCTTGCTATGAGACATGCGCTACATATTTTCTGTGAGCGCTTGTGGTTGTGAAGATTCGGTAGGCTGCCCGATCACATGCGGCAGAGCTCGAACCGTCGCCGACATGGGCCGCAGGGATTTTTTATCATACTTATTAGTTTCGGCAGATTGCTCCCGCGCGTGCGTCCGCCAAACAGGGCCAGTAGGCGTAGGTCATGGTGCTGCAACGACCACGTCTCCACTGCCCCCACAATGTCTCCTTCTCAGTATACTATTTGATGTGTACGGATATCGGGGAACACAAACAGGGGCGTATATTTTCCCCTGACTCGTGCATGGACAATGAAGCCCACGTGCACGAGAACAAGATTGCAACACCTAGGTCAGAATGGAACACAAGGGATCAGTTCTTCAAAGGACCGATGTGCAGCACAAGAAGACCAAGACTAGCCAGAGAAGCAAGATATTACTAAGGGAAAAGCCTCCCTTGTTGGGCAAGCGAAAATGGAAAGGATGAGCTCACCCCCGGAAGCAAGCTTCCAGGTCGCCCCGGCAGCCCTGCCGAGGCTCACGAAGGCAGAACTACCTCACCGCACCACCTCACCACAATGCACGTCATCGATCAGTGTGGTGTCAAGCTCCAAAGTGACTAAGTGGTTGCTATTTGCCACATGGCAGCCACTTCCTACATGAAATACCTCCAATTGACACCCGTCATGTGACGTGTCGGGTGAGCAGGCGCGAAGCTGGCAAAATAGCCCGGCAGGGCCTGCTGGGCGAGCTGAGATGTGACGTTGAGCGGCACATTTAAGGCGCCTTGTCAGCCTACAGAGTTAGGTATGATAGCATTGTTTGCTATCTTCTCACTGCATAATCACTGATTTGCCACTTGGTGACCCCTTTGTCTATAAAAGGAGGACCAACACAACCGTAGAAAGGGTTAGCGAATCCACCCCCTCACACATTCATATGTGCGTAGCCGTTTTCACTCTGAGGCAACCCTGCCGGGCAAAGCATGTTGTGCTCATCACCATTTTCCACCATCAATCCACCAAAGCAGGAGTAGGGTTTTACACCTCACGGCGGCCCGAACATGGGTGAAGACTGCCCGAGTGATCTCTGTCGTGCTGTTCCATGCTCCTATGCTCTTTGTGCAACGTGTTATCCCCCCTCCGAACCAGCAAGGGGCTCTTGGCCCCATAGGTGGTCGTGGTTTCCCACGACATCTTTGGCGCACGAGGTAGGGGGATCACTTACGTGAACCTGAACACATGAGTAGCGCGTCATATCCATTGCAGCCCAGCCAAAGCTTTTGGCGTCAATGGAGCCCGTGGAGATATGAAGACAGAGCGGGAAGGTGGGGCCATCTCTACGCCCTCTTTGTTCGTTCATCCCATCCCACTATGCCGTGGTGAAGATTAGTGTCAAAGGTGATATGCTCCTCCTAGGAGGCCTAAGGCGGCGTGACCGATGCTGGGCACTGTTCAGGAAGAAGAAGAATGGCGCACGGGAATGAGGTTCCTCTTTTCCATCCCTCTTCCTCATCAGCAACCGAGCCGCTCTGGTCCCGGCATCGTCAATGTCGATGAGTACTAGGCAATAGGGATGGCAATGGGGACAATCCCCTATGGGGATACCTACAACATCCCCATCCCCATCTATTCCCTATCATCCCATCCCCATCCCCGTTTACATGACTAGGGATGAAATTTCCCCATACCCATGCCCCACTGGGGAACGGGGCCCCATTAGGGTCCCCATCCCCATAAACAAATACACATATACATAATATGACACCGTATCATCAACATACATACATGGTGTTGTCCTTGTCCTACTAATGCCTATCTAGGTCGTATTGACTTCTTGGTCATGGTGGCAGCTGAGGTAAGGATGTGAGATAGGTTTAAGGTTTTTTTCAGAGATTTATTTGTTTTCGCAAGTTTGTTTGTGAATATTTTAAAGTTGACCGCAGTGTCACGGTTACTAACCGGGTCCCCGATGGGTATTGGGTCTGGGGTATAGGTTATCGTCCCCATCCACGTTGTACCCTATGGGGAATAAATTAGTTTGGTAAATATCCCCATGGGGATATTTTTCGCCCATCCCCACCCCCTAATAGATGAAATCCCCACGGGTTTGCCGGGTACGGGGCCCCGTTGCCATCCCTACAGGCAATATCGGTTCAACATTTACCCTGCTTGGGGGAATCGTGAGTAAAACACTGGTATGAATCCATTGATCAATGCGTCGGCAAGTACGCTCCATCAAGGTCGTCCGCAATAGCATGACTCTTGCGCCAACCACTATCGGGTTGTTCAAAAGGAGTGGGGAGGAGAGGAAGAGGGACCGGAAGGGCCCGACACCATATCCCACCACCCGCCAGACACACATGACGTGTATTGGTCCCTACCGAGAACCAGAAAGTTATTTGCTTGACCTCCGTCCTTCCGGACATCGCGAGCACACCAAATGCATGCAGACGGAAGGGATGTGAAGGAATAAGAACAAAAGCCAAGTCCACGCAATCATTTCTTCTTGAAGCATCTTAGATTTTTGTATTTGTTTATCCCTTGGCTTTAGCAAGTATTCATACTATGGAATCCTTCGTGTGATGGTACCTTGGCTAGTTGTTTGTCTACACCCTTGTTCTGTCCAGAGCCTCACTCACAGAATGTGCGGCTACGTTGAGAACTACCAAGGAAAAACGTGTCGGGACACATCCACACCAAAATGAGTGTTAAGGGACGGACCCTTGTGACAATTGCGAAAATATGATACCGGCAAGCAACCAGAACATACATAAGGACCAGTCTTATGAACACAAACATATATGTTCCGAGGGATAAACATGCATTTAAGATTAAGCAAAGGAAATTAGTTCCATGCAAAAATAAAAACAATACAGTACCTAAACACAAAGCATACATCATGTTTTGTTACATGATAGCTCGAGAAAAACAACGACTCATCACTTAGTCTAACGACTGTGTGAAGCCGTTGGGACGCGAAGGACCTTGGCGGCCCTAGGGGCAGCTTTCTCCTTGGCAGCTGAGACATCGGTGCCCACCGACGACTTCCTGAACCCGTCATCGAGGTCGAGATCCTGATATTGCTCAAGACCATGTGGAGTGCGTCGTGGGTGAGCTTCCGGGACTCGGTCGCAAAGCATTTGGCCCTCCCCTCTTCATGCACCTTTAGCTTGTCGATTAGCTCGTTGAAGAAACCTCACAGCTTGACACTGGGGAATTCATGCCCGTCAACTGAAAAAGCTAGCCCATCCATGCCCATCACTACAGTCTGGGCAGCAAGACGCATGGAGATATCAATCAGGCTCCTGATCTAGAGGTTGACCTACTCAGATTGATTCGCCATCCTGTCTTCTGCATCCTTCCGAATAGGTTGGGCATTGTCCAGATCTCTGGACACCTGCTACTTGCGGTTCCATTGGACTTTTCCATGCTTTCCAAGGTGTCTGTCCTAGCCTTCAGATCCATGATGGTGCCGTTGGCGACTTCAAGACTTTGGGTCCTGGAGGAACGTTGCGACTGCATATCAGTCAGGAGAGCCTCCATCTTTCGCGCTTCCTCCTTGAGGGCCTCCACCCTGGTGCTCTCGGCAAGCTCTTCAGTCAGCCGAGTCACTTGCTAGTCAAGGTAAGTCTTGGCAGTGGATGCGGCAGCAAGATCATCAGTGAGTTACTTCAATTGGGCAGCAGAATCAGTTGTGAGGGCATCCAAGGTAGCTTTGTGCTTCCCTTCCAACTCCTTGGTGTGTTGCTGTATGAGGGCCTTGAGATCATCATCTTTGGCACGGAGGGTGGCTCCAAGCTTCTCCTCCTGGAGGGAGATCTCTTGCTCTGGCGTCCAGGCGCACCTTGCGATCTGCCAAGCGCGCTTCATGGGCCATGAAATCTTCCCTCGTCATTAGGAGCGCCTCTTGCTGCCTCATAAGCACCTTGAATTGCTTGTCGTGCCACTCGTGCAGCTCCAGACACTTGTCCTTCAGCTTCTGATCCACCCTTCTAGCAGACTCACACCGCTCCTTGAGCGCCTGCCACTTCTGGTCATGCCGGGCCTGCATTTCCTTGACACCCGTCGCCATGGACTCCAGGAAAGACAAGTTCATTGTGACGGCAACTGAATCATCCGCCTCTCCAACCCCTTGATGCAGCAGCACCAGGATGCGCCGAAGCTCGTCGTCCAGCTCCACACCTGTCACCATTCACGGGCCGATGGCTCCACTCCTAGACTGCACCAATGCCAGCGCCAGTTGGCTCGAGGGGGGTGGCGAGGTCCCCATCATGAGCACAGAGGAGGGAAGGGGATCCATGGTTTGGAGAGGAATCTTCCCCTCGACCACCACTTCTACCTCCGGGGCATTATCCGAAGAATGCTCCACCACTACCAATGAATCCGGAGCGCGCTCGGCAACAAGGTAATGTTCCTCTGCAGTGGCAATCTTGGCGGCCTCGTCCGCAGCAACTCTCCCTATGCTGGCCACCTCTTCCAGCAGTTCTTGCTCTTCGGCATGGGGGACTGCAGAAGAGAGGACAAGCGAACGACAAAAAGGCAGAAGTTTTAGACTGTCGGGATATAGGGCGAGGCGATATGTACAAATAACAGGAAATAAGAACATAAGTTAAGTACCTAGAGAAGCTTGTCGGACAGGGGTCTTAGTTTACCCGGCAACATCAGTTGCCGGGTCGTGAACTCCACCCCCTCCCATGGCAGTCATGGCAGCACTCTATGCGGTCTCGTCCACAGAGGGCCTCGCCAGGGGTTCTTTGGCTGAGGCATTAGGAGGAACCTACCCTTCCAGGGGGACTCCTCCAGCGTCATCTCACTGCCTCCTCCAGCTGAGGGGACGGGAAGCCCATCTTCGTCGCCTATGACAGAGGAGACCAGCCCTGCACCTTTAGCCCGGGGCTAGGCTGGGAGCTCGGTGCGACATCCTCCATATTGCTCCCCGCCAAGCCCAGGCTCACCACAGCCTTCGGTGACCCTGTGCGCCGGAGCATCTTTGACCGGTGGATGAGGGTCTCCGTATCCTCCTCCACCTCTCTGCCAATGACAGCAAAACAGGAGGTTAGTCAGCAAAGATAATCAAATATACTGAAGTTGTTTTCAAGAAAGGAAATCTTCCTAACTCCTCCTCAATGAGCATGGAGTTCAAATTAAACTCCATGGGAGGAAAGGGTGCCCTACCTCTCTTCTGTGATGGAGGGGCGAAGTTCTCCGGCAGCTCTTACTCCAGCTGAGGCGCCGGGGGCTCCGATGAAGACGAGCCATGTGAAAAGCTCGAGCCAGAATAGGAGCTAGAATCGACTTCCACCTTTGCCGATTGCTTGAAGGGGGAAGCTTTGATCCCGGCAAGGCGAGGAGACTGGCGACACGCCACGTCGGTCATGTTGATTTTGGTGGTGGTCTTCTTCACCCTCTTAGCAGTAGGCGCCAGATTTGGAACCACCAGTCTGCGGAACAGTAGCCTACGGGGACGCTGATCCAAAATTGGCTCGCGGGCTTGAGGTCCAGTCGTGAGCCAATCCGCCTCGGGCTCCGCTACCTCACCAACTTCCTCCTCCGCTTGAAGCTTTGCATCCATGGTGGCTGGAGCATCAAGCCCGGAAGTCCTGTTCCCTACAGGATCATCCTGGCATGGTCTTCCCCAATAGCCTCTTTTGTGGCCTGCGCCTTGCCGCCACCATGAGAGGAACTCTCATCCTCAACTTTCCCTTTTCCCTTCCCGGCCTTCGCGGCCCTTGCCATCTCCGTGATGCGGGCAGCCCTGTCCTCCTCAACCCTCCTCCTGATATACGCTACTTCCATAGAGGAGGTACGTTTGTACATACCAGCCTCAACCCTGGTGACCTTCTCCACCAGGGCATTGGACAATTCGAGTTCTTCATCGAGAGTAGGCAGTCGCCAATCACCTGCCACTCCATGAGTATTGCAATCCGGCATCCACTTCAGTATCTGATCTCGGGCAGAGTTGACATTCAGAGGGATGAAGGTTGCCATGAGCTTGAACAACTCGAAGCAGCCAAACAGTTGGTCACATAACCAGGCATGGCCATAAACAGACAAGTTATTTGCCAAACCTGGGAGCATTCTCATGGTGTTGGATGTTGGGTTCCGGCAGACCCTTAAGGTTCGAACACTGGGGTGCGCATGAAGATCTCTCCCCTACCGATCTACGTCCGATCGCCTCGTGGGATCTAAGCTAAAAACAATGAACAACACAAGGGACACAAGATTTATACTGGTCCGGGCCACCATTGTGGTGTAATACCCTACTCCAGTGTGTTGTGTGGTGGATTGCCTCTAGGGCTGATGATGAACAGTACAAGGGAAGAACAGCCTCGCGAGAGGTGTTCTTGAGCTGGTGCGATGAACTGCTTGGGTGAGTTCGATCGCCTCTCTCTCTCTCTAATGAGCACTCGATCCGTTCCCCCCATCCTTGGTGGTGGCTAGTCCTATTTATAGAGGCCTGGGTCCTCTTTCCAAATATTGAGCGGGAAGGGCGCCAACAATGGCCATTTTGAAGGGGAACATCTAGTACAAGTTATCCTGACTAAAGTTGGTCTTCGGCTGCCGAAAGCACTGTCGATGACGCTGTCTTGGGCTCCATGGTGACCTCTATCCTGTCGCCCCGCTGGTCTTGGTCTCGTTGCACTGAAATGGCAACCTTTGCTTGATGCCTCGGTAGTCCATGTTTGTGCTTGCCCCCTTTGCACCAAAGAGGAAACAAGGACACTGCGCAGGCTGACGCCCGCCTGGCGCCCGCCTGGTCTCGATCGTCATGGCTTGCGTCACGAGCACCTCGCGAGGTACCCTGCCTTGATCTCTCCGCCTCCTCACGAGTCTGCCAGGCAAGGCCATACCTGAGGAAGCCTTGCATCGTCAGCCACGCGAGGCTTGGCCCCTCGCGAGGGACTTGAGCCTTGTGCTGATGAAGATGGGCCGTACTGGGCCACTATTTGAGCCGCTCTGCAGGCCGCAGGCAGGCAAGTCTGGGGACCCTCGTTCCCAGAACACCGACAGTAGCCCTCGGGCCCAAGGCGCGCTTGGACTTGGCTTAGCAGAGAAGTGAAGCGGCAAGTGCGGAGCGCCGCGGGCCCCATCAGCCTGCGGCCCTGGGCGCCGCGTGGTGGTTGATTGGACGTGGGCGTCTCCGCTTCCCCATGCTGCCTCGGCAACCGCTCGACTTGACAGGTCCCTGCATGCAGAAATGGGTCATGATTATATGATCATGGAGGCAGATGGTTGGCCTCCTTCGACTATAAAGGCGGGGAGAGCGCAAGCCTCCGTTGTATATCTTCCTCCTTGCTTCCTACTTTCTCCCTATCCCGGCAACTCGCCATCTCCAATGGTGCCACCGAAGAGGTTCTCGGCCGCGGAGAAGGGAAAGGCTCGTCGGGAAGGGCCCGACTCTCCCCCACCCAAGCGCGGCCGGGGTCGTCCCCACAAGCATCTTGTGTCTCCTGTAGTGGCTCCCCGCGGTCACGGCTGTGATATCCGGCGCGACGATGCGCGCCTGGTGAGCGAGGGAAGGCACGTTGTGGCCGGAGGCCGCGGTTCCACTCGGCGGAGGTGCTGCCGGAGTTCGTTGTGTGGTCAGCGGACCCGACCGGCACCTGGCTCCAGCTCCCCCGCTTCTTTGCAGGTGAACTTCCGGCCGGCGCTCCTGGCAGCCTCTGGCTTCAAGCGGACGGTTGCTATAGCAGGGCCTCCTGGGCTTCGCTGGAGATCTCCGTCGCCGGGACCGTGGCCCTAACCCGCGGCTGGCAAACGTTTGCCCGCGCGCATGGCCTGAGCTAGCGGTGCGCCCTGCATTTCAAGTTCGATGGCGATGCCACCCTCTACGTGAGGGTGTTCGGAGAAGATGGCCGCCACGTTGGGTGCTGCCCCGAAGACGATGACGGCGGCCGGGTGCCTGGCCTCGGTGATGGTCGGGATGAAGACGAAGGCAGGCTCATGGCCGGCGTCGTTCGCAGTTCGCCAAGCCTCAGCGGCTCTCCTTCGGACGGCAGCTCCTGCAGCGGTAATCGCGACCGGCCCCCGTGCCGTCGCGCTCGCCTTGAGGGAGGTAGCGGGTCAGCCCGCCGTCGTGCCTCGGTGAAGCATGAGGAGGGGTCCGACTGAGCTCCGGAGGCCGTACGAGCCCTCCCCACGAGTCGGTGCCGAGCAAGCTGCGTCTGTTTTGTTTTCCTCCTTTTCCTGTGCAAAGGATGAGTAGTGTATGGCCCCGCAGGGGCGTGATGGATGGTTGCTGTTAATTATTGTTCTATCCCCGCTATTGCCGTGCTGTGTTTTGGCGCTGTGTGCTCGCATGTAGGAATTACTTAACTCGGGGGGACTTGCTGCGGTTTTCGCTCCTTGAGGCCAAGGCCTGGCCGCGCGCTTTGTGGCCTGCAAGAATTGGTCAGGAGGGGTAACTTCCGGTCTCGGATGCGAGGGCAATCGACCCAGGTCCTGTGTTTGTGTCGCGATGCCCGTGGGGAACGGACCGGGAGGGGTGCTCCCGTAGTGGACTTGGATAGGAAAGCCTCACAAAACTGAGTCAGAAAACTCTTGCGAGGGCACCCGCGGAGCCCCCTCGCGAGACTTACGAGAGAGAATACAAGTCAAGTGGGCGAAAAAGACAAAGAGTCATAGGTCAAGGTCGGCAACAACGCTGAAAGCAACACCAATAAAAGTTCAAATAGGGACGAACAGGCCAACTACAGAAAGCAAATGAAAAAGCCGTGTCCGGCACCTAATCTAGTCTTCGACGTCTTCTCACCAGCATGGAGCTAAGTGCTGCCACTGGGCGTGGGCGGGAGCCCCTGAGGCCCGAGGGCGGCTCTCCGAAGACTCCAGGGCGTGTACAGCCCCAACTAATTATTACGTGAGAGTGTCACGGGTGGCGAGCTTCACAGGCATTGGCCTTCTTCACAGGCTCCAGGCCTTTCTCGGCGGGAGGAGCTTCATAGGCATTGGCCTTCTTCACATGCACCAGGCCTTTCTTGGTTCGTCTAGCTTCACAGGCACCGGGCCTTCTTTACAGGCACTCAGCCTTTCTTCAAGGGTAAAACTTCCGGAGGTGCTGGACGTTCCACGCGTTCGGGATGGGCACCCCCTCCTGAGTCTCCAAGCGTGCGGTGCCAGGCCTGGAGACATGAACAACCTTGAATGGGCCCTCCCACATGGGTGAGAGTTTGTGCAGCCCCTCCCTGGAGAGCACCCATCTAAGCACGAGGTCACCTAGGTCGAGGGTCCTGGGGCAGATGCTGCGGCAGTGGTACCTCTGCAGTGCTTGTTGGTATCTTGCGGCCCAAAGCGCAGCCTCCCGAAGGCGTTCCTCCACAAGCACGAGGTCCACCCCTCGCGTGGCGTCCTGCTGTGCTTCGTCGAAAGCCAGGACCCGCGCAGAGCGATGCCTGACCTCGTGAGGAAGGACCGCCTCAGCACCATAGGCGAGGAAGAACGGGGTTTCGCTGGTCGACATGGTAGTGGTAGTGCGGATGGACCATAGCACGGACTGCAGCTCGTCATGCCAGCCCCTGCCGCAGGCCTCTAGCTTCTTCTTGAAGGTACGGGTTTTGAGGCCTTTCAGGACCTCCGCGTTGGCGCGTTCAGCTTGGCCGTTGCTTCGAGGGTGTGCCACTGAAGCGTAGGATATCTGCGTTCCAAGGTTAGCACAATATGTTTTGAAGAGATTGCTGGTGAACTGCGAACCGTTGTCGGTAATGATGCGATTGGGTACCCCAAACCGGCTCACGAGGCCCTTGATGAACTTGACTGCTGAGCTAGCCGGGATGGTGCGGACAGCTTCCACTTCTGCCCACTTTGTGAACTTGTCAATGGCGACGTAGAGGTAGCGGTAGCCCCCTGGTGCCCGAGGAAATGGGCCAAGGATGTCCAGTCCCCAAACAGCGAATGGCCATGAGAGGGGGATGGTCTGAAGGCCCTGAGTTGGCTGATGAATCTGCTTGGCGTGGAATTGACAGGCTTCACAAGCCTTCACCAGCTCGATTCCGTCGTTGAGTGTTGTCGACCAATAGAACCCGCTGCGAAACGCCTTGCCGACGAGTGTGCGTGAAGACAAGTGGTGCCCGCAGTCTCCACCGTGAATGTCCGCCAGTAGCTCTTTCCCTTGCTCCCTGGAGATGCAACATCAGGTAACGTCATTCGGCCGCTTCCGGTAGAGCTCCCCGTCTTGGACACAGTAGGCCGTGGCCTGCCGCGCCACGCGTTCCGCGTCCTCCTCCTTTTCTGGCAGAATCCCTCGCACCAAGTAATCCTTGAACTCCATGGTCCAACATCCCTCCTGAGGCTCCATCGCCGGGAGCAGGCGCGCTCCTGAGGTCGGGCCACAGGTCGGGGCTCCTGAGGCCAGCGGTTGAGGGAGCTCCTCCCGAGGTTGTGCTGTGCTCGATAGTGATGGTGCCGCTGCAGGTTTGAAGAGTCGCTCCTCGAAGACGACAGGCTCCTGAGGCAACCGCCTGGACGCCCTCCTGGCGATGTCATCAGCCTCTTGATTGGTGCCGCGAGGCACATGTTGCAACACTAGCCCCCAAAAGTGTTTCTCCATCCTGCGGACCTCCGCAAGATACCCTTCCATGTGTTCGTGTAGGATCAAAAGTATGTCTAGAGGGGGGTGATTAGACTACTTGACCAAATAAAAGCTTATCCTTTTCCCAATTTTAGTCTTTGGCAGATTTTAACTAACTTAGGACAAGTCAAGCAATCTTAATACAATTCAAGCAAGCATGCAAAGAGTATATGAGCAGCAGAAAGTAAAGCATGCAACTTGCAAGAATGTAAAGGGAAGGGTTTGGAGAATTCAAACGCAATTGGAGACAAGGATGTTTTTGTTGTGGTTCCGATAGGTGGTGCTATCGTACATCCACGTTGATGGAGACTTCAACCCACAAAGGGTAACGGTTGCGCGAGTCCACGGAGGGCTCCACCCACGAAGGGTCCACGAAGAAGCAACCTTGTCTATCCCACCATGGCCGTCGCCCATGAAGGACTTGCCGCACTAGTGGTAGATCTTCACGAACTAGGAGATCTCCTTGCCCTTACAAACTCCTTGGTTCAACTCCACAATCTTGTCGGAGGCTCCCAAGTGACACCTAGCCAATCTAGGAGACACCACTCTCCAAGAAGTAACAAATGGTGTGTGTTGATGATGAACTCCTTACTCTTGTGCTTCAAATGATAGTCTCTCCAACACTCAACTCTCTCTCACAGGATTTGGATTTGGTGGAAAGAAGATTTGAGTGGAAAGCAACTTGGGAAGGCTAGAGATCAAGATTCATATGGTAGGAATGGAATATCTTGGGCTCAACACAAGTGTAGGTGGTTCTCTCTCAGAAAATGTATACTGGAAGTGTAGGTTCGTTCTGATGGCTCTCTCCACGAATGAAGAGGAGGCGGAGGGGTATATATAGCCTCCACACAAAATCTAACCGTTACACACAACTTGCCAAGCTCGGTGGGACCGAGTTGAGAAACTCGGTCGGACCGATTCAGCAAATCTAGTGACCGTTAGGATTTTCGGTGGGACCAACATGCTACTCGGTAGGACCGATATGATTAGGGTTAGGGAATAGCGTAATCTCGGTGAGACCAATTACACAAACTCGGTGGGACCGATTTTGGTAATAAGCTAACCAGAGAGTTGGTCAGGTAAACTCGATGGGACCCATTCACTCATTTTGGTGAGACCGAAATGTTACAAAAAGGAAACAGAGAGTTTACATTGCAATCTCGGTGGGGCCGGTCTCTCATCTCGGTGGTACCGAAATGTTACTAAGGGAAACAGAGAGATTACAATCCCATCTTGTGACACCCCAAAAATTTGGCCTTGTTTTATTAAACAAAAAATTTTGCCAGGAATTAAAACTTTGGATTTCTGAGCTCCATTTTGATTTTCTGACTCATTTCCTTCCATGTTATTATGAGTTTTTCCCTGAGAGAAAACTTTTCAAAAATGTTGTTGGACTTGTTTAACCTCTCAAGAAAAACTTTCCTTCTATCAGTGTAACTAATTAACTAAATTAATTGCTTGATCCTTATTTTCTTGAAAATGGTTTTTCTAGGTTAAAGGGCCTTATTTGAACTACAACCATTTGATTATTTCACTTAAAATTTCCACAAAAAGTTGGAGATGTCATGTGATGTTTTTAAATCACTTTTATGCAAAAATATAATTCATTCATGAAATATTTTGAGCCCTACTCTCAATTTTCCTTCTCTGGTCCAGAGTGCATTTTGCACTACAACCTATTTAAATAATCATTTAAAACTTCTACCAAAATTAAGGGAGGTCAGTAGGAGCCTATTATTCCTCTTTGTGCAAAAACCTAATTATGTTCTTTGAAAAATTTGAGTGAATCAACTTCATCTTCATTCTGGACCAACTTGTTGGTTTGTACAACAACCATGTTTTTGCTTGCTCTTTAACCCTTGATTATTTCTCCTACTTGTAGTCCTTCATGTTAAACCCTTAAGTCCAGAAGCATGCACCATTTGGCTCATTTCTGGTTCATGGAATAATGTTATTTATTCCCTGTCCAGAATTGTAGTTTTGCAAAACTTGCACTAGCAAGTTTTTCCTTTTGCCAAACTAACCACACCACCCTCTCTTGCGCCTAAAGAGACCACCATCTGGAAATTTTGGCCACCCCAAGACTTGCCTAAGTGCCCTTGGCATTTTGTCAAACACCTGGTGGGCATGATCTGTTTTGACATGGGTTTTGGCATTGCACTGTGAGCCTGCACCTCTGACCAAACTAGCATGTCCACTAGACTCCCCGTTGCTCCTGACCTCGATCTGGTAAACCCCATCCTCACCTGTGACCTGTAGCATGCCGCGGCATTGTGTCGAACATCTCCCGTGCGTGCGCTGGACGCGCCCAGAGCGCGCATATTGCATGCCGCGCACACGAGCCGACACGCTGGCCCCACGGCTTTGGCCCGCTCCGCAGCACCTCACCACGCACTCCCTGCCTCGCAGCCTCGCGCCAAACCACCCTGGCACGCTACAGCGCCGCCGCCAGGGCACTCTTGGCGGCACTCCGGCATCGGCAGTGCGCCTCTGCCACAGGCAGCGCCGCCCAAGCCTCGCCCGCTCGCCACCTGGCCCCTGGAGCAGTGCAAGCTCATCCACAGCCATGTCCGCTAGCGTTCGTCGCCGCCACGATGCCCTGCTGCTACAGAACGTCGGTTTGAAGGCCGCCCTTATCCACCGCCGCGGAACCGACCTCGCCGCCCTATAAATAGACACCCCGAGCCCCTCTGAGCACACACGCGACCTCATAATACCCCCATGGCGCTCCCCTGCCTCGCATTCGACCCCGGGAAGGTCTCCTTCACTATCTCCGGCAACTCCTGCCGCCGCCACCGCCCCGGCCAATCTGGCACCTCAAGCACCTCTCCCTCTCCGTTCTCTCCACCAAGAACTTCCTCATTCCCCTGTGAACCCAACCCCCTACTTATTTTGGATCGGGAGCCGTCGCCGCCAACAAACCACTTTGTCACCGGAGCTTCCCTCCGCCGCGGAGCTCGCCGCCGGCGATTTACTCCTTCCCCAGCAACCCTGCGACTATCGGGAGAACCGCCCCAGCCGTGCGGATCCATCCCCACCCTCGGGGGCCCGCGAGGAGCAACCGGACGCCGGCGACGATCGCCGGAGCCCCGCTCTGCTCGGGCAGAGGAGGGAGACGACGCGCGGTGACTGGTCAAACCTGACCAGTGGGCCAGGCGGGCCCACTGTCGGTGACCCAGCTCCGCCTCCACGCGTTTAAGTGGAAGCGTAAAGACCCTGAGTACGTCTCCCGTTTTCGAAGACGTATTCTGCCGAAGCGTTTTCTTTTTCTGTTTTAATTAAAAACAGATTTTTGACCAAATCTTTGACTGGCTTTATCTTTTTAAATATAAGTCCAAATGAGTTGATTCTTTTTCCTACCTCTCTCAAATTTCATCTAGTTTATTTTAAGATTTATTTGAAAAAATTTCAAACAACTTTTTTGTTCTGTTTTTGAAATGTGTGTTAATTCAAATATATTTTTTAAATAGGATTTTTGGGAGAGAGAAGAAACTTTCAAAAGTTTTGGAGTGCACCCTGCCTTCCCGCACATTGAAGGCAAGCATTCTGAACCCCGGCATAATAATTTTGGAGTGATCGTTGATGCATTTATAACACCACCGCATTTCGAAGGACTTGTTATTTCATGTGATATGATCATATGCATGGGTGCATGTTATTGATTTCCATGCTGTTGGTAATGGACACACTTGTGATGATAATCACCCTCATGAGCTTTGCATGCATACCGGTAGGAAACCGGGAAAACCTCTACCTTGGGTAGGTATGAGTTTGTCGCCAGTCTTCGTCGGGACGGTTCTGTCTGGTATGGCATGGTAAGGTGATATGAGTGGTGACTCTGTTGGATGAAATATATTTGTTATACTAATCATGCAGAGAATACTTGAACCTCCTGAGTCGACCGTAGATCGAGTCTTGTTCCAGTAACCCCCATACTTGTTTTGTACTACCACTCGTCTCTACAGCAAGTAGAGTACGGTTCAGTAAGTTGTCAACCTCTTTCTAGCACACACCGTACAGAGAGGCCATGGTGGAAGATACTGGTTGTAACTGGTAGGCAGGCCACCTGGTCCGGGGGCATGGGTGTTTCCGGTTGGGACCGAGAGGGGAGGCCACCCCTTAGAGCGAGCGATATAAATTTGATCCCATGCTACGCGAGGTTGTAGCCTCCCCACTTAGAGTTTGCTTAACAGGTGCCGTGGGTGATTCCAGACACGTGTGTGATAAGCTGGTGTGTGCAAGTTAGGTTTGTTGCCAACAAAAAGACCGTAGAAGGAATTAGCCCTGCTGGACTAAAGAAATCCGTTACTCGTGGGTAAAGAGTACACCCTCTGCAGAGAATAAACCTATTCGAATAGCCGTGTCCATGGTTAAGGATTACAGTCTGGGATGGGTCAGGTGTCGGTCTTAGTGTCGGTCTTCGGAGGTGAAACTGTTAACCAGAAATACTGCTTGTAATTCGTGAGAGCTATGATTATTATTATTTTTGACTAACCCGTGATATTATTGTTATTACCGAGTATCTCTGGGTTTGGTTCTACCTCCGGGATACTCATTATGATTGTTTCTTTTAAAGCCCTTTATGTGGTGTCGCTCAGACACCCGACTGTGGCATTTCTTTTAAAGCGCCTTTATGTGGTGTCGCTCAGACGCCCGACTGTGGCATTTCTTTTAAAGCCCTTTATGTGGTGTCGCTCAGACGCCCGACTGTGGCATTTCTTTTAAAGCCCTTTATGTGGTGTCGCTCAGACGCCCGACTGTGGCATTTCTTTTAAAGCCCTTTATGTGGTGTCGCTCAGACGCCCGACTGTGGCATTACTTGTTATTTATTTCATGAATTTTAATGCTACTCTGTTATTGAAATTTTATAGATAGCTTGCTTGCACGCATCCGAGATTTATTTATCTTTTGGTGACTGACATCATGAGCATAAAATATTTTCAGCACATCATTGCTATATTATACCTGTGTTCATAATGTTTGCGAGTACATTCAAAGTACTCACTGGCTTGTCCCTGGCTATTGTCTTGGCCAGATTTTGTTGCTCGGAGAGAGGCGACGCGATGCCAGCCCCGGAAACCACTCATTGGAGATAGCAGCCTTGCGAAGATAGGAATTAACCTGGTCAGCTGTTCCCGTGGGAAATGGAGTCCCATAGACACTGATGTTTCATAACCCGCTTCCGCCATCAACCGCTAGAAACCATTTGTTGTACTCACAGGCCAGAATGGTCTTGTACTACATATTTTGTATTTTGCTTGGAATTCCTGTATCAAGTTGGAACCTCATCAGCTAACAGTAATCCTAGGGCTGATGAGCACGACGGTCTTTTCTGGAAATTTATTTCCTGGAAAAACCCGGTTGTGACAGGCTTGGTATCAGAGCCAGGCTGACCATTGGCTAATCCTATCTTAGCCAGGTCAATAAACTTAGGCAAACCAACCCACCAGACCTTAGCAAAACCCCAGCCATACTTCTCGTGCAAGATAGCCACACAGTGACCCCAACACCTTTTGGCAGTCGGTGCCCAACCTATCAACCTAACCTGTCACTCATGCGCCAGTGACCAGCCCCTAAATAGTCCTTTCTCGCAAGCGTGCGAAGGAAGACTCCGCCCCTTTTTCCCTATAGAAAGGGCACGCTAGTCCCAACACAGCACATCACAGCCGCTACCCCAAACCGAGCCACAATGCCTGGACCTATCGTGCACAACAAAACCACAGCAACCAACCTTGGAGGTTTTGTGACCATCCTCGCAAACCTCACTCGTCGTGCCTACGCGTTAGAGGAGCCACCAGAATATGTTGTGTATCAAGGACCCATGAGCGGTGAAGACCGTCAATTCTGGGCCACTGTGCACATTTACGGTAGGAGTCTATCACCCGAACGCCCCTACCGGTTCACCGGAAGAACAACTTCCTTTGAGCCACAAGCCATCCAGCTAGCCGCTCGAGAGGCTATAGTTCATCTCAGGCACTTGTCGCCCAGAGTTAACTGTCGCTCGTTCCACTACTATCCCAGACGTGAAGGGTATGGTAGACCACCCCAAGTTGCTAATGGAGAACACGAGACGGACCCCGCATTGTTGCACCTAGTGCACTATGTAAGTGCACTAGAGTCACTGTTCGACCAGATCACCATTGATCTAATCGCAGCTCGTGGAGAGCTGGTTCGTCGAGCCCCGGCGAGAGAAGAAAACGATCCCAACACCGACAACCCAGTCGTGCTGTTTGGACAACCGATCGAGACCCCGAGATCTGCCCCAGCCATCGGCCAAGGTGCTGCGATAACCCCAGAAGTGCTTCGTCGCATTTTGGGAGCACACTCCAACGGGGTTGTGGCCAACAATCCCCGCAATGGTCATCCTCACTACCCCGACCCTGCAGTTCCTCCGCCATCTCCGACTAATCCCGGCAGAGAGACACGTGGAGAAGCCTCGACATCCACCAGGCACGCCCGTTTAGACATAAATGAGGTAGACTAAGTCGTGTGAGTAGCACCAAGTTTCAATGTATCCTCTTTGTAATCATGCGACCGCGTATATTAACGCAGCCTGTCTTTGTGCCTCTGTTTTAATAGTAGCCTTGCATTTTTGGTCAGCGCATAGCTGCATATTTTCCGGGCACAACTACCAAAACCAGCCCGACGACAACCACAGTAACACATCTCTTTATGAGATATGTGTATCTCTGACACTGACCCGGCCTTTGGAGCTAAGCTGGCAAATTTATTACCTTTCACCACGGTAAAAATGATCCGGCTCCATTGCTATATAAAGGCCACCTTGTGACCTTACCCAGCCACCCTCACTTTGTGCACAACACTCACGCTTCTTCCTGTCATGCCGAACCCCAGCATTCATCTGAGAACCCCAGATGCAACCCCAGGTAGCTTTGTCAAAATATTGTGGGATTTTACCCGCAGTACCATGGGTTCTACCCAGCCACCCCAGTACGAGCTGTTCAAATCAAGGATCACCCCATCCACCTCGGAGTATTGGGCAGCAGTACACATTCCTCCTGTAGACCCCAACCAAGATCCAATAGAAGTTTCCTTCGTGGGGAAATCTATGCCAACCCCACACTTGGCCATAGAAGCTGCTGCGAAATAAGCGATTGCTCGTCTTCGACCCGCAGTACCCTATGCCCGCGAACGAGGATATTATTACTTTCCGAGACGTGCAGCACCCGGAGAAGTTACGTCTTTTCCCGGTGGGCGTATTGAGAGAGACCCAGTTCTGGCCAACCTTATCCAGTACATCATTGCTCAAGAGCATTTAAACCAGGGAGTGATGGATTATCTCCAGAGCCTCGCAGATTTAAATCCTCAGGTTGCCATCGGCAGACCACTAAGACCCGACACGGAGAGACGCATACATCGACTGGTCAATCCACTGCCTCCGATTGAAGAAGAATGTATTCCTTTCCCAGAGACATTTTATCAGAACCCCTCCCAATTACCATTTTCATTTTAGACGTCACTACTGTATTTGTTCTTTGCAGCATTTATTTATGTGTGTGACTTATGCGTGATACCCTGAGTTTGTACGACGAGTCAATTATTTGGCTTCTACTAATGTGTGTAGTTTTTGTTGTGGTTTATGCTCCTTTAAATTAAATGTTTTTCTCTCGCAAAATCCTGGAGTGAGATTTTTTTCCCTGAATTGCTACACCTGCCACTTCACGACATGGATTAATTAATTTCACACAACACCACGGAGCAGGCTCACAACCATAATCATTCAGACACATACACTGTTTGCAAAACTTTGCAACGACATTACATCCAGCTAATCACCCCCTTACGACAGTTAGCACCCGGCACACTCCATCTACTCTTCATGATCACCACCACCGCGGAGAGCCAACACCCGAGCCGCAGCGTCGCGATACTCGTCGAAGATCATCGCACACAGGAGCACAGAGAGCCCCAACAGCGTCGCCAGCCCTCCGCATATCAGGATCACAAACCAGTCCGGCATCGCCTCCGCCATTAGAACCTCGACCGAGCTTCTGTAAGCAGTAATGGAGGAGGAGGAGAAGTGAGGCCAGGTGTGAGGGAGAAGAGAGAGGCACCCCGGCCGTTTTTATAGCTCGAGCTCGGTGTACGGTGGGCGAAGTCCACCAACGCCGCTAGTCGCCGATCGCCGGTGTTCGGAGTCGAATCCGCGAGCAGTGCCGATAGCACGCTGGCCCGCGAGGTGAGTGCACGCTGCATCGGCAGCTAGCATGCCGCGCACTACCACGGTACGGCCTAGATGCCCTACACACTAGGCGTCGCCGGTGGAGGAAGCACGCGGGAGAGAGGAGGAAGAAAGGGCCAGAGGGAGAAGAAGAGGAGACTGAAAGTGGACCCCGGGTCCACCTGTCGGCCAAAGAGAGCACTGTGCTCTCGGGTACAACCAGCGCATATCTAAATTTAGGAGTTATCCTAAAATTATATCCAGCGTAGAAATCACCCGTTTTTGTCCCGAACCGTAGACTTTTCCGCGCAGCCCCAGTTTTTCACACTGTGGTTTTTCACCACTTATTGCCCTCTCACTGTAGCCACATCGTCATTGCATAATTATTTTCTTAGCACAGCTTTTAACAAATCTCGAGGACGAGATTTTTCTTAAGGGGGATAGTATTGTGACAACCCAAAAATTTGGCCTTGTTTTATTAAACAAAATTTTTTGCCAGGAATTAAAACTTTGGATTTCTGAGCTCCATTTTGATTTTCTGACTCATTTCCTTCCATGTTATTATGAGTTTTTCCCTGAGAGAAAACTTTTCAAAAATGTTGTTGGACTTGTTTAACCTCTCAAGAAAAACTTTCCTTCTATCAGTGTAACTAATTAACTAAATTAATTGCTTGATCCTTATTTTCTTGAAAATGGTTTTTCTAGGTTAAATGGCCTTATTTGAACTACAACCATTTGATTATTTCACTTAAAATTTCCACAAAAAGTTGGAGATGTCATGTGATGTTTTTAAATCACTTTTATGCAAAAATATATTTCATTCATGAAATATTTTGAGCCCTACTCTCAATTTTCCTTCTCTGGTCCAGAGTGCATTTTGCACTACAACCTATTTAAATAATCATTTAAAACTTCTACCAAAATGAAGGGAGGTCAGTAGGAGCCTATTATTCCTCTTTGTGCAAAAACCTAATTATGTTCTTTAAAAAATTTGAGTGAATCAACTTCATCTTCATTCTGGACCAACTTGTTGGTTTGTACAGCAACCATGTTTTTGCTTGCTCTTTAACCCTTGATTATTTCTCCTACTTGTAGTCCTTCATGTTAAACCCTTAAGTCCAGAAGCATGCACCATTTGGCTCATTTCTGGTTCATGGAATAATGTTATTTATTCCCTGTCCAGAATTGTAGTTTTGCAAAACTTGCACTAGCAAGTTTTTCCTTTTGCCAAACTAACCACACCACCCTCTCTTGCACCTAAAGAGACCACCATCTGGAAATTTTGGCCACCCCAAGACTTGCCTAAGTGCCCTTGGCATTTTGCCAAACACCTGGTGGGCATGATCTGTTTTGACATGGGTTTTGGCGTTGCACTGTGAGCCTGCACCTCTGACCAAACTAGCATGTCCACTAGACTCCCCGTTGCTCCTGACCTCGATCTGGTAAACCCCATCCTCACCTGCGACCTGTAGCATGCCGCGGCATTGTGTCAAACATCTCCCGTGCGTGCGCTGGACGCGCCCAAAGCGCGCATATTGCATGCCGCGCACACGAGCCGACACGCTGGCCCCACGGCTTTGGCCCGCTCCGCAGCACCTCACCACGCACTCCCCGCCTCGCAGCCTCGCGCCAAACCACCCTGGTACGCTACAGTGCCGCCGCCAGGGCACTCTTGGCGGCACTCCGGCGTCGGCAGTGCGCCTCTGCCACGGGCAGCGCCGCCCAAGCCTCGCTCGCTCGCCACCTGGCCCCTGGAGCAGTGCGAGCTCATCCACAGCCATGCCCGCTAGCGTTCGTCGCCGCGACGATGCCCTGCTGCTAAAGAACGTCGGTTCGCCGGCCGCCCTTATCCACCGCCGCGGAACTGACCTCGCCGCCCTATAAATAGACACCCCGAGCCCCTCTGAGCACACACGCGACCTCATAATACCCCCATGGCGCTCCCCTGCCTCGCATTCGACCCCGGGAAGGTCTCCTTCACCATCTCCGGCAACTCCTGCCGCCGCCACCGCCCCGGCCAATCCGGCACCTCCAGCACCTCTCCCTCTCCGTTCTCTCCACCAAGAACTTCCTCATTCCCCTGTGAACCCAACCCCCTACTTATTTTGGATCGGGAGCCGTCGCCGCCAACAAACCACTTTGTCGCCGGAGCTTCCCTCCGCCGCGGAGCTCGCCGCCGGCGATTTACTCCTTCCCCAGCAACCCTGCGACCACCGGGAGAACCGCCCTAGCCGTGCGGATCCATCCCCACCCTCGGGGGCCCGCGAGGAGCAACCGGACGCCGGCGACGATCGCCGGAGCCCCGCTCTGCTCGGGCAGAGGAGGGAGACGACGCGCGGTGACTGGTCAAACCTGACCAGTGGGCCAGGCGGGCCCACTGTCGGTGACCCAGCTCCACCTCCACGCGTTTAAGTGGAAGCGTAAAGACCCTGAGTACATCTCCCGTTTTCGAAGACGTATTCTGCCGAAGCGTTTTCTTTTTCTGTTTTAATTAAAAACAGATTTTTGACCAAATCTTTGACTGGCTTTATCTTTTTAAATATAAGTCCAAATGAGTTGATTCTTTTTCCTACCTCTCTAAAATTTCATCTAGTTTATTTTAAGATTTATTTGAAAAAATTTCAAACAACTTTTTTGTTCTGTTTTTGAAATGTGTGTTAATTCAAATATATTTTTTAAATAGGATTTTTGGGAGAGAGAAGAAACTTTCAAAAGTTTTGGAGTGCACCCTGCCTTCCCGCACATTGAAGGCAAGCATTCTGAACCCCGGCATAATAATTTTGGAGTGATCGTTGATGCATTTATAACACCACCGCATTTCGAAGGACTTGTTATTTCATGTGATATGATCATATGCATGGGTGCATGTTATTGATTTCCATGCTGTTGGTAATGGACACACTTGTGATGACAATCACCCTCATGAGCTTTGCATGCATACCGGCAGGAAACCAGGAAAACCTCTGCCTTGGGTAGGTATGAGTTTGTCGCCAGTCTCCGTCGGGACGGTTCTGTCTGGTATGGCATGGTAAGGTGATATGAGTGGTGACTCTGTTGGATGAAATATATTTGTTATACTAATCATGCAGAGAATACTTGAACCTCCTGAGTCGACCGTAGATCGAGTCTTGTTCCAGTAACCCCCATACTTGTTTTGTACTACCACTCGTCTCTACAGCAAGTAGAGTACGGTTCAGTAAGTTGTCAACCTCTTTCTAGCACACACCGTACAGAGAGGCCATGGTGGAAGATACCGGTTGTAACTGGTAGGCAGGCCACCTGGTCCGGGGGCATGGGTGTTTCCGGTTGGGACCGAGAGGGGAGGCCACCCCTTAGAGCGCGCAATATAAATTTGATCCCATGCCACGCGAGGTTGTAGCCTCCCCACTTAGAGTTTGCTTAACAGGTGCCGTGGGTGATTCCAGACACGTGTGTGATAAGCTGGTGTGTGCAAGTTAGGTGTGTTGCCAACAAAAAGACCGTAGACGGAATTAGCCCTGCTGGACTAAAGAAATCCGTTACTCGTGGGTAAAGAGTACACCCTCTGCAGAGAATAAACCTATTCGAATAGCCGTGTCCATGGTTAAGGGTTACAGTCTGGGATGGGTCAGGTGTCGGTCTTAGTGTCGGTCTTCGGAGGTGAAACTGTTAACCAGAAATACTGCTTGTAATTCGTGAGAGCTATGCTTATTATTATTTTTGACTAACCCGTGATATTATTGTCATTACCGAGTATCTCTGGGATGGTTCTACCTCCGGGATACTCATTATGATTGTTTCTTTTAAAGCCCTTTATGTGGTGTCGCTCAGACACCCGACTGTGGCATTTATTTTAAAGCCCCTTTATGTGGTGTCGCTCAGACGCCCGACTGTGGCATTTCTTTTAAAGCCCTTTATGTGGTGTCGCTCGGACGCCCGACTGTGGCATTTCTTTTAAAGCCCTTTATGTGGTGTCGCTCAGACACCCGACTGTGGCATTTCTTTTAAAGCCCTTTATGTGGTGTCGCTCAGACGCCCGACTGTGGCATTTCTTTTAAAGCCCTTTATGTGGTGTCGCTCAGACGCCCGACTGTGGCATTACTTGTTATTTATTTCATGAATTTTAATGCTACTCTGTTATTGAAATTTTATAAATAGCTTGCTTGCACGCATCCGAGATTTATTTATCTTTTGGTGACTGACGTCATGAGCATTAAATATTTTCAGCACATCATTGCTATATTATACCTATGTTCATAATGTTTGCGAGTACATTCAAAGTACTCACTGGCTTGTCCCTGGCTATTGTCTTGGCCAGATTTTCTTGCTCGGAGAGAGGCGACGCGATGCCAGCCCCGGAAACCACTCATTGGAGATAGCAGCCTTGCGAAGATAGGAATTAACCTGGTCAGCTGTTCCCGTGGGAAATGGAGTCCCATAGACACTGATGTTTCATAACCCGCTTCCGCCATCAACCTCTAGAAACCATTTGTTGTACTCACAGGCCAGAATGGTCTTGTACTACATATTTTGTATTTTGCTTGGAATTCCTGTATCAAGTTGGAACCTCATCGGCTAACAGTAATCCTGGGGCTGATGAGCACGACGGTCTTTTCTGGAAATTTATTTCCCGGAAAAACCCGGTCGTGACACATCTCGGTGAGACCGAGATCCCTATCGGTGAGACCGATTTTCCTAGGGTTTGTGGCAATGGCTATTATGACATCTGAACGCGGTGGCGCCGGATAGAAAGAATTGGTAAGGCCGAGTTTGACATTTGGTTTAGGTCATATGTGGAAGTGAGAAAGTAGTTGTGGGCTTTGGAGCATATCACTAAGCATTTTGAGCAAGTAAGCCATTAACCAACACCTCATCCCTCCTTTATAGTACTGGCTTTTCCTATAGACTCAATGTGATCTTGGATCACTAAAATATAAAATGTAGAGTCTTGAGCTTTGAGCTTGAGCCAATCCTTTTGTCCTTAGCATCTTGAGGGATCCACTTTTCTCATCCATGCCATGCCAATCATTGAGCTTTCCTGAAATATTTATCTTGAAATAGCATTAGCTCAATATAATGAGCTATATGTTGTTAGGAATTACCAAAACCACCTAGGGATAGTTGCACTTTCAATCTCCCCCTTTTTGGTAATTGATGACAACGTATAGATCAAAGCTTCGACAAATGATAATAAGAGTGAAAAACATTGTCTCTTTGAGAAGTATGTGATAAGCAAGAGCTCCCCCTAAATTTGTGCATAGTTTAAGATTTGCTTTAGACTGCAAAAGCACAAAGAGTTAAGCTCATGGGTTACTCTTCCATGTCACATACATCTTGGTGGAGCACTCAAAATGATAATAGTTAAATACATGCACTCATCACCAAGCAAAGTGAATGATCATATAGGGATAAAAGGATAATGTCATCCAACAAGCATTAAGGTAGCATATGATCAAACACATGATCATCCAAGTATCTCACAAACGCATAAAGAATCTCAAACACACAAATAAAGATCAACCACCAAAACAAGAGAGAATAAAAAGCAACTCTCTCTCTCGAAGCCTATGATCTATGCATTTTCTCCCCCTTTGGCAACAAGTTACCAAAAAGTTCATAGAAAATGCATAGCACTAAATCGTCTCTCAGGCTTGATCTTCAGGTGGTGGAGTAGAGATGGCTCCTTGAACAAAGACTTCAGTAGATGTGGATGGAGCTGCAGGAGTAGGTGCTGGAGCTGGTTGCACATAAGCTATAGCTGGTGCAGATGAAGTGGCTCTGGTGTCTGTAATAGGCACTGCAGCTGATCTCTGGCTCCTGAGCACTCTAGCAAAAGCATCAGTAATAGTCTTGCCCTTCCTCTCATGCATGTCATCCTGAAGTTGCTCAAAAACTGACTGTATCTTAGTAACCTTCACATCCAAGTCATAGAACTTTTGCTCCATGATTCTCTCCAGGCTCTCCTGGTTTTGAGTCTGGGTGGCCAGTCCCTTCTCAATCCTTAGAGTAGAGGCAATCAAGTAGCCAAGCTGATCCTGCTTTCTCTTCAAGAAGTACTGAGATGCCTCATCAATTGTTGGCATCTTGGTGTACTTTTCAGTTCTAGCCTTCTCCCTCTTTGCTTGTGCTCCCACAGAAGATGGTTCATCTTCATCCATGACCACTGTGTTGTCCTCAAAATCTGGATATATAGGCATGCATTACTTGTCCAAGAGGTATGTGTGTGTGCCCATCTTGGAGTTGCTGAGCTCCTGGATCTGTGGGGCATATCCACAACTTCTCTTCTGATCTGCAGCAGTCCTCTTGATAGTTTCCACTATGAGGCTCATAACCTTGAACTTTTGAGGCACATCAAATATGTGAAGTAGGTTGCTGGCATGGCCTCTGATCATCTTGTGATCTCCAGATTTAGGAAAAGAGTGTGCCTGAGGATCCAGTTGATTGTTGGTAGTCCTGACATAAGGTAATGTACCGAGCCAAACTTGTGTGTCTCAATAGCAGCCTCTGGGATTTCTCTGTACATGTGTGCCATGGAGTTATGATGCTTCTTCTTCTTGGCATAGACATCGAAGTCATCCTCATTTTCCTTAGGTGCATTGATCAACTTTTCCCATTCTTCAACTGATGATTGGTACCTTGTACCTTCAGACATCCAGATGATCCTTCCAATTGGGTGTGGAGTAGAACTGCATAATAAGCTCATCGTTCCACTTTGTGAGCTTCTGCCCAACAAAGTCATCTACTTCACAAGCATAGAAACTGTCATACACTCTTGGATAATGTTCTTCATTGGCCCTGATGTATTTCCAGTCCACCCATCTCATGTCACAAACAATTGGCTTCTTCTCAAGCAGCACTGTCTCATAGAAGTCCTGCTATTCCTTTGTATGGAACCTGTAGTCCACAACAGTTCTCCTCCTGACTGCATAGGGATCAGTCATCCTCCACTGCATGAGACCTGCATCCTTCCTTAGCTTCATATCCTGAGCTACAGGATGAAAATCATTGTGATCTGGAATTTTGGGCTTCAACTTTCTCAAGACATGTTCCTCATCACCTTCTTCTTCAACAGCAGCTTCAGGCACTGGGGCCTTGTTCTTCTCTGCAGCAGGAATGCTCCTGGTGTTCCTCTTGGGTGCAGATTTGGGCTTTGGAGCTGTTGCTTTGGGAGCTTCTTTGGCTTTGATGAAGCAGCCCCTGACCTGATGGCATCACCCATAAGCTTTTGAGCTTTGGGTGCTGGTGCAGCAATCTCTTTCTCTTCTTCCTCTTCCATCATGGAAGGCTTTCCAAAAACCCTGGCCATTGTCTTCTTGACCCTTTCCTTCCTCTTCTTCCCTTCTGCAGCAGCCTCTTTGGGTTCAGATTCCAAAGGTACTTGAGTAGAGGCTCTGGCCTTAGACATGGGGATTCTTTTGGCAGGTGCTTTGGTCTTCATACCAGGCTTAGTGACAGCAGTTGTGCCATACTCTTTCTTGAGCACCTTCTTGGAAGTGGCCTCATCCTCAACAGCCACATAGTCTTCATCCTCTGAGTCTGAGGTTCTCTTCTTTCTTGCTCTGGTGGCTGCCTTGGGTAAGTTGCTGGGTGTGCTCCTGCTACCATCATCATAGCTTCTAGAGGGACTAGTGCCCTCACTCACCTGAACCTGCTCCTCTGACTTGTTCTGACCGTCACTCTGATCAGACATATTGCAAACACTGACAGCAGACCCTGTGAATACATATAAATGAGGTAGAATAGATGAGCATCACAAAATACAGAGGTTTTTGCAAAAGAATGAGTAAAAAACTTAGTTTTCGTTTTCCACAGAAAGCATTTCGGATCTACCAATTTGTAAACTTGGTGATACCGAAGCAGCTTTTGGAAACTAAACTAGTGAACTCGGTCAGACCGAGTAACGGTTCGGTGGCACCGAGACTGCTAGGGTTTCACAAAGTCCTGAACTCGGTCACACTGATTTGCAATTCTCGGTCAGACCAAGAATCACATGTGCAATGGCCTTAGCCGAATCGGTGGTACCGAGTTCTACAACTCAGTTGGTCCGAGATGGTTTCGGCGGAAACCTAACCCTAAATTTTCAATTCATCTCTAATCTACGGAGTGTTTTCGATGGATAAGATGATCACAATCGTGGCAGGTTTAATGACAACACAATGTGCTAGAGATTTGGAGTTCGGAGTAGCACAAAGATCAAGTCCATACCCTAGTTCGGCGATGGACTTGCTACGGCGGCAACGGCAGAGTCAAATTCCATTGACGGCGGCGGAGGCCAGCGGCGGGAGGCAGCTGGCGACAAGGAGGACGATCCGGAGACCCAAGGGAGGCAGAGCAGGCTGAGCGCGGGCGAAAGAGTTTGGAGAAATTTCCAAAATTTGGCCCGTGGATATATATAGCCTGACCCTGTCGGTGTGACCGAGTGGAACAACTCGGTGGCACCGAGATGCATAACTCCAAGCAGTTACTGCAACTCGGTGTGACTGAAAAGTTCAAATCGGTTGCACCGAGATTGAAAACCTAGATCGACTTAGTGATCTTGGTATGACTGAAATGGATGAATCGGTCAGACCGAAACGCACAAAGAAGTTTTGGAAGTTTAAGTCTATGACGAATCGGGGACTCTGAGTGCTCCTCACACAGAGTGGTTCGAATCTGACTTGATCAAATTTTGTGATGTAGCATGAATAGAGTTTGAGACAAGAAAAGCATAGATAGCTAGAGAAGATTCTTAGGCATTCTTGTCCATCCACTTGGCAAAAGAAAAGAGATCATTCAAGCAAAACAACAAGTGGATGTCCTCGAATGAGTAAAATATGCAACCAACATGCTCACACAATAAAATGGCAAATGAAATATGTGGCAAAGCATGCACAACCAATTCTATCATCTATCAAGCAATTGCCGATGACTAGGTCATCTATATATGAGTATATTGACTTAGGACTCAAATGAGAACATTTGATCATAGGTCATACTCATCGTTTAAGCTCAAGTGGGGTTACCACTTTTACATAATGCATTGATGTGTTCACACCATTAGAGTTGCTTTGACTCAATTCTTAGAGTAAAGCTCCCCCTAGATGTGAGATGCCCCCTTAAGAGGGATGAACTAACCTTGGGTTTTGTCGATGATGACTTCATGTAGATGTTGAAGATGTGGATGCTCAAAGTTGATGTAGATCATTTGGAGCAATCCTTTGGAGTGAGTTGCACTTTCAATACCTACACGGGTTCGTCCCACAAGGAACAAACAAGGATATCCATAGACATAGAGTGATGCACACACAAGATGATGTTTATGAAAGCATTAGGTTACCTTGTGCCTTGTCTTACCAACAAGAGGGTTTGTGACTCCATGAACTAGTGTAAGATGTGGAAGTTGATTGCACTTGTTCTTGCCAAAATGATATGAGCGAAATATGTTGGCGGAGTCACCCTCAAGAATTCTCTAGTTCTTCTTCTTCAGGATCCACATCATCTTGATGGGAATCCTTGGAGTTGTAGTTGTACTTGATGAAGTAGAACTTGATATAGTCTTGGGAACCCACTTGACCAAGGCCTTAGGAGCTTCTTCAAATGCATCATTCCCCTCTTGAAGCTTGTCCTTGCCTTTTTGCTTGTGGTCTTGTGGTGGAAGATCATCTTGGGCTTGTGTCCCTTTGAAGGAAGTAGGATTATACTTCTCTTGTTGAGGAACAAACTTCGTCTTGGGGTATTGATCTTCTTCCCACTCAACTCCATTGGCATTGAACTTTCGTTCAAAACAAACACCTTGGTTCTTCCGGTGCCTTCCTTGCTTGCGTACAATTTCCTCGAATTGCTTACTCCCGGCAAGGTTCTTGTAAACACCTTTCTCTATAATTCCCTTCAATAAGCTATTTTCTTGCTCAAGTCTAACTTGGCTAAGAGAATCATTAGTGGAAACAAGAGAACTACTAGAAGCAACAACATTGGATTTAGCATGATTATTGTTACTACTAGAAGAAGAATCCTTCTTGTTCTTGTTACTAGACTTGACTTGAGGCATGTAAGTAGATAAGAGTAAACGCTTGGCAATGTAAGAAGAAATTTTCTTACGAAGATCATCATTGATTGCCTTTAAGAACTCATGCTCTTGCTCAAGGTTGAGCTTTTCAAAGCGTAACTTCTCATGTGTCCTTAAAAGTTCTCTATGATCTTCTAAGATAGTTTCATGAGCTAACTTAAGAGTGTTTAGTTCTTTAGTTAGAAGCTCAATCTTCTCCTTATCATTGTCATTCGTTTTATCTTGATTAGCATGATTAATTGATGTTTCATCATAGTATTCATCACTAGAGTTGTCAACAAGTAAATCATCATCACCTAACAAGTCATCTTCATCACTATTGAAATCAACATACTCGGGGTGTGATACCTTTGGGCCTTTAGCCATGAAGCATCTTCCAAGTCCTTCATTTGGTGAATCAAATATGTCGTAGGAGTTGGTTGACACAAGTGCTAGACCGGCAACACCTTCATCTTGAGTATATTTGGAGTCGGAGTGATAGCTTCTCTCGGAGTGATTGTCGGAGTCGGAGCCGGATACCCATTCTCCAACATGAGCTTGATGTCTTTGTTTTGTGTAGCTCCTTGATGACTTGTCCTTCCTTTCCGAATCCTTGCTTCTCCGGGATGTTCTTCGTTCATAACGATCATCTCTACTCCTCCTCTCTCTTGGTGGTGATTCTTCTCTTCTTTTGTAGGGTGTTGTACACTCATTGGAATAGTGTCCGAGTCTTCCACAATTGTAGCAATTACGCTCTCGACTAGAAGATCTTTTGTCATTGTAGGACCTTGACTTGGAGCTTCTTTCTTTGCTTCTACTCTTGTAGAATTTGTTGAAGTTCTTCACCATTAGGCTCAATTCTTCATTGAAGGTTTGTTTCTCACTTGACAATGTGGGAGCTTCACATGAGGCTTTGTAAGCACAACTTGGCTTGTTGTGGAGCTCCTCCTTATCCCTGAGTGACATCTCTTGAGCAACAATTCTTCCAATGACTTCCGTTGGCTTGAGATCTTTGTAATTGGGCATCATTTGGATCAATGTGCACACGGTATCATATTTTCCGTCCAAAGCTCTTAGGATCTTCTTGATGATGAACTTGTCGGTCATCTCTTCACTTCCTAAGCCGACAATCTCATTTGTGATAAGAGCGAGCCTAGAGTACATTTCAGCGACACCTTCACCATCCTTCATTTTGAACTTGTCAAGCTGACTTTGAAGCACATCCAACTTGGATTCCTTGACGGAGTCGGTACCTTTGCGCATATCAATCAAAGTATCCCAAATTTCCTTTGCATTCTCATGACGGTTGATTTTGTTGAATTCTACGGGGCACAATCCGTTCAAGAGGATATCACAAGCTTGAGCATTGTATTGCAGCATCTTCAACTCTTCCGCGCTAGCTTCGCAGTTCGGTTCTCTCCCATCAAAGAATTCACCATGCAAGCCAATACACACGATACCCAGACGGCGGGGTTATGTCCAAGAATATGCGTTTTCATCTTATGCTTCCAACTAGCAAAATTAGTAGCATCAAAGTAAGGACCTCGCTAGACGCCATACTCTCCTAGGTTGTGAAACCAAGGCTATGACTACCAAAAGCTATGGAAATCAAAGCAAATGGATACCAAGGCTCTGATACCACTTGTAGGATCGAAAGTATGTCTAGAGGGGGGTGAGTAGACTATTGACCAAATAAAAGCTTATCCTTTTCCCAATTTTAGTCTTTTGCAGATTTTAACTAACTTAGCACAAGTCAAGCAATCTTAATACAATTCAAGAAAGCATGCAAAGAGTATATGAGCAGCGGAAAGTAAAGCATGCAAGTTGCAAGAATGTAAAGGGAAGGGTTTGGAGAATTCAAACGCAATTGGAGACATGGATGTTTTTGTCGTGGTTACGATAGGTGGTGCTATCATACATCCACGTTGATGGAGACTTCAACCCACGAATGGTAACAGTTGTGCAAGTCCACGGAGGGCTCCACCCACGAAGGGTCCACGAAGAAGCAACCTTGTCTATCCCACCATGGCCGTCGCCCACGAAGGACTTGCCTCACTAGCGGTAGATCTTCATGAAGTAGGCGATATCCTTGCCCTTACAAACTCCTTGGTTCAACTCCACAATCTTGTCGGAGGCTCCCAAGTGACACCTAGCCAATCTAGGAGACACCACTTTCCAAGAAGTAACAAATGGTGTGTTGAATATGAACTCCTTGCTCTTGTGCTTCAAATGATAGTCTCCCCAACACTCAACTCTGTCTCATAGGATTTGGATTTGGTGGAAAGAAGATTTGAGTGGAAAGCAACTTGGAAAGGCTAGAGATCAAGATTCATATGGTAGGAATGGAATATCTTGGCCTCAACACAAGTGTAGGTGGTTCTCTCTCAAAAAATGTATACTGGAAGTGTAGCTTTGTTCTGATGGCTCCCTCCACGAATGAAGAGGAGGTGGAGGGGTATATATAGCCTCCACACAAAATCTAACCGTTACACACAACTTACCAAACTCGATGGGACCGAATTGAGAAACTCGGTCGGACCGATTCAGCAAATCTAGTGACCGTAAGGATTTTTGGTGGGACCGACATGCAACTCGGTAGGACCGATATGATTAGGGTTAGGGCATAACGTAACCTCGGTGACACCGATTACACAAACTCGGTGGGACCGATTTTGGTAATAAGCTAACCAGAGAGTTGGTCAGGTAAACTCGATGGGACCGGTTCGCTCATTTCGGTGAGACCGAAATGTTACGAAAAGGAAACAGAGAGTTTACATTGCAATCTCGGTGGGACCAATTCCTCATATCGGTGGTACCGAAACGATGCGAAGGGAAACAGAGAGATTACAATCCCATCTCGGTGAGACCGAGATCCCTATCGGTGAGACCGATTTGCCTAGGGTTTGTGGCAGTGGGTATGACATCTGAACTCGGTGGCGCCAGATAGAAAGAATCGGTAAGGCCGAGTTTGACATTTGGTTTAGGTCATATGTGGAAGTGAGAAAGTAGTTGAGGGCTTTGGAGCATATCACTAAGCATTTTGAGCAAGTAAGCCATTAAGCAACACCTCATCCCTCCTTGATAGTATTGGCTTTTCCTATAGACTGAATGTGATCTTGGACCACTAAAATATAAAATGTAGAGTCTTGAGCTTTGAGCTTGAGCCAATCCTTTTGTCCTTAGCATCTTGAGGGATCCACTTTTCTCATCCATGCCATGCCAATCACTGAGCTTTCCTGAAATATTTATCTTGAAATAGCATTAGCTCAATGAGCTATATGTTGTTAGGAATTACCAAAACCACCTAGGGATAATTGCACTTTTAGTTCGTACTTCGGCTCGTATACCTTGTTGGAAAAATTGACAAGGAATTGTGAATCGCCCTTGATGATGAGGCGCTTTACCCCCAAGGCGGCTGCAACCTTCAAGCCAGCTATCAGGCCCTCGTACTCTGCTATGTTGTTGGAGACCTTCTCTCCATGCTGGAAGCAGAGTTGCACAACATAGTAGAGCTTGTCCTGAGTGGGGGATATGAGCACTACGCCAGCCCCCGCGCCATGTCGCGAGAACGCCCAGTCGAAATACATGACCCAGCCGTCCGGCGCTTCACTTCCCAGGGAAAGGGACCGGTCCTCACCCTCTTTGAGCCCCGGTGCCTCCGTCCATTCTGCCACGAAATCTGCAAGTGCGGCTCCCTTGATGACTCAGGTCGTGCTGAACTCCAGTTGAAACGCCTGTAATTCGATGTTCCATTCAACGACTCTTCCAGCTGAGGTGGGGCTCCTGAGTACCCTTTCCAAGGGGTACGTTGAGACGACCTTGATGGGATGGTCTTGAAAGTAGTGTCACAGCTTGCATGAAGCCACTAACAGCACAAGGAGGAGTTTTTGGGGCATGGGGTACCGTGCCCTTGCGTCCCGTAGCACCATGCTAACGAAGTATACAGGATGCTCGACGAGGTTGAGGGTGCAGGCGCAGCCTACGCCTTCCGGAGGTTGAGGCGCCTCCTGAGTCGACAGAGCCCCTGGCGCTTGGTCGCCTGGCGGGGCCTCCTCCGCTCTGGGTGCATCCCCCTGCTGAGGCCGATCCCCATCTGCTGCGGTTGAGGTCTTCGTGAGGCATTCTTGGCTTTGCTCCGCCTTGGCCGGGGCTGCGGCCGGCGCGGACCTGGCCCGGCGCTCCTCCCGTACCGCCACTAGGGCTGCACTGGCGGAGTAGGGTGTGGCTACAAGGTAGAGCACCAAGGGCTCCCGAGGGCACGGGGCTACCATCACCGGAGGACTGGTAAGGTACTTCTTGAGATCTTGGAACGCTTTATCGGCATCTTCAGTCCATTTGAACGGGCCCTTCTTCTTCATCAGCTTGAAGAAGGGCAGTGCTCGCTCCCCCAGCTTGGAGATGAAGCGTCCCAACATGGTCACACGCCCGGTGAGCTTCTGCATTTCTCTGAGGGTCTTCGGCGGACTCATGTCTTCGACTGCCTTGACCTTCTCTAGGTTAGCCTCGATGCCCCTGTGGGACACGAGGAAGCCCAAGAGCTTGCCCGAGGGGACTCTGAATACGCACTTCTCCGGATTGAGCCGCAGATCCACTTCACGGAGGCTCGCGAAGGTTTCTTCCAGGTCCTGTATCAGGGTTTTCGCCTCCCGAGACTTCACCACAATGTCATCGACGTAAGCTTCAGCCTTTCTCCCGAGCTGCCGGCCCAAGGTGATGTGCATCAGCCGCTGAAAGGTCACGCCTGCGTTGTGCAACCCGAATGGCATGCAGGTACAGCAGTATACCCCACACGGGGTCAGGAAGGCCGTTTTCTCCACGTCTTCTACCGCCATCTTGATCTGGTGGTAGCCCGAGAAGGCATCCAGGAAGCACAATAGGTCACACTCGGCGGTAGAGTCGATGATCTGGTTGATGGGAGGGAGCGGGAATGGATCTGTGGGCAGGCCTTGTTGAGGTTGGTGAAGTCGACACACATGCATTCCTTTCCTCCCTTTTTTGGCACCACAACAGGGTTGGTGGACCTCGCGAATGATGCCTACTGCCTCTAAGTTGCGGGTTTCTTGGACAATGAAGGACTGCTTTTCAGTGGATTGTCGCCTTGCCTTCTGCTTCACGGGGCGCACGTTGGGGCACACGTTGAGATGATGTTCAGTGGAAGAGTTTATGTTAATATTGTGTTAAGTCTTATTTAAATGTCTCGAGAGGACCCAATGGATATCCAGTGGATATGGATATCCATCGGATTTGGACATGGACATAATTTTTCACCCATGGATTCTTTCATGGGCGGGCAAAGACTGTCTTCATGGATATGGATATGGATTTGATATTGTTCAACCCAATCCAAACCCGACCCATTGCGATCCTTACTGCCAGCTGATCAGGTTCCCATGCAAACACCTCCTTATTTGCATGCAGGAATTTCACCAAGGCCTCCTCTTGCTCAGGATCGAGGTTGGCGCCTATGGTGAAGGTGGCGCCGGAGGATCCATCCTCGTTGACCGGTACTTGCTTGATCTCTGCCTTGTCTTGGGTGAATAGCTGCTTCTTCTTAGCCGGTGCAGCCCCCTTGGGCTCGAGGGTATCTGCGCTGGCAGGCTGCGCCACCGCGGCCATCTTGAAAGCAAGCTTGAGCGCCTGCAGCGCATCCCTTGTGTCTCCGGACACGGTAAGGACGCCATTGCTCCTGGGAATCTTCATGAGGTTGTACGTCGGGTGAGTCGCTGCCATGAACTGGGCCAAGGATGGGTAGCCGAGGATGGCGTTGTACGGGAGGCCGATGGGGGCGATGTCGGAGTCGATCAGCTCCGTGCGGAAGTTGTCGTGGGTGCCGAAGGTCACCGGGAGGCAGATCTGCCCCAGGGAGCCAGTGGAACTGCCTCCGATGCCTGAGAAGGGCCTGCTGGGTTGAAGCCGCTCTAGCGGCACGTGGAGGAGGCTGAAGGCCTCCACCGAGAGCACGTTGAGGCCGGCACCACCGTCGATGAGGGTCCTGGTGACGGCCACCTGGCAGATGGTGGGGGCGCATAGCATCGGGAGTGCACCCGAACAGGCGGTGTTGGAGGGGTGATCGTCCGAGCTGAAGGTTAAATCAGCCTTGGGTGCCACCCAGCCCGGTGGGGCTTCACGGCGCTTGAGGGCAGCGCCGATCTGGCGGACGAATCGCTTGACGTGGCGGCTCAAAGGTGGTGCCTGCGGTCCGCCCAGGATGGCTGTGACGATTGGGGGTGCCGGCGCAGCATGATGGGGGAGGAAGAGGTTGCACAACTCCTCCTAGGAGGCCATAGTGGCCGCTGGGAGGTGGAGCAGCCACATGCGCGGGATGCCGGTGAGGGCCATGGGCAGCCAGTTCGCCATGACCTTGTCATCGCCTCCAGCCTTGAGGACGGCTTCTTCATATGCAAGCAGGAAGGCCAACGGGTCGGCTGCGTCATTGTAGCGCGGTGGCATGTCCGGCTTGAACTTGTTCGGCCACTGCACCTGTCGCAAGGCGGGGGCCAGGGCTCGGAGCCCCCTGGTTTCCGTGCCGGCGTCGACAACCGGAGCAGGCAGCGCGTTGGCCGCCATGAAGGTTGAACGTGGTGCTGATTGGGAATGGGTCGACAGAAGGGAGAGCTTCGGTGCACCCCTACTGGCGCGCCAAATGTCGGATGTTGGGTTCCGGCAGACCCTTAAGGTTCGAACACTAGGGTGCGCACGAAGATCTCTCCCCTACTGATCTACGTCCGATCGCCTCGTGAGATCTAAGCTAAAAACAATGAACAACACGAGGGACACAAGATTTATATTGGTTCGGGCCACCGTTGTGGTGTAATACCCTACTCCATTGTGTGTGTGGTGGATTGCCTCTAGGGCTGATGATGAATAGTACAAGGGAAGAACAGCCTCACGAGAGGTGTTCTTGAGCTGGTGCAATGAACTGCTTGGGTGAGTTCGATCGCCTCTCTCTCTCTCTCTAATGAGCACTCGATCTGTTCCCCCATCCTCGTTGGTGGCTAGTCCTATTTATAGAGGCCCTGGCCCTCTTCCCAAATATTGAGCGGGAAGGGCGCCAACAACGGCCATTTTGAAGGGGAACACCTAGTACAAGTTATCCTGACTAAAGTTGGTCTTCGGCTGCCGAAAGCACTGTCGATGACGCTGTCTTGGGCTCCACGATGACCTCTATCCTTCCGCCCCACTGGTCTTGGTCTCATTGCACTGAAATGGCAACCTTTGCTTGATTCCTCGGTACTCCACGTCTGTGCTTGCCCCCTTTGCACCAAAGAGGAAACAAGGACACTGTGCAGGCCGGCGCCCGCCTGGCACCCGCTTGGTATCGATCGTCATGGCTTGCATCACGAGCACCTCGCGAGGTACCCTACCTTGATCTCTCCGCCTACTCGCGAGCCTACCTAGCGAGGTCGTTCCTGAGGAAGCCTTGCGTCGTCCGCCCTGCAAGGCTTGGCCCCTCGCGAGGGTCTTGAGCCTTGTGCTAATGAAGATGGTCTGTACTGGGCCACTACTTGAGCCATGCCGCAGGCCACAGGCAGGCAAGTCTAGGGCCCCCCGTTCTCAGAACGCCGACATCATGTCCCCAGCATCACCATATAACCAAGCGGGTATGTCCCTCTTCTGCAATGGCGAGATACGGCGAAGGAGAAATTCTGCCCCCACATGCTCTATGGTTAGCCCGACAGCTATCAGGCGGGTGATCCTATTTATTGTCAGGCGAAGCCTATCATTGGTGAGACCGAATGCGCTCCATTCCTTGTCGCGCTCGATACACATTGTCCGTGCTTCACAAAACTCTGGGGCTTCCTCATCCTAGATCCAACACCAGTCTCCTCTCCACTCATCCCACCTCTCACGCTGCTTACCAGGGACATCATCCCAGAACTTCCTTGCCATCCATGGCATCCAGCTGATGTTCCCAGAGCGGTGAGCTTTGTTCTCCACCAGCAGGACAAACTAATGCCTGGATAGATCTACATTGGGGGCGACTCCGACGAAATTCTCGCACAAATGAGCAAAAATGGCCATGGTCGCCATTGCATTTGGCGTGAAGTCTACAAGGTGGAGTCCATAAATCGTCATAATCGCCTCAAAGATTTCAAAGAAAGGGGGACAGAGGCCACAGACGAAATAGGCGCAGAAGAATCGGTATGAATTTGGCGGATCCTCTTTTCACTCCGCCAAAACCTTGGGTGCTCCATGCCCTTTCGGGACCTCCCTCCCCCACAGGCACCCATACCTGGCTTGCAGAACTTGGCCGTCAAGATTCGACGGGAAGAAGACAACGTCTCCTCTCCGCTTTTTGTCCAGTTCTGTCGCCCTCTTACTTACCTCGGCGACCACCTCCTTCATCGTGTCGTTTCCCCTTTACTGCTAATTTCTTCCCTATTTCCGCAAACGGTGGTGCGATAGGGAGAAGGAATCCGGAGAGGGGGATGGCAGCGGACGAAGGAGAGAAAAGAGGGGTAGTTGTTTGGCTTGCAGAGGAAGATGATGGGAGGGCAGGACAGGCGACAAGTGAACCGTGCCGCTCCACGTTTTCCTATCTTAAGGGGAAAGGTGTGGCGCGGGGGCGCGACGTTTCAGAAAGTTACCATTTTACCTTAACTACAACAGCCCCATGACCCCATAACTCGCAGTAATTGCGCGAAGTGGACGTTGGAATGACTGGTCATCATTGCGAACCGCCATGTGCAGCCTTCTCCCACCGCGTGTCCGTGCACTATTTGGGGCCTAACCCGATGTGTCGCGCGACACGTATGGCTTAGGCCCGGGGTTTTATCTTATGGAACACAAACAGGGTTGTGTATTTTCCCCTGACTTGTGCATGGACGATGAAGCCCACAGGCACGAGAACAAGATTGTAGCAACTAGGTCAGAATGGAACACAAGGGATCAGTTCTTCGAAGTACCGATGTGCAGCACAAGAAGACCAAGACTAGCCAAAGAAGCAAGATATTACTAAGGGAAAAGCCTCCCTTGCTGGGTAGGCGAACCTCGCCAAGGATGAGGTCACCCCTGGAAGCAAGCCTCTAGGTTGCCGTGGCAGGCCTGCCGGGGCTCACGAAGGTAGAACCACCTCACCGCAACACCTCATCACGATGCACGTCATCGACCAGTGCGGTGTCAAGCTCCAAAGTGACCAAGTGGCTGCTATTCCCCACATGGCAGCCACTTCCTACAGGAAATACCTCCAAGGAACACCCGTCCTGCAACGTGTCGAGCAAGCAGGCACGAAGCTGGCAAAACAGCCCGACAAGGCCTGCCGGGCGAGCTGCGATGTGATGTTGAGCGGCGCATTTAATGTGCCCTATTAGCCTGCAGAGTTAGGTATGATATCACTATTTGCTATCTTATCAGTGCATAATGAATGATTTGCCACTGTGGTGACCCCTTTGTCTATAAAAGGAGGCCCAAGGCAATCGTAGAAAGGGTTAGCGAATCCACCCTTCACACATTCATACGCGCATAGCCGTTTTCGCCCTGAGGCAACCCTGTCGGGCAAAGCGTGTTGTGCTCATCACCATTTTTCAACCATCAATCCACCAAAGCAGGAGTAGGGTTTTATGCCTCACTGCGGCCCGAACCTGGGTAAAGACTGCCCATGTGATCTCTATCGTGTTGTTCCATGCTCCTCTGCTCTTTGTGCAACGTGCCATCCCCCCGCCAAACCAGCAAGGGGCTCTTGGCCCCATAGGTGGTCATGGTTTCCCACGACAACGGACATAACTCCTATTTGACTCGTCTTCTTACCGTGGCAAGCGGAAATTGATCCGGTTTCAACGGATCGCCTGGTCACATACGGTGATGAACAGATGCGACCCTGATTTCTCTTGAACTCAAACCTCATACTACTAACTCCAAAGTTAATCATGATTTTGATTCCTAGCGATGAATTTGCCGGCTCTGCCCAAGGTTGTCCCATGCCAGATTATCCTGCATGATTGTTTTGTGTCGGCTCTTATTCAACCGTCCAATCAAAATCTTCTTGATCCCTAAAGAGCTCCCTCCAAGAACACAACACCATCGTGCGTTGGCCCCACGGTGTGTGCCAACTGTTGTTGTTTTGTCATGGCAGATGTCCTCGTGAAGGGACTAAGTCGTGAGGCCATCGCTTGAATGGGGTTCGTTGTAATTGAGAGACATGAATTTTTCCCGGGTTCGGCGCCTCTTGATGGAGGTAATAGCCCACTTTCTGCTTGGTTGATATTGATGATGATGATCTCAATTACAATGGTGTGACTTGGCTATCCTAGTGCTCGAGAGCTTGTAACTTGTCTCTCTCTAAACCTTGTCCCTCTTGTGGTGCCTTGGCCCTCGTTATATAAGTTTGAAGTGGCCAGCTTAGATATAGATTCCTAGTAGGATTAGGACTAGTCTATTTTCTATTACAAGTCGAATCCTAGTTCAGGTCTTGCTTCCCTTGTCATGGCACTTTCCTCTTCTTGGACCTTCTCTGCGAGCCAGCACATTGGGCTCCTGTCAAGCTGGTCTCTAGTCGTGTCTCATCACTGGGTCCTGAATTTCTCCTTGTCATCTTGTCTTAACCCGGAAAATAGGGCGACCCATAGAGCCTTCAAGCTCTAGGCTGGGTTAAACATTTGGCCGGATTATAACCATGGGGAATATCCCCAACAGGGAGTGTATCGTCTCGGCAACCCAATGGACAATTGCCTTGAACCAAACCCATGGAACGCAGCTCAGCTTTGGTGCTTCTACGGCTAGACTGGTGTCATCATCCTCCCTAGTCGTTCCTTTTTTTACAGTCATTTCTTTCTTTTTTTGGTTAGTATTTCCCAGGTTGTGTTCGGCTGAGCCGAGCTACATTAAGTTTTTATCGGCACACATCTTCAAATGTACCACCGGGCCATCCCTGGGGGCTTCTTTTACGATGCCGATAAATACATCTTTAGTGCATTCATTTGCCTTTGTCGTGTTTGCACCCTTCCAGTATCATTTTTAAGCCATTATATGCATCAATTTGACTTAAGATTTAGCCAAGATGGGTTTCCTTGCTCCTATGCTTACCGCCTATGTTCCCGACTGTTCGGCTAGGGGGTAAAGGGAGCACCTCTACGATTGTTACATTTGGATTACAAGGGTGCGTACCTTAGATGGGTGAAGCCGAAAGCTAGCGTTCTTAAGAACATAATTGGTCCGCCTCAAGGAAGTGAAAATAATCGGTGGTCATCACCAATGTCTGGGGTTGCTTTCCAGAAGTAACCATTCCCTGTTCAATAGAGGTATTTAGTTAAAACGTCTATGGTTAACCTGACAACCTGAAGAAAGGAACCCATGGAGGAACTATTTTCTTCAGAAGATGTTTCTTATGTTAAACGGTAATGTAACATAACTCCCCAAGCGCATTTTTCTGTTTGCACCAAATGGCCGGATTGCCTGGTTCTCTGAAGTGATTTCTCCATGATCTCAGGTCTCATAGTGAGAAACACTGGGGAGGCAGAAACTGATGGCCGGTTAAGACAACGTTTAAAGCACGGTTTAGAGAATATTTGATGTAAAGTACATAGATACATAGAATCAAACACCTTGTTCTTGGTTGAGATCATCTATTATGGTATCCAGGGTGTAGTCCTCTTGGGAAATCCGAGCAGCAGGCATCACTTGGTCATATACCAAATGTAATGGCACTTCTTGCCCATCCGGCCCTATCGGCCCAACTCGAGCTAAATGCTCTGAGTTGAGCTTGGTAAAGCGGGTCTTGACCAAGTGATGATATCTTCCATAGCTCAAAACGGCTCCGAGCTTCTTTAAATCAGTTAGCCAGCTCGGTCATCCCTTCCAGAGCCGTCTTGTTCGACCATAATGCCTTGACCAGGCTCTTCATAGCTTTCTGAGCTTGCTCTTGCACAACGGACAATTCCTTTAGCAGGTTTCCATCGAACAAGCTCGCCTCTTCATCGGGACAGGTAAGGAGCACTAACAAGAGTTATGCCATTTTCCTTATGTTTCTATAATACATATAATCTATATATTCACATGCTAGATGCACTCATCGAACATGCCACCTTTCAATCCCTGGTTCTCCTCTTGGGATTGTACAAGTTGAGTTTTTAAGCTCTCAATCTCCTCGCCTTGTTGTTGGTTTTCCACTGGAAGCTTATTCTTTTCCACATGACTTCTGGCCTGTACATGGCGGCCAGCTTCTTGCTATGATTCTCCATACCTTTGAGATTCTCTGGCTACGTCCAGATCCTTCTGCAGCTACCTTATCAACTTGGCTCCTATGGGGCAATCTTCATTAGAAAAGTGATGTCTACTACACAATCTTCTTCTTGTAGACTCGTATTGGGCCTCCAAGCGCAGAGTTTTGTAGGACAGTAGCAAATTTCCCTCAAGTGGAGGACCTAAGGTTTATCAATCTCTGGGAGACATAGGATGAAGATGGTCTCTCTCAAACAACCCTGCAACCAAATAACAAAGAGTCTCTTGTGTGCCCAACACACCCGATACAATGGTACATTGTATAGGTGCACTAGTTCAGCGAAGAGATGGTGATACAAGTGTAATATAGATGGTAGATAAAGGATTTTGTAATATGAAAATATAAAAATAGCAAGGTAGCAAGTAACAAAAGTGAGCAAAAACGGTATTGCAATGCTTGGAAACAAGGCCTAGGGTTCATACGTTCACTAGCGCAAGTTCTCTCAACAATGATAACATAATTAGATCATATAACAATCCCTCAACATGCAACAAAGAGTCACTCCAAAGACACAAATAGCGGAGAATAAATAGAGAGATTATTGTAGGGTACGAAACCACCTCAAAGTTATTCTTTCTGATCGATCTATTGGGCTATTCATATAAGTGTCACAAACAGCCCTGGAGTTCATACTAAAATAACACCTTAAGACACACATTAACCAAAACTATAATGTCACCTAGATACTCCAATGTCACCACAAGTATCCGCGGGTTTGATTATACGATATGCATCACACAGTCTCATATTCATCTACTCAAACCAACACAAAGAACTTCAAAGAGTGCCCCAAAGTTTCTACCGGAGAGTCAAGACGAAAACGTGTGCCAACCCCTATGCATAAGTTCACAATGTCACTGAACCCGCAAGTTGATCACCAAAACATACATCAAACGGATCACGTGAATATCCTATTGTCACCATAGATAAGCACATGCAAGCCATGCATCAAGTGTTCTCAAATCCTTAAAGACTCAATCCATAAGATAATTTTATAGGGAAAACTCAATCCATTACAAGAAGGTAGAGGGGGAGAAACATCATAAGATCCAACTATAATAGCAAAGATTGCGGTACATCAGGATCGTGGAAAATCAAGAACATGAGAGAGAGAGGGATCAAACGCATAGCTACTAGTACATACCCGCACCCCCGAGGGTGAACTACTCCCTCCTCGTCATGGAGAGCGCCGAGATGATGAAGATGGCCACCGGTGATGATTTCCCCTCCGGGAGGGTGCTGGAGCAGGGTCCTGATTGATTTTTTGTGGCTACAGAGGCTTGCGGCGGCAGAGCGCCCGATCTAGGTTCTGTTCTGGAGGTTTGGGAATATATAAGAGGTGTTGGAGTCGGGAACAAGTCAGGGGGCCCTTGAGGCAGCCACAATGTTAGGGGGCGTGCCCCGAGGGGCGCGCCCTCCACCCTTGTGGTGGACTCGGGACTCTTCTCCGGTATCTTTTTATTCCATTATTTTTTATATTTTCCAAAAATAATCTCCATAAATTTTCAGGTCAATTGCACTGCTTTTGATATTCCTTTTCTGCGAAACTCAAAAACAAGGAAAAAACAAAAACTGGCACTGGGCCCTAGCTTAATAGGTTAGTCCCAAAAATCATATAAAATAGCATATAAATGCATATAAAACATCCAAGATCGATAATATAATATCATGGAACAATCAATAATTATAGATACGTTGGAGACGTATCAAGCATCCCCAAGCTTAATTCCTGCTCGTCCTCGAGTAGGTAAATGATAAAAACAGAATTTTTGATGTGGAATGCTACCTAACATATTCATCCATCTAATTTTATTTATTGTGGTATGAATGTTCAGATCCATAAGATTCAAAACAAAATTTTAATATTGACACAAAAACAATAATACTTCAAGCATAATAATAAAGCAATCATGTCTTCTCAAAATAGCATGGCCAAAGAAAGTTATCCCTACAAAATCATATAGTCTGGCTATGCTCCATCTTCATCACACTAAGTATTAAATCATGCGCAACCCCGATGAAAATCCAAGCAATTGTTTCATACTTTTGATGTCCTCAAGATTTTTCAACTTTCATGCAATACATGAGCGTGAGCCATGGACATAGCACTATAGGTGGAATAGAATATGGTGGATGTGGAGAAGACAAAAAGAAGGAGATAGTCTCACATCAACTAAGCGTATCAATGGGCTATGGAGATGCCCATCAATAGATATCAATGTGAGCGAGTAGGGATTGCCATGTAACGGATGCACTAGAGCCATAAGTTTATGAAAGCTGAAAAAGAAACTAACTAGGTGTGCATCCAACTCGCTTGCTCACGAAGACCTAGAGCAATTTGAGGAAGCCCATCATTGGAATATAAAAGCCAAGTTCTATAATGAAAAATTCCCACTAGTATATGAAAGTGACAACATAGGAGACTCTCTATCATGAAGATCATGGAGATTCTTTGAAGCACAAGTGTGGTAGAAGGATAGTAGCATTGCCCCTTCTCTCTTTTTCTCTCATTTTTTTGGCTCTCTCCTTTTTTTGACCTCTTTTGTTTTCGTCCGGAGTCTCATCCTGACCTGTGGGGGAATCATAGTCTCCATCATCCTTTCCTCACTGGGACAATGCTCTAATAATGATGATCGTCACACTTTTATTTACTTACAACTCAAGAATTACAACTCGATACTAGAACGAATATATGACTCTATATGAATGCCTCCGGCGGTGTGCCGGGATGTGCAATGACTCAAGACTGACATGTATGAAAGAATTATGAACGATGGCTTTGCCACAAATATGATGCCAACTTCAAGATCATGCAAAGTAATATGACAATGATGAAGCGTGTCATAATAAACGGAATGGTGGAAATTTGCATGGCAATATATCTCGGAATGGCTATGGAAATACCATAATAGGTAGGTATGGTGGCTGTTTTGAGGAAGGTATATGGTGGGTGTATGGTACCAATGAAAGTTGTGCGGTACTAGAGAGGCTACCAATCGTGGAAGGATGAGAGTGCGTATAATCCATGGACTCAACATTAGTCATAAAGAACTCAAATACTTATTGCAAAAATCTGTTAGTCAGCGAAACAAAGTACTGTGCGCATGCTCCTAGGGGGATAGATTGGCAGGAAAAAACCATCGCTTCTCCCCGACCGCCACTCATAAGGAAGACGATCAAAAAATAAATCATGCTCCGACATCATCACATAACGGTTCACCATACGTGCATGCTACGGGAATCACAAACTTTAACACAAGTATTTCTACAATCCACAATTACTCACTAGCATGACTCTAATATCACCATCCTTATATCTCAAAACAATCATAAGGAATCAAACTTCTCATAGTATTCAATGCACTTTATATGAAAGTTTTTATTATATCCCTCTTGGATGCCCATCATATTAGGACTAAATTCATAACCTAAGCAAATTACCATGCTGTTTATAAGATTCTCAAAATAATAAAAGTGAAACGTGAGAGTTCATCAATTTCTTCAAAATAAAACCACCGCCGTGCTCTAAAAACATATAAGTGAAGTACTATAGCAAATGACAAACTACCCCAAAAGATATAAGTGAAGATCAATGAGTAGTTGAATAATTATGTAACTATGTGAAGACTCCTTCTCATAAATAAAATTTCAGATTCGAAGTACATTATTCAAAGAGCAAGCAAAACAAAATAAAATGACATTGCAAGGATAGCACATATCATGTGAAGAAGCAAAAACTTAGGTTCAACCAAAACGAACCGATCATTGTTGAAGAAGAAAGGTGGGATGCCAACCTGGGCATCCCCTAGCTTAGATGCTTGAGACTTGTTGAAATATTAATTAGGGATGCCTTGGGAATCCCCAATCTTGAGCTTTTGTGTCTCCTTAATTCCTTTCATATTGCGTTTTGCCTAAATCTTAAAAACTTCATCCACACAAAACTCAACAAGAACTCGTGAGATAAGTTAGTATAAATCAACGCATAAACCTTATCATTCTCTACTATAGCAAATCACTAATTATTATTTGACATTGCATACTAAATGCCCATGCATATTTAATAATCCTTTCCTCAAAAAGACTCATTAAACAGGCAAACATATGCAAACAATGCAAACATAACAGCAATCTATCTAAACAGAACAGTCTGTAAAGAATGCAAGAGGAATCATACTTCCCTAACTCAAAAAAATCTGAAAAATGACCACACTGTAAAAAAATTGTTGTTACTCATTGCGTAAAAGTTTCAAGATTTTATCATGTTCTAGCTATTCACAAATATTCAAAACATAATAGCAAACTTTCTGTTTTTAAAACAATAACATATGGACTTGCAAAATAAGCATGGTAAAGGCTATACTAGACCTTATTATTGAATTAAAAGATGCAAAACATTACTCTAAATAACAGCAAGCAAGTCCTAATAAAATAAATGACACCCCAAAGAAAAACACATATCATGTGGTGAATAAAAATATAGGTCGAAGTAAGGTTACCGATGAATGAAGACGAAAGAGGGGATGCCATTCGGGGCATCCCCAAGCTTAGGCTCTTGGTTGTACTTGAATATTACCTTGGTTGCCTTAGGCATCCCCAAGCTTAGGCTCTTGCCACTCTTTATTACTTAGTCCATCAAAACTTTACCCAAAACTTGAAAACTTCACAACACAAAACTTAACAGAAAACTCGTGAGCTCCGTTAGGATAGTAAAACAAATCATTCACTTTGGTACTTTCAAGACAAGATTCATAATTTTCCTCACATGATGTCGACTGTACCCTAACATTTATATGATTTATATTAAGAAATATAAACCATAGAAACTAGAAAACAAGCAAATTATGCATTGAAAACAGAATCTGTCAAAAATGGAACAGTTTGTAAAGATCTGAACTGAGATCATGTTTCTGTAAATCCAAAAATTCTGAAAAATTAGGAAAACCTGGGAAATTTGTGTTTCTATATACTGTAAAAATTCAGTATTTTGGGATGCTCCAGTGATTTTTAACAATTCTATGACTGGGCACAAAAGTTTCTGTTTGTGAACAGAATTGAATCAACTATCAACCACACTATCCCAAAGGCTTTACTTGGCACTTTATTGAAACAAAAGCTATAAAACATGATTAATACAGTAGCTTAATCATGTGAACATGCAAAAAAGTAGGGGTAAATAGGGTAAATATTGGGTTGTCTCCCAATAGGCGCTTTTCTTTAATGCCTTTCTAGCTAGGCATGATGATTTTAATGATGCTCACATAAAAGATAAGAATTAAAACGCAAAGAGAGGATCATGAAGCATATGACAAGCACACTTAAGTCTAACCCACTTCCTATGCATAGGGATTTTATGAGCAAACAACTTATGGGAACAGGAATTAACTAGCATAGGAACGTAAAACAAGCAAAACTTCAAGATTTTCAACACATAGAGAGGAAATATTATATTATTGCAATATGTAGAAGCATATGTTCCTCTCTCATAATAATTTCCAATAGCATCATGAGTGAATTCAACAATGTAACTATCACGTAAAGAATTATTCTCATGATGCACAAGCATATAAATTTTACTACTCTCCACATAAGCAAAATTCCTCTCATTCGAAATAGTGGGAGAAAACTCAAAAAATAACTATCGTGTGAGGCATAATCCAATTGAAAATTAAAATCATGATGACAAATTCCATGGTTATCATTATTCTTTATAGCATACATGTCATCACAATAATCATCATAGATAGTAAATTTGTTCTCATAATCAATTGGAACCTCTTCGAAATAGTGGATTCATTACTAAATAAAGTCACGACCTATCTAAATCCACTTTCATCAATATTATAAGATTAAACACCCTCCAAAATAGTGCGATCAATACCTGGAGTTGACACTCTTCCAAACCCACTTTCATCAATATAATCATCATAAATAGGAGGCATGCTATCATCATAATAGATTTTCTCATCAAAACTTGGGGGACAAAAGATATCATCTTCATCAAAAATAGCATCCCCAAGCTTGTGGGTTTGCATATCATTAGCATCATGGATATACAAAGAATTCATACTAACAACATTGCAATCATGCTCATCATTCAAAATTTTAGTGCCAAACATTTTATAGACTTCTTCTAACACTTGAGCACAATTTTCCTTTCCAACATTTTCACGAAAGACATTAAAAAGATGAAGCATATGAGGCAACCTTAATTCCATTTTTTTGTAGTTCTCTTTTATAGACTAAACTAGTGATAAAAGAAGAAACTAAAAGATTCAATTGCAAGATATAAAGATATACCTTCGAGCACTAACCTCCCCGGCAACGGCGCCAGAAAAGAGCTTAGTTTACGGGGTGTGAGTGCCGCTTACCTAGCCTCCTCGACAATGGCGCCAGAAAAGAGCTTGATGTCTAATACGAAAACTTCTTCTTGTCGACGCGTGTTGGGCCTCCAAGCACAGAGTTTTGTAGGACAGTAGAAAATTTCCCTCAAGTGGATGAACTAAGGTTATCAATCCATGAGAGGCGTAGGATGAAGATGGTCTCTCTCAAACAACCCTGCAACCAAATAACAAAGAGTCTCTTGTGTCCCCAACACACCCGATACAATGGTATATTCTATAGGTGCACTCGTTCGGCGAAGAGACGGTGATACAAGTGTAATATAGATGGTAGATGACGGCTTTTGTACACTGAAAATATAAAAACAGCAAGGTAGCAAGTAACAAAAGTGAGAAAAAATGGTATTGCAGTGCTTGGAAACAAGGCCTAGGGTTCATACTTTCACTAGTTCAAGTTCTCTCAACAACGATAACATAATTAGATCATATAACAATCCCTCAACATGCAACAAAGAGTCACTCCAAAGTCACTAGTAGTGGAGAATAAACAAAGATATTATTGTAGGGTACAAAACCACCTCAAAGTTATTCTTTCTGATCGATCTATTGGGATATTCCTATAAGTGTCACAAACAGCACTAGTGTTCATACTAAAATAACACCTTAAGACACACATCAACCAAAACCCTAATGTCACCTAGATACTCCAATGTCACCACAAGTATCCGCAGGTTTGATTATATGACATGCATCACACAATCTCAGATACATCTATTCAAACCAACACAAAGAACTTCAAAGAGTGCCCCAAAGTTTCTACCGGAGAGTCAAGACGAAAAGGTGTGCCAACCCCTATACATAAGGTCACAAGGTCAGAGAACCCGCAAGTTGATTAGCATAACATACATCAGGTGGATCGCGTGAATATCCCGTTGTCACCACAGATAAGCACATGCAAGACATGCATCAAGTGATCTCAAATCCTTAAAGACACAATCCGATAAATAACTTCAAAGGGAAACTCAATCCATTACAATAAGGTAGAGGGGGAGAAACATCATAAGATCCAACTATAATAGCAAAGATCGCGGTACATCAGGATCGTGCCAAATCAAGAACACGAGAGGGAGAGATCAAACACATAGCTATGGGTACATACCTCATCCCCGAGGGTGAACTACTCCCTCGTCATCATGGAGAGTGCCGAGATGATGAAGATGGCCACCGGTGATGATTTCACCCTCCGGCGGGGTGCCAGAACACTACCCCGATTTGTTTTCGGTGGCTACATAGGCTTGCGGCAGCGGAGCTCCTGATCTAGGTTCTGTTCTGGAGGTTTGGGAATATATAAGAGGTGTTGGAGTCGGGAACAAGTCAGTGGGGCCCATGAGGGAGCCACAAGGTCAGGGGCGCCCCCTAGGGGGGGGGGGCGCCCTCCACCCTTGTGGTGGACTCCGGACTCTTCTCTAGTATCTTTTTGTTCCATTATTTTTTATACTTTCTAAAAATAATCTCCATAAATTTTCATCTCAATTGGACTCCGTTTGATATTCCTTTTCCGTCAAACTCAAAAACAAGGAAAAATAGAAACTGCCACTGGGCTCTAGGTTAATAGGTTAGTCCCAAAATCATATAAAATAGCATATAAATGAATATAAAACATCCAAGATAGATAATATAATAGCATGGAACAATAAAAAATTATAGATACATTGGAGACGTATGAAAAAGGTGTCCCAAACAATTCTTCATTCGACATATTAAGTCTTTTACTCACCATGTACTTCCTTGGTAAATTTCTTGACCTCCTCCAGTTCGGCCTTCACCAATTACAATTCTTCTCGATTTAGCTCGAGGTCCTCGGACAATTTTTGTTTTGTTCCCTCACAGCCTACTCCATACTGCAGTAGTATACACATTCAAACCCTTAACTCGACCATCCCTTCCAAATTAAGGCTCGGGGGCTACTGGCTGAGGCTATATGTTCGGTTGTCAAAACCAATAGCATACCCGCAGGTTCACCGACATGAGGTTGGCGGCTCCTTTGAGCCCTGCTCGGCCGGCTCCAAGATACACATCTACCGAACTAAGAGCGTTAAACTCCTGTTCGAAACACACATAATGATGCAGCGACTCCTTTCTCTGACGGTGATTCATCAAACTTTCGACTTCAGAGTTGTAACTGAGATGTCCTCGGGGTCCCCTGGAAGTTTGTCTATGACAGGGACGTCCTTGTTGACGCTGGCCCCAACCGAAGACCTCGGTTTGGCAGTACCCACTGCACCTCTTCAACGTCCTCGGACGAAGGTGGCTCTACATATCTTCTGCAGGTTTTAGCATAGAAGATTATCAGTATTTGCAACCTCTATCATAGATGATAATGCCAAAAATTCTGGTGGACATATTACCTCTTAGCTGTGGGCGCGGTCGATGTAACTCCCACTGCCGCCACTCGTTTGGACGATCTACGGCCGTTCAGTGCTGACACAGTCGGTGCCGCTCTTGCCGATGTTAGGTAGGTTGTGCGGTGGCCCTTTAGGGTAGAAGTCCGCGTACTAGGAGAGGCATGAGGCGATTGTGTTTTTTGGGAAGTAACCTCTTTCTCACTTACCGCGGAGGAAGGAAGCGTCTCGGGGTGATCGGCCAAAATGACCACCTTAGAGCCATCAAGGCACTCCAGATAGAAGACTCCCTCTTAAAAATCAATAGCCATTTCTAGATCATTGTGGAACCCCAGGTCCTCGACACGAGAGTAGCTCTCCAGTTGAGGAGCAGGGCAGCTCACTGTCTCGATCTAGTCCCTCTAGCTCTGCCCGGACAGATTAGATGTCCGAGTAAGAAAGATAAACATAGCATCCGAATTATAGAGTGTAGTAAGACTCACCGTTTCGATGGCTTTATAGCTCGAGAATCCCTTCTTGGGCTTTAATCGGGCGAAGTCTTGCTCTTCCCCCTTAAAGAGGTCGGCTAAGATGAATGCCATCGCCGCCTAATCGGCGGGTCCCTTTTGTATACACCAGGCCGAGTCGCCCTGTTGTAACGCCATATCAGGTGCACCTTTTGTTGGAGGGGGTGGAGTTGCGGCCATTACATCAATAATGGTTAACCCGTTGTGGGATAGCCACCTCACTTGAGCGGCCAGGCATGATACTTCGACACTTTCCTTTCGGGAAGGACTCTTTAGTCGCTAGTTAAACCGTTTCTTCGGAGAAACGAGAAAGAATTCCGGCAGCCCCCTCCGAGTTGGATCGAATAGGGGGGCGTCCTCCATGTAAAACCACTCTAAGGTCCACTCCTTGGCATTCTTCTTGGGGGTCCCTACCGGATACCCTGTCCCAGTGATACGCCATACTTCGGCTCTGCCGACCTTTTGAATTTCCCCTCCTCTGGTGCCGGGGGACGAGACAAAAAAATTCCCTCCACAATTTGAAGTGTGCCTCAAAACCCATGAACATCTCGCAAAGGGCAACATAACCCGAGATGTGTAGAATTGATCCCGGGGTGAGATGGTGGAGTTGGATCCCGTAAAACTCTAGTAAACCCCTCAGAAAGGGATGAATAGGGAAGCCTAGTCCCCGTAAGAGAAAAGGCATGAAGCATACCCTTTGTTCCTCGTGTAGACAGGGAAGTTTTCCGCAAAAACCTCGTCGTCCACAAAGATCAATCTGGGGCTGGTGGACGCGAGATCTAATGCAGGAAGATATCCCTGCGTCTCGAGGTTTCTCAACCTCATGTGAGAGACAGCAGCTTGCCGAGTCGCCTTGGCGAGGGCCGTACAGACGCGGAGAGGAGCTTGGGGCACTCACCATTGTTCAAATCTTGTTTAGCTCTGGATTTGCGGTGATCGGGATCGAGTGCGGCAACTTTCGCATTTTTGGGCCTGTTAAATAGATGTCTCTCCCAGGCCCGTAAGGGGAATTTATGTAAAAGGCTTTTGGGCCATTTGTTTTCCTCCGACACATGGAAATCGAGGGGCGCCATTAATTCTGAATAAATATGACGATGCGTCGAGCCCCGCGGTGCTTCACTGACCGAAGTGTTGAGGGTAGCCGAGCTATCATCGGCCGGATAGAGGAGAACTGGAGCCCCGCGGTGCTTCACTGACCGAAGTGTTGAGGGTAGCCGAGCTATCATCGGCCGGATAGAGGAGAACTCGCCCCTCAAGCCGAAGACTTTAAAAGGCACAAAGCTAATGAAAATTAACGACTTCGGCGTTGGAGGAAAGTCTGGGGGCTACTGAGGGTGTTCGTGACTAAGGGGTCCTCGGGCTACCGCCTATCTTATGGGCCGGACTGATGGGCTAATCTTGGTTCATTGGAGAAAGACCGGACCATAGATGATCCCATGCTCCAGAAGGAAACCTCTGAGGACTTGGCGTATCCTCCAAGTCTAGTTAGCATAATCAACATGTTTATCCCCTGATGGTAACCGACCATGTGTAACCCTACACTACAAAAAAAGACACTTCTGTGATGATATGTGTTTGTCACAGTAGTTCACGTTTTCTGTCATGCATGTACATCCATGACGATTTTATGAAAGAATCAAGATCGTCATACCTGTGCTGTCGTAGAAGTGTTCCATGACATTACCAAAGTTATCATCACGGAAGTGTTAACTTCCATGATGATAAATGCCGCGTCATGGAAGTGCTTTCGTCAAGGGTGACTAACATGTCGCATCCACCATAACAGGTCGCTGTTAAGTTATCGGGTCCGATTTTGGATCCGATAACCCGCTAACCGCCACGACCAATGAAGATTTTCCACGTGTATAATTCTCATTGGCCGACGGAACCACGTATCAGCTCCGCGTTGGCACATGTGTCACTCATTCAATGGGCGAGATGCGCCTATGATATGTTGACATGTGGACCGGCCCAAAAGTGGCCCATAAAGATTAAATGGGCCGGCCCAACTAAAGGCCCAAAGGATTTTGCATACCATAATGGGCTGGCCCAGCTAAAGGCCCATGAGATTTTGCCGACCATAATGGGCCAGCCCAGCTAAAGGCCCATGAGATTTCGCCGACCATAATGGACCGGCCCAGTTAAAGGCCCACAAGATTTTGAGAACACTAATGGGCCGGCCCGTTAACAGGCTGCCATGTTTTGGGCCAAATGCTGGCCCATATTTGATCCGGTCCATTTTAATAGCCTGCCATGTTTTGGGCCCAATAAAGGCCCATATGAGATCCGGCCCGTTAAAAGCCTACCACGTTCTGGGACAAATTACGGCCCAGATCAGATCTGGCCCTTTAAGAGGCTTCGGGCTAAATTATGGCCCATATCAGATTCGGCACGTCAACTGGATGGTATGCTTTTGGGCCCACTTGCTAAAGGCCCATTTAGTAATTCAGCTAGATATTAGTTTCGGCTTGTTAAAGGCATGTTTGACATTTTGGCCCTATATTTATTTCGGCATGTTAAAAGCCCGTCATATAGTTGGGCCTAACTACGGCCCGATTTGCATCCGGCCTGCTCACAGCCGATAATCTAATTGGGCCAAACAAGGACCGAGACAATTTTAGCCTGTCAATGGCCCGTGATGTGATTGGCACAATCATGGGCCGGGGTCTATTTCGGCCTGCTGCCAGCCCGTGAGCTGTTCGGCACGTTTGAGGCCCAACCTACTTTTCAGCCTCCTAAAAGCCCATTGAGTTTTCTTACGAAAAAAGGGCCGACGGTTTACTCGGCCTATTAGAGGCCCAGATCTACTAGTGGGCCAGTTTACATTTAGGCTTCTTGACGGACTATTGGGGGTTGGGTGCGACATATGCCAAAGGATGGCTTATCATGGTGGGAGCGAGTAGAACGTCCCCGGTGTCCGGAAGCGGGATGAGGCGTAGCCACGAACGCCGGCGAACTTTACCCAGGTTCGGGGCTCTCCTAGGAGATAACACCCCTAGTCCTGCTCTGCGGGGTCTCCGCATGATCATTAAAGGCACAAGTGATACAAGGTTGCTTCTCGAGCTGTATACTAGAGGAAGGAGAAGGCAAGGCTAGCTCTCTCCTGCCCTAGGATTGTGGCTAGGTCTAATGGGGTGGGAAACCTTTGCATGGGTGCCCTGGGGGAGTTATATAGGCCTACCCCCCAGGGGTACAATGGTAATAGGGCCGGCTATTGGGCCCGGCTGTTAGCGTCTCCGGCCTCCGGCTTCTCCACCGACTACTGGGGCCCGCCGCGTGGTGGGCCCCGCTAGCTGGTCTGGTATGGAGCCGTCAGGCCGCTCCCACCTACGGTGGGTCTGGTCGGTGGCTGCTCACTGTAGCCGTGCTGCTAATGACGCTGGCTTGGTCATCTCAGTGTGACTACAGTCCCTGCCGCCTGGTGGGAGACCACTGTAGCCACACCTGGTCTCATGAGGTTAATGGTACACGGGCTTCGAGGGAGGGGACGGCCGCCTGCTAGAGGCCGGCCCTCCTCCGGTCCGTCTGGTTCAGCGTGCACCGTCTTCTGGGATGTCACTGCCCGGTAGGGCCCGCAGCCTGCGGGCCGTACCGACAGGCCGTCGTGGGGAGCAGGTGTCTGCCTGCCCAGAGTTATGTCAAGGGAGAGTGGCAAAGTGCCACGCCATGCGGAGATCTCCTCCCATATGGGACACTGTGGCCACGCCAAGCTCAGGATTCAGGGGTGAGGGCTTCACTGTTGCCACGACCCGTCTCGTCCTCTTGATGGAGGCACAAACTCTGAGGGTGCACGGCAGCCGCCTGCTGGATGCCGTCTTGCATAGAGGCCGGCCGGCTGGAGCCAGCCGCTCGTGATTCCGTCTATTGATGGTTGGCCGCCCTCTGGTAGCCAGCCGCTGGGCTAGCCGGTCCCGAGAGGGTGGAGCTTCGGCCTAGGGTGCAGCAAGGTGGAGCTGGCCCAAAGTCTTGATAAATTCAGGGACTCGGGTGAGCTTACTCGTGGCCCATTACTCCGACAGTAGTCCCCGAAGCCGGTGAGGCATTGTGGTCGAGGGGCCGCGAAGTCTCAGTGGCTTCCCCCCCATCGAGCTCTAGGAGAGCGTTGATCCGTCTTGCGGTTGGCCGACTGTTGAAGCCGGCATTGCCTAGGCGGAACTATTTGGTCTATTTTGAATTCCAAGGCGGGAAAACAGGTGGCGTGCCTGCTAAGCTTCCCGGGCCGCCGCCCGCCACAGACACGCCATGCGGCACGCGCCAGCCCGGTCAGCCTGCCAGCCCATGCCCCTGATGGGACGTGACAGTGGTCCGGGCCTGCCACTACCACGCCTCGGCACCCGGGCGGATCCGCTGTGCCGAGGGGGGCGGTCGTCATTCCCACGACCGTTCGCGGCGTGGTGAATGCGCGCGATAAATGGGGGACATGGGGTCGTGGGCGCAGTTAATCCCACGACCCACGCCCCGCCCCCTCGGTTTCGTAGCCCGGGGGCTATATGTAGGGGGAAGGGAGGGGTGTGGCAAAGCTTGCGCGCCCCCTCCCACTCTTTCTTCTTCCTCTGCTCTCTCCTTTATAGCCGCCGCTGCTGCTCAGTGCCACCATGGAGCTGCCGCCGACGCATCCTTCCTCCCATGCAGCCCTCCTCACCCAGCGCGACATTCGTCAAGGCACGGGTGCCGCCGGAGGAGGAGATCTCGCCAACGCCGAGGGGGAACGAGCGGGTCGTGTTCCGCTCGCACTTCCTCCGCGGCTTCGGCCTTCCGGTGAGCGGCTTCCTCCGCTCCTTCCTCGACTTCAACAACCTCCAGCCTCATCATCTCATGCCTAACGCCGTGACCCTGCTGTCCGCCTTCGTCACGGCGTGCGAGGGCTACATCGTCCCCACACTTGAGCTGTGGGGAGCGTTCTTATATGGGAAGCTCGGCACCTCCGCCAAAGATACGACGGCCGAGTGTGGCGGTTTCGTCGCCGTGCGCCGGCATGCAAAGCGGAACGACTTCCACGTCATCAAGGTGGCGCAGCCCGTGAAGATGTGGCAGCAGTCCTACTTCTACGTCGAGAACATAGATCCGGCTGCCGACTTCCTCAACCTGCCGGCCTACGAGGCCGGCCCTCCCACCGGGCTCCGGCCTAACTGGGGCTATAAGCCTAAGCCGGTGTTGTCGGACGCAGCAGCTGCCATTGGCCGACTCTAGGTGCTCGAGGAGTCGGAGGGCCTCGTGGCCTCTGACATCCTGATCGCCTTTGTTGAGCGCCGGGTTCTCCCGCTCCAGAGCCGCCCTCATCCAATCTTCCGGATGAGCGGGCACCGCAATCCCAGCCGGCTGTGCACGAAGCAGATGCCGACTGCTGAGGTCGCGTGAATGGTGAATGAGATCTCTGACCTCAAGGTGTCGGAGGCAGAGTGCAGGTACAGGAAGCGGCCGTACTCGCGCGACGATCCGCCGCCTACCTTAAGTTTCTTCGTATCTTCCTTCTGATCTATTTTTTCAGCCTCGTTCTTGTCGTGATGTGACTCCCTTCTGAATGCAGATTTATATGTCCAAGGCGACGGCCGCCCTCCTGGGGCTGGGTGGTGACTACCGGCCGGACAGGGTAGTGAGCGACTTGGACGTCCCCGACTTGGGGGCGGCCGCCCTGGCGAACGATGCAATAGGCGGCGGAGGCGGAGCAGGCGGCTCCGGGGAAGGCGGCGGCGTCGGGACTTGGACCGACAAAGACAACGATGAAGACGAACTGCGGCCTACCCGGAGCACTGCCAACACCAGTGCAGGCCTCTCTACTGTGCCGCCTGCCCGTGGCAGCAAGCGCAAGTGGAAGCAGGGCGCTGCCCTGTTTGGCAGCGCCCCAAAGAAGCCGAAGAACCCGGCCGCGGCGACTAGGAGGAAAGAAGCCGCGACCAAGGTGGCCAAGTATCAGAGGCAGCCGAAGGTGCCCGTCATGGTGTCGGCATAAGTATCCTTTCCATGTTTTCCGTCTTCTCGCCAATCCAGCCTAAAAAGCTTTTTTTGACTTGTCTTCTCATTTCAGGGCCCCGCTGACCCTCGAGAAGTCGAGCGCCGCCTCGGTCATCAGGTCGGCGGCGACCTCCTCCACCAGCCGGCGAATTGACCTTACCGCCGACTTCCGGGAGGCAACAGAGCGGAACACGCGGGAGGAGCGTGAGGAAGAGGCCGACCATCTGGCCAAGGAGCAGGCGGACAAGGCCGCCGCGTCTGTTGAGAGGGCGCTGGTGCAGGCAGAGGCCGAAGCCGTGGAGAAGGAGCGGCTCGCGGAGGCCGCGCACCGCCAAGAGCCGCTGCTCGTGATGCCCCTGAACACCTCGCCGCGTCCGCCTGAGTTTGTGGCGACGGCCGGAGGAGCCAGCGACGATCACCCGATCCGGGTGCGGGAGGGCGGCGACGTAGCCATGTCGGACGTCTTTGTGCCGCCGCCACCGCCAGCCAGCGGGACGCAGGACGAGCAGCCGGCTGCACCGCCGGTGCCACCGGCCGAAGACACGATGGTGACGGACCTGATTCCTGAGGTCCGCACACCCGCGCACCGCCGTCTTGAGAAGGCGGCCTCAGCGCCACGGCCGTAGGAGGTCGGCGCCACGAGGTCATCGGTCCCCGACACCGTGGCGACCAGCGCCGCGCCCGCATGCTGGATACACGGGGGTGGGACGGGCGCCCTGAACCAGGCGTCCCTTGACGTCCAAGCCAAGCTCCGGACCGAAGCCGAAGCCTTCAGGCGCTGCAACGAGGCCTTCCTGGAGTCGCGGGCAGCCATCCGCATAAGCTTTCCTTACTTTCCTTTTTCCCATGATCTTCTTGCTTTCTTCGTGGGGCCGCGCTAGCGCACCCACTGGGTCTAGTCCCCTAGTTTCGGGCCAGTTGCTGAGCAGGCGGTCCGGAACTTTAACTTATATATATCAAATGTTGACTTGTCTGATATCCCTTCTGCAGGACTACCATAATCTCCGCGCTGTCTCCTTCAACTCCAGGGTTCGGGAGCTGGAGACGCAGACCGCCCATCTGTCCGAGAGCCGGAGTAAGCTCTATCTTGCTTTCTTCGCGGGGGCGTGCTGGCGCACCCGCGGGCTGTAGTCCCCGAGGTTCGGGCCAACTGCTCAGCAGTCGGGCCGAATCTCCTCAGTGTTTCTTTCTTTGTTGATTACTTCTTATCTGCGGGGGCGCGATGGCGCACCCATGGGTTGTAGTCCCCGAGATTCGGACCAACTACTGAGCAGTCGGGCCGGATATCCCCGGCAACTATATTCCGCCTTGTCTTCTTGACCGATGCTCTTTCTTCTTTCCCTTTTTCCAGAGGCCAACACCGCCTTGCAGCAGCAGCAGCTAGGCGAAGCCAACACCGCTCTGCACGGCAAGGAGGCGGAGTGCAGCAAACTGACCGAGGAGCGGGACCGACTGGTCGCCAAACTCGCCGAGCAGACGGAGGCTCTCAAGACGGCCCAGCGGGATGCAAAGGCGAAGGAGGCCGATCTCCTGCCGAGTTGAAAACCGAGCGCGCCGCCTAGGCCGATAAGGAGGCGCAGACGATGGCCTGCTTCAGCAGCATCGAGGGCATGGTCGACGGTGAGTTTTGTTCTTCTTGTTCATTGTCTTGAGCTGCCAGCCTCTTCTAAGCCGACTGCTTGTTTCTGATTTTGTTTTTCCTTGCTTTCTGCCCAAGCAGATTTCTTCCCGGGTCACACCGTCGCCGCGAGCCAAGCCATCGAGGCCCAGCGCGAGGAGCGGAGGGCGGAAGGTGCGCAGATTGCTGTTGACGCCCCCCGGACCCTTAATGAGCAGATCCTCAGCATCCAGGCCCGCCTTCGGCCCGCCCATCAAGTGCCGCGCCGTCTTCAGCGCGTCGGGGCCTAGGAGATTTCCGCCCTCTGGCCAGGCCTGCCGGTTCCGCGCACTCCAAGCCAGACCGCCGACTGACTGGAGGTGGCGGTCGGTCGCCTGGAGGCCTGGAAGGGCTCTGCAGCCCGGGCAGGAGCGCGCCGCGCCCTTGAGTTCGTCAAGGTGTGGTATCCTGGGCTGGACTTAGCCCAGTTGGCCACGTTCTGGCTGGAAGCGCAAGAGGAGCTGGCAGCGGTGGAGGCCGAACTTGTCAACAGGGCGGCGGCGATTGCCGACTTCACCGGCACCAGCATCTTCGTTCCGGAGGTGGTCGAGGAAGGCGGCGAAGCCCCGCAAGAGTGGCTCGGGCTGAACCCGGAGGACAGCAAGGACTCGGCCGAAGTCATCGACTCCAGCGACGAAGGATAGGAGGGGCAGGAGGAGGAGGAGGAGGAGGAAGAGGACAGCGACATCGACATGCCGGAGGCTGGTGCGGATGATCAGCCCCACCCCGACCGGGCCTCAAGCAATGACCCGCGCTCCAAAGCACCGACCGCTGCTGGAGGCGGCCAGGTGGTGACCGACCAGCCGCCCGTGCCTCCGACAAATGCCACAGACTCCATCATCCAGCCTTCTGCCACCCCGACTGTCGTTGCCGACTTGTCACACCCTGCATTTTGTAACATTTCATTTTCACTATTAAAGCATGAAAGTTTGGACCAACAAAAACTTTTTTTTGCATTATTTGGCTTTTATTTGGAGTTGGTTTCCTCTCTGTGTTTCTTTCAAGTGCTTCTTGAAGTCAACTACTCTACCCTCTAAATTCCATCTCCTTACCCCAAGCTCCTGACCAATGACCATGCCAGGTGAATAGTGCTATATAGAATTTTCTTACAAAAATAATTTGGCCAGAAAGTATTTTCTAAAATTAGTTTTCCAAAAACCCCTGAATTGAGGTTTGCACTGCAAGTACTTGATTAAGAGCAGTAAAAATCATTCCAAAAATATATTTGACTCCTATTAGATATAGGATGCCCAGGAACCACAAACCTATAATTTTAAAAATTGTTTTACTATTTTATTTAAAGGCTTTTTCTTAAGGCCAGAAATGGTCTTTAATAAGGAAAAATTATTTTATTGTTTTAAAAATATTTGACAAAATTTATGGAAACTCATAGGACATATATTGTCCATATATAAGAGTTTCAACACCTGGTCATGCTCAGAATATTGGTCAAATCCCTCTAAAACCCTTTCTGGATATTTCAAGCTTTTGAAATATTTACAAAGGAAATATTCTCCAGAAATTCCAGGAAAATTCCATCATGTCACATATGACATATTAGATGATCTTGCCAAGTCTCATGACTTGGAGAACAAGATAACACCATCAAAACCCCTCAAAACTATCTCTGTCCATTCTGAAGTTTGATCAACTTTACATTGCCAAGTATGTCCAAATGTGCTCAAACTTGGTGGACATGCTTCATTGGTTTAATGATGCATCTGGACCAAATGGCACAGGTTGGAGAATAGGAAGTCTTGGTCAAAGTGCCTCAAAACCCTCTCTGACCAGAATCAAGTTTGAACTACTTTGCACTACCAACTTTTTCTCCAGGACCCCAACTTTGGTGAGCCTGATCATGTGACCAAATAAGGCTACCACACCAAGTGGCACATCAAGGAGAAATGATTTACTCCACTGGATCTACACAAATCCATTTCTGTCCATTTCTAGGGTTTGCAAAAGTTGCATTGGCAACTTTGTCCAAATAAGCTCAAAATGGGTGGAAGGCCCTAAATATATGTGACATTTCACCCCTTGGAGTATCTTGGCCAGTGGAAGTCATTAGCTTACCCAAAACTCCATCAAACACCTTCTGGCAAAATACTAAAAAGCCTATTTTTGCCACTTTCACTAATCTCCTTGAGTTCATCTTTTTGCCACAACCCCTCCTCACTCCCCTCTATCACTTAGACACTTTTCTACCCGAGGAAGCAATGTGGAGGAAGGAGGGAATCACGTTTGTCCTCTCTGGACAACAGCTTCCCTTCTCTCTCCCAGCCTCTCTCTCTCCCCTCTGCACCCCAGAGCATCCCAGGCTCTTTCCAGGTTTTGCCCCCTTCCACTGTAGCCTCCAGACAGAAAAGGACGCGCGCGCGACGCGGAAAACCCGCGGATGCCGGCCAAAGTCGCGCTCTGGAGTGCCTGCCAGAGCGCCGACCGTTGACACCGCGCCTCCCGACCGCCTCGTGCCTTCCCATCGCGCCAGTTGATGTGTCTCGACGTCTGCGACACGCCGCTGTGCCGTCCCCATTGTCTCTCCCTCTCTCTCCCCTCCTGCAGCGCGTGCCCGACGCCGCCCGGCTCGGCCAATGGCCGGCCTCACACGCGCGGGCGCCAGAACCCTCCCCCGCTCTCTCTCCTTCTCACTGGCGCCCTACTCCATCCCCACGAGCGCCGTGGACAGCTCCAACTCCTCTCCCACGGTCTCCAGAGCCGATCCCGCGGGCGCCCGTAGGCCACGCCTACGGTGAACCGCGGCCAGCCTATATAAGGTGCCCCCAAGCCTCTCTCTTCCTCCCTGTCGCCCCTCCACACACCCAATCGGCCTCCCGCACCACTCCTTCCTCTCCAGAACCACCCGAGCTCGAGATCGAGCTCGAGCTCCGCCGCCTCGGCTCGTCGGCGTCCGCGCGGTACAGGCCTTCTCCGCCCCAGCTCTCTCTCGATCTGGAACCGCGAGGCGCCACTGATTCTTTCCCCCCTCGTTTCCCCTTGTTTTGCAGCCGGAACCGGCTGGAGCCACTGACGCCGAAGCGCCTCCGCCGCGGGACCTCGTCGCCGGCGAAGCAGGCCACTCCGGCGACCGTCTCCACCACCACCAGAACCGCGACTCGCCCCTGAGTCCGACGGTAGTCTCCGCATCCCTTCCCGTGCCCTGTACCGCCGCCGGCAAGCTCGCCGTCGCCTCTGGCCGGAGGTAGACGACGGCCGCCGTGGGGCCGGCCCGTCAGCCACACGCCCTGACGGGTGGGATCCACCCGTCAGGTTTAAAACGTGCGCGCGCGCGCGCACCGATCCGCCGTCGGCCGAAGGCGTATTCAGCCTTTACGCCTTCGACGTGGCGGCCGCGTGGGCTGGGTTTCCCCCCTGGGCCTGCTGCTGCTGTGGCCTCTCTGGCCCAGTGGCACAGCGCCGTTTTTCTTTTTCCTTTTCTGTATTATTTCCAAATATTCCACAGGGCAGAATATTAATCCAAATGCATTGATTCCAATTTCTAAATTCCTAGAATATTGCAACCTATTTAATGGTGCAACTTTCACTCAAATCCAACCACCTTTTCTTCTCTGTAAATATTTAAATGTGGTTTTTAGCATTTAAATAGGCCTTTGAAAATCCATAACTCCTATTTTGCTGCTCCAAAACCAAAACCAAAAGTTGTCCCCTTCCTAGCCTTCCTCCTAGTATTTTACAAAAATAAGTTGACATTTTTGTGAGCACTTTGACTTTTCTGTTTTTATTATTGCCTTATTTTCCCGTTGTTTTCTTGCGACGTTAGATCCCGTATTTGACGAGGTAGCTGAGGAAGAAGGAGGAGCAGGGCCTGAAGACTTTGAAGATCAAGCCAACCAAGGCAAGCAGCCCTTTGACCATGACTATGATACCCCTTTATATGCATGTCATTTTTAGCTCCTTATTATCGATGCATCGGAATCATGATGAGATGGTGAACCACGTGGGTTGGTTACCACGATTACTTCCTCGTTGATACTTGCAGTGTGCATGGCCCTACCTTCTTATGAGGGTTATGCCGGTGGGAGTAGATAGGATGCAAATGTAGATGCTACGCAAATGGGGTGGGTTTGTGCATGGTGAAGGAGGCAATGTGATTTCAAAAGTCTTTTCGAAAACCCCGTCGGGTGCCACCTATGCCCGAGGGGGATGATGAGATGGGTGACCACTTGATGACGAAGTGGTGTGCCAAGGAAGGTGTGTGTGTGAGATGATGGTGTTGTCTTGGATCAAGTCAGAGGACTTGACACGATTGAGATGGGTTGGTGCCCTCTCTGTTTATGATAAATGGGTTGGTGCCCCTTTCTATTTATGTTGATATCTGTGACCAGATCTTATGGTTACTTGAATTCTCTTGATGCATGCTTTATAGGATGTTGAACATGTCCTGCACTCAAAACTAGCTTTATGCAAAACTTTACCTATGTCATGCTTTACTGTACCTTGAACCAAATCATGGGTTGCTTGCGAGTACATTCAAAGTACTCATTGGCTTGCCACTGGTTATTTAATTGACCAGGCATGGGAGAACCAGAGTTCGAAGAAGAGTTCTTTGGAGACGATCATGCGAACTAGGACGTTCCCAGTCAGATTGCCTGTAGGGTTAAGGCAGATGGCATGGGTTCTACTTATCGACGACGTTTTCCGCTGCTATGTTTCATTTGATGTTCAGCCCTTAAGGCTTTATCGATGTAAGACTTGACCATGTTGGTCACTATTTGTGTAAGACGGTATGTATGGATGTAAGACTCTTGTTATTCAGCTTCTGTGTGTTCAGTGAGCATTGATCTCTGGGATCACTGTACACGTGCATTCGGTGATCACGACTTGCGAGTCGGGGTCCCCACAGAGCTGGTATCAGAGCCATCCTGACTGTAGGAAGCCTTAGTTAGCATGGACGTTAGTTAGAGCGAGACTATCCACCAGGTTACCCATATACCTATGTTTATGTTAGTATCCCAAACATAGGTCACATTCCTTTATTGACCCTTCCCCTTCCACTTTTTGTAGATGGCCGCCGTACCCGAGGACTTCCTGACCACTGGGTTTCCTGTGCTTCTTGAGGATAGCCTCAGGAAGTGCCAGTTCACTCGAGTCCCCACCTTCTCCTACCACGAGCACTGGGTCGACAGCACCAAGAGGGAGTATCACGTGGAGGTAGTCGTGAGGGCGAATGACGCCCCGACGAGCTGGTTCTTTGAGGGACCCCAGATGGCGACACTGCTTCTCGCCGTGGAGACTGCTGCCCTCAAGGCGCTGACTCGCCTCCGGGATCTCCTGCCAGAGATGGCGAGATAGCCAGCCACTCGTTACCTGCCTTATCGTAAGGAAGGTGATGACGAGAGCAGCGCACCAGCACCACCCTTGGACGAGGGACTTTCTCTCCGCTTCCAGACCTACTTCAGCTTGTGTGCCGACAGTCTGGCACAACACCTGGCCTCGGAGTCGACGGAGCTTCGGAAGGAACTCCGTGAGACCAAGGAGCTCCTCCGCATAGTTCAGATGAAGGCAGACAGGATCAAGAAGGATGGAGCGCCCCCTGGACAGCCCGCAGTAGCGTATCGAGGCGGACGACCCCCACAGGTCGCACATGCCGAGGGACCACCTCAGCCACGCCGTATGACGGCAAAGGAGTACTGCAACCTCTTCACGACGCCACCAACAAAGCAGCGTCGTGTTCAGCTCCTTCACTCCCCCGCTTCCTCAAGCGATGAAGAGACCAAGACAGATGAAGATGAGGAGGAAGACCCAGAGGAGCCAGAATACCCGACCGAGCATTCCACCACTTAGACTCCGTTCAGGACTAGGATAGGCTAGCTCGTAGCCTATGGTTGGATAGGTCGTGTACCCCTTTTGCGAAGTCGAGTCCTTGTAATGGTTCTTATGAAACCATGTTAGGTTGTGTTTGCTTTCAACTTGCTTTGATGAAGTCGTACTTTCCCTTTGGGAGCTTGTAAACGACTACATTCCCCATTTGGTTTTAATGCATGAGTTTGGCCCTTCTGGCCTTTGTTTTACTTAATTTGTGTCACACCACCCCCTTGCTAGGCATTCCATCTCTACTGCTTTCCCTCATTGTTGTTCCCAATCATGAGACCTTGACCGCTCCAACAGGATGCCTGTTGTAACACGTACTGGTACCTCTACCCAGCCGCAAGAAGCCAGAGGTTCTGCTGAGGCCGGAGCCAGCCAGGACCAAGCCCAAGGACAGACTCCACCACCACCACCTCCTCCAAGCATGGATATGGCTCAGCTTCTCCAAGCCTTTCGAGAGGAGCGCCAAGCCAACACTGCAGCCCTCCAGATGATTGCTCAGGCTGTCAACCGCCAGCCGGCGGGGCACGGCCCTGGACGTTCCACACTGGTGGAGTTCAAGAAGCATGCACCACCCACTTTCATTGAGACTGCTGAACCCCTGGATGCAGACGACTGGGTCCGCACCATTGAGGATCTGCTGGCACTAGTCGGATGCACTGAGGACCGTGATAAAGTGGCGTATGCTGCCCACTGTCTCGGGGGGACTGCCAGAGCTTGGTGGGATGGATTCAAGGCTATGCATGTTGAGCAAGACATCACTTGGGACACCTTCAAGACGGAATTCCGCAAGGCCCACATCCCTTCTGGAATCATGGCCATCAAGAAGCGTGAGTTCCGAGCCCTGAAGCAAGGTAGTAGCACTGTCAAGGAGTACATGCAGAAGTTCAGTGTTCTCTCAAGGTATGCCCCTGAAGATGTCAGCACTGATGCTGCCAAAAGGGAGCGCTTCATGGAAGGCCTTAACCAGACTCTGCAGTACTCGCTTGTTGTGTGTGACTGCCCAACCTTTACTGATCTGGTGAACAAGGCACTCATGCTTGAGGACAAGCGACGTGCCTTGGATGACACTCGTAAGCGCAAGATGATCAGCAAGGGTAGCTCCAGCAACCAGAAGCCTCGCCCGTGGCAGCCAGCCCCGGTCAATCCAGCCTATCAGCAGCCAAGAGCTCCTGCACCTCGCACCAACTATCCACCTCAGCAGTATGCCAACCCCAGGCCAGCTTACAACAACCCCAATAACAATGCTGGCAAGGGCGTCGTCCCCAATCAAGTCACTTGTTTCGGATGTGGACAGCCAGGGCATTACTCCAAGTATTGCCCCAACAAGAAACCTGACGCCCCGCGCCCCAATGCGCAGAACCCGGGACAAGGCCGTGGAATGCCACCAAGGAACCAAGCTCCCCGCAACTTGCCCAACAATGGCAGGGGTCGTGTGAATCATGTCACCGCAGAAGAAGCCCAGGAAGACCCGGACGTCGTGCTGGGTACGTTCCTTGTCAATTCAGCACCCGCAACTGTTTTGTTTGATTCTGGAGCCACGCATTCTTTTGTCACCCAAAGTTTTGCATTAAAAAGTGGCATGACCCCTACACCCCTGAATAACCCTATGGTGGTACAAACCCCTGGAGCAGAGATGAGAGCCAAGATAGGATGTAAAGGAGTCGGGATTACCATTAACGGGGTAGACTTCCTAGCAGACCTTATCATCCTAAAATCACAAGGCTTGGATGTGATCTTGGGAATGGATTGGCTCAGCAAGCACCAAGGCTTGATTGATTGCGCCAACCAGACGGTCACTATGACCAATGACCGAGGAGTCAAAGTCAAATTTGCCTCCAACCCCTCTTCTGCTCAAGCCAACCAAGCCAACTGTCTGACTGAAGTTGGATTGGAACAAGTGCCGGTAGTATGCGAGTATCCCGATGTTTCTCCTGATGAGCTACCAGGAATGCCTCCTGACCGAGACATTGAGTTCATCATCGAGCTCATACCCGGAGCAGGACCCATCTATAAGAAGCCTTATAGGATGGGATCGGAGGAGTTAGCAGAATTGAAGAAGCAGTTGGAAGAGCAGTTGAGGAAGGGATTTATCCGCCCTAGTGCCTCCCCTTGGGGATCACCTGTTCTGTTTGTGGCAAAGAAGGACGGTACCATCCGCTTATGCATTGACTACCGCTCCCTCAACGAGGTTACAATCAAGAACAAGTACCCACTTCCAAAGATTGAAGATCTGTTTGATCAACTCAATGGGGCCAAGGTGTTCTCCAAGATCGACCTCAGATCTGGGTACTACCAACTGAAGATCAGACCCCAAGATATTCCGAAGACGGCATTCGTAACTAGATATGGCCTGTATGAATGCACGGTCATGTCCTTTGGGTTGACCAATGCCCCAGCTTACTTCATGTATCTCATGAATAAGGTCTTCATGGAATATTTGGACAAGTTCGTCGTCGTCTTCATTGATGACATTCTTGTCTTCTCGAAGTCGGAAGAAGAGCACGAGCAACACTTGAGGATGGTCCTAGACAAGCTTCGAGAGCACCAACTGTATGCCAAGTTCAGCAAGTGTGAATTCTGGCTGCGTGAAGTTGGATTTCTGGGACATGTTCTAACAGAAGAGGGATTGTCAGTCGACCCTGCCAAGATAGAAGCCGTGACTGGATGGCAATCCCCGAGCAATGTGAAGGAAGTCAGAAGCTTCCTCGGACTCGCGGGATATTACCGCAAGTTCGTTGAAGGATTCTCAAGCATTGCCCGACCCATGACTCAGCTCTTGAAGAAGGACAAGAAGTTCGAATGGACGCCGAAGTGCGAAGAAAGCTTCCAGGAGCTGAAGAAGAGGCTAACCACCGCTCCAGTTCTGGCCACACCAGATATACACAAGGAGTTTGTGATATATTGTGATGCGTCAAGAATCGGACTGGGGGGTGTTCTGATGCAAGAAGGCAGAGTCGTGGCCTACCTTTCAAGGCAGCTATGACCTCACGAAGAGAACTACGCTACTCATGACCTTGAGCTAGCAGCAGTGGTTCATGCCCTGAAGACTTGGCGACATTACCTCTTGGGGAAGCGATGTGAGATATACACGGATCACAAAGTCTGAAGTATATTTTCACTCAGAGGGAATTGAACATGAGGCAGAGAAGATGGCTGGAGTTGATAAAGGATTATGACCTCAGTGTTCAATACCACCCTGGAAAGGCTAATGTGGTAGCAGACGCGTTGAGCAGGAAGGCTTGCTCCTTGAATGCTATGCTAAAGCACAAGCTACCCGCCTTGTATGAAGAACTTGAAAACTTCGGATTGGAACTGGTTGCACCAGGATTCTTGGCCAACCTCGAAGTTAAGCCTACCTTGATGGATGATATCAAGAAAGCTCAGAAGGGGCATGAGAGTATTGAAGGCATCAAGAGGAAGAACAAGGCAGGCAAAGCCTCAGGATTCTCAGAGGATGAGGAAGGAATTGTGTGGTTTGGGAATCGCATCTGCGTGCCCAACAAGGTTGAGCTCAAGAACCTGATCTTGCAAGAAGCTCATGACAGCCCATATTCCATCCACCCTGGAGGCACCAAGATGTATCAAGACCTGAAGGAAAAATTTTGGTGGCACGGGATGAAAAGGGAGATTGCCACCTATGTTGCAAAATGCGACGTATGCCAGAGAGTCAAAGCTGAGCATCAGCGACCCGCTGGATTGTTGCAACCCCTTAAGGTGCCTGAATGGAAGTGGGACAGAGTCGGGATGGACTTCATCACCGGTTTACCCAGGTCAAGCAAGGGACATGACTCAATATGGGTCATCGTTGACCATTTGACCAAGGTGGCCCACTTCATTCCTGTCAAGACGACCTACAAGGGGAACCAGTTAGCCAGCCTCTACATCAACCGAATCGTGAGCCTTCATGGTGTTCCCAAGGAGATTGTGTCAGATCGAGGAACCCAGTTCACCTCAAGGTTTTGGAAGAAATTCCAGGAGGCTATGGGGACCAAGTTGTCCTTCAGCACTGCTTTCCACCCACAGACCGGAGGTCAGACCGAGCGAGTGAATCAAATACTCGAAGACATGCTCCGAGCCTGTGTCTTAGCTTATGGAGCTAGGTGGGAAGATTGCCTCCCTTTCGCCGAGTTCTCTTACAACAACAGTTATCAGGCCAGCCTTCAGATGGCACCATTTGAAGTGTTATACGGGCGGAAGTGCCGTACACCTCTCAACTGGTCGGAGACCGGAGAAGGACTCGTCTTTGGGCCTGATATCCTTCGTGAAGCAGAAGAGCAAGTCCAGCTTGTCAGAGAGCGTCTGAAGTCTGCCAAGTCAAGGCAGAAGAGCTATGCGGACTCACGTCGCAGAGACATAAACTTCCGAGTTGGAGACCATGTCTATCTCCGGGTCACCCCTCTCAAAGGGGCCCAGCGCTTTCATGTCAGGGGAAAGCTCGCTCCGAGATACATTGGGCCCTTCAAGATCACTGAGTGACGAGGGGAGGTGGCTTACCAGTTGGAACTTCCACCTGAACTTTCTGATGTGCACAACGTGTTCCACGTGTCACAACTCCGGAAGTGTCTCCAAGTTCCAGACAAGCCCGACCTCTACAAGGACGTCAATCATCAAGCCATTGATCTTCAACCTGATTTGACTTATCGTGAGCGGCCCATCTGCATTCTGGATGAGGCTGAACGACGCACTCGAAGCCGCACCATCAAGTACTTCAAGGTCCAATGGAGCAACCACACTGAAGCAGAAGCAACTTGGGAGCGTGAAGACTACCTTAGATCCGAATTTCCGTATCTCTTTTAAGCCTAGTTTAGGAATCTCGGGGACGAGATTCTTGTAAGGGGGGTAGGTCTGTCACACCCTGCATTTTGTAACATTTCATTTTCACTATTAAAGCATGAAAGTTTGGACCAACAAAAACTTTTTTTTGCATTATTTGGCTTTTATTTGGAGTTGGTTTCCTCTCTGTGTTTCTTTCAAGTGCTTCTTGAAGTCAACTACTCTACCCTCTAAATTCCATCTCCTTACCCCAAGCTCCTAACCAATGACCATGCCAGGTGAATAGTGCTATATAGAATTTTCTTACAAAAATAATTTGGCCAGAAAGTATTTTCTAAAATTAGTTTTCCAAAAACCCCTGAATTGAGGTTTGCACTGCAAGTACTTGATTAAGAGCAGTAAAAATCATTCCAAAAATATATTTGACTCCTATTAGATATAGGATGCCCAGGAACCACAAACCTATAATTTTAAAAATTGTTTTACTATTTTATTTAAAGGCTTTTTCTTAAGGCCAGAAATGGTCTTTAATAGGGAAAAATTATTTTATTGTTTTAAAAATATTTGACAAAATTTATGGAAACTCATAGGACATATATTGTCCATATATAAGAGTTTCAACACCTGGTCATGCTCAGAATATTGGTCAAATCCCTCTAAAACCCTTTCTGGATATTTCAAGCTTTTGAAATATTTACAAAGGAAATATTCTCCAGAAATTCCAGGAAAATTCCATCATGTCACATATGACATATTAGATGATCTTGCCAAGTCTCATGACTTGGAGAACAAGATAACACCATCAAAACCCCTCAAAACTATCTCTGTCCATTCTGAAGTTTGATCAACTTTACATTGCCAAGTATGTCCAAATGTGCTCAAACTTGGTGGACATGCTTCATTGGTTTAATGATGCATCTGGACCAAATGGCACAGGTTGGAGAATAGGAAGTCTTGGTCAAAGTGCCTCAAAACCCTCTCTGACCAGAATCAAGTTTGAACTACTTTGCACTACCAACTTTTTCTCCAGGACCCCAACTTTGGTGAGCCTGATCATGTGACCAAATAAGGCTACCACACCAAGTGGCACATCAAGGAGAAATGATTTACTCCACTGGATCTACACAAATCCATTTCTGTCCATTTCTAGGGTTTGCAAAAGTTGCATTGGCAACTTTGTCCAAATAAGCTCAAAATGGGTGGAAGGCCCTAAATATATGTGACATTTCACCCCTTGGAGTATCTTGGCCAGTGGGAGTCATTAGCTTACCCAAAACTCCATCAAACACCTTCTGGCAAAATACTAAAAAGCCTATTTTTGCCACTTTCACTAATCTCCTTGAGTTCATCTTTTTGCCACAACCCCTCCTCACTCCCCTCTGTCACTTAGACACTTTTCTACCCGAGGAAGCAATGTGGAGGAAGGAGGGAATCACGTTTGTCCTCTCTGGACAACAGCTTCCCTTCTCTCTCCCAGCCTCTCTCTCTCCCCTCTGCACCCCAGAGTATCCCAGGCTCTTTCCAGGTTTTGCCCCCTTCCACTGTAGCCTCCAGACAGAAAAGGACGCGCGCGCGACGCGGAAAACCCGCGGATGCCAGCCAAAGTCGCGCTCTGGAGCGCCTGCCAGAGCGCCGACCGTTGACACCGCGCCTCCCGACCGCCTCGTGCCTTCCCATCGCGCCAGTTGATGTGTCTCGACGTCTGCGACACGCCGCCGTGCCGTCCCCATTGTCTCTCCCTCTCTCTCCCCTCCTGCAGCGCGTGCCCGATGCCGCCCGGCTCGGCCAATGGCCAGCCTCACACGCGCGGGCGCCAGAACCCTCCCCCGCTCTCTCTCCTTCTCACTGGCGCCCTACTCCATCCCCACGAGCGCCGTGGACAGCTCCAACTCCTCTCCCACGGTCTCCAGAGCTGATCCCGCGGGCGCCCGTAGGCCACGCCTACGGTGAACCGCGGCCAGCCTATATAAGGTGCCCCCGAGCCTGTCTCTTCCTCCCTGTCGCCCCTCCACACACCCAATCGGCCTCCCGCACCACTCCTTCCTCTCCAGAACCACCCGAGCTCGAGATCGAGCTCGAGCTCCGCCGCCTCGGCTCGTCGGCGTCCGCGCGGCACAGGCCTTCTCCGCCCCAGCTCTCTCTCGATCTGGAACCGCGAGGCGCCACTGATTCTTTCCCCCCTCGTTTCCCCTTGTTTTGCAGCCGGAACCGGCCGGAGCCACTGACGCCGAAGCGCCTCCGCCGCGGGACCTCGTCGCCGGCGAAGCAGGCCACTCCGGCGACCGTCTCCACCACCACCAGAACCGCGACTCGCCCCTGAGTCCGACGGTAGTCTCCGCATCCCTTCCCGTGCCCTGTACCGCCGCCGGCGAGCTCGCCGTCGCCTCTGGCCGGAGGTAGACGACGGCCGCCGTGGGGCCGGCCCGTCAGCCACACGCCCTGACGGGTGGGATCCACCCGTCAGGTTTAAAACGTGCGCGCGCGCGCGCACCTATCCGCCGTCGGCCGAAGGCGTATTCAGCCTTTACGCCTTCGACGTGGCGGCCGCGTGGGCTGGGTTTCCCCCCTGGGCCTGCTGCTGCTGTGGCCTCTCTGGCCCAGTGGCACAGCGCCGTTTTTCTTTTTCCTTTTCTGTATTATTTCCAAATATTCCACAGGGCAGAATATTAATCCAAATGCATTGATTCCAATTTCTAAATTCCTAGAATATTGCAACCTATTTAATGGTGCAACTTTCACTCAAATCCAACCACCTTTTCTTCTCTGTAAATATTTAAATGTGGTTTTTAGCATTTAAATAGGCCTTTGAAAATCCATAACTCCTATTTTGCTGCTCCAAAACCAAAACCAAAAGTTGTCCCCTTCCTAGCCTTCCTCCTAGTATTTTACAAAAATAAGTTGACATTTTTGTGAGCACTTTGACTTTTCTGTTTTTATTATTGCCTTATTTTCCCGTTGTTTTCTTGCGACGTTAGATCCCGTATTTGACGAGGTAGCTGAGGAAGAAGGAGGAGCAGGGCCTGAAGACTTTGAAGATCAAGCCAACCAAGGCAAGCAGCCCTTTGACCATGACTATGATACCCCTTTATATGCATGTCATTTTTAGCTCCTTATTATCGATGCATCGGAATCATGATGAGATGGTGAACCACGTGGGTTGGTTACCACGATTACTTCCTCGTTGATACTTGCAGTGTGCATGGCCCTACCTTCTTATGAGGGTTATGCTGGTGGGAGTAGATAGGATGCAAATGTAGATGCTACGCAAATGGGGTGGGTTTGTGCATGGTGAAGGAGGCAATGTGATTTCAAAAGTCTTTTCGAAAACCCCGTCGGGTGCCACCTATGCCCGAGGGGGATGATGAGATGGGTGACCACTTGATGACGAAGTGGTGTGCCAAGGAAGGTGTGTGTTGTTTTCAAAACGGATTGGTCGGAGTTGCGACCGTTATTCCAACCTTACATGCGCGACCACTCTACCCTTATATGGGAAAGGGCATTATTGAGTACCTAGACCGATACTAGCTTGGAGCCCGCATTACTAGTGACGGGGGAGAGTTGGTGCTCTCTCTTGGGACGGGGTCGTGCCAGGTAGGGCGGCCATGACTGTTTTCACAGGGCACCGGACACACCGTTGGTACCCCGTGCTTGTGGTATGTGATGAAAATGGGAGCGAGGCTCCACAACTTTATGATGTCAAATGTTCGGCACGGGGGTTACTACCAATCGAGTGGACTCCATGTTAGTGTCGTCTAGGGAAAGGTAGTGATCGGGTGCTTACCCCGGGTACTTGAGGTACCGCGGGTCGTGGATGACACGGAAGTTCCCCGGATCTAGTGGGTAAAGTGTGCAACCTCTGCAGAGTGTAAAACTATTCGAATAGCCGTGTCCACGGTCAAGGACAGTTGGGTAACCGCTCTTGGGCTACGTCCACTTGTTTTCAAACCCGGTGTGTGTGTGAGATGATGGTGTTGTCTTGGATCAAGTCAGAGGACTTGACACGATTGAGATGGGTTGGTGCCCTCTCTGTTTATGATAAATGGGTTGGTGCCCCTTTCTATTTATGTTGATATCTGTGACCAGATCTTATGGTTACTTGAATTCTCTTGATGCATGCTTTATAGGATGTTGAACATGTCCTGCACTCAAAACTAGCTTTATGCAAAACTTTACCTATGTCATGCTTTACTGTACCTTGAACCAAATCATGGGTTGCTTGCGAGTACATTCAAAGTACTCATTGGCTTGCCACTGGTTATTTAATTGACCAGGCATGGGAGAACCGGAGTTCGAAGAAGAGTTCTTTGGAGACGATCATGCGAACTAGGACGTTCCCAGTCAGATTGCCTGTAGGGTTAAGGCAGATGGCATGGGTTCTACTTATCGACGACGTTTTCCGCTGCTATGTTTCATTTGATGTTCAGACCTTAAGGCTTTATCGATGTAAGACTTGACCATGTTGGTCACTATTTGTGTAAGACGGTATGTATGGATGTAAGACTCTTGTTATTCAGCTTCTGTGTGTTCAGTGAGCATTGATCTCTGGGATCACTGTACACGTGCATTCGGTGATCACGACTTGCGAGTCGGGGTCCCCACACGACTCCAGCGCCCAGCCAGAGCCGCCTGTCGTGCCGATCGGTGCAGCTGACTCTGTCATCTAGCCAGGGCCGCCTGCTGCAGCAACTAGCACCGTCGACCCCAGCATCCAGCCGGAGCCGTCTGCTGCGCCAACCGGTACTGCCTACCCCGGCATTCAGTCGGAGCCGTCTTCTGCGCCAACCGGCACTGCCGACCCCAGCGCCCAGCCGGAATCCTCCGCCGCTCCTTAGGGATTTTATCTTTTTTCTTTTCCTTCTTGCTAGTCTGAACACTTTTGTTAAATTAGCACAATTCCAACCGTGGGGTGTATCTTAAACTTTGCTGAATGCCGGTGGATCGACCTTTATCTATGTAAATATTTTATCACAATTTTATGCTTTGTTCTGCCGATCTCTAGCTTTCCTTGCGTGAACTCCTTGCTTTTTTCCTTTGCCGCCCTCCCTTAGCTATCCTCGTGCCAGTCAAGCAGCCGCTCTGCGGACTACGGCTGGTTTGAGTACTTAGCTTTTTTGCGGGAGGGCAAGTACTTAGCCGTTTGGAGGTTTTTGCAAGGGAGGCAGAGGCCGGCTGCTTGGCAGCTGGCCGGGCGGGTATGGTGCCGACCTCGGCTATATGAGCTTTTTCCTTAACCATTTTTCATGTGGGCACTGTCTTGCCGCCTCTGCCCGCCATGCAGTCGCTCTGCGAACTATGGCTGCTGACAGAAGAAGTTTTAGGTGCGAACACATTACTTGTCCGGCTGCAGGAGGCGGCATATAGTGGAGGGCGGCGAACCTCTAGGCCGACTGGGCGACCCGGTGCCAGGCGGAAATCATAAAACAGAAACACACTCATGGGCATAATACTTATCATATAGATAAAAGGAGGGCAGTCCCCAAGTTCGTCTCGGAGGACCCGGAGTCTTTGTACATAATACAAAAGGTAGCGTGATACATACTGCTTTCAACTGTAAAATCTCCGGAGGAGGCTTGGATTCCATGGCCTCTCCGTCTCCTTGCCTGGACCATCTCTTTTGCATGCTCTGGGATTCTAAGCGTCGATCAGATAGTAGGAGTTCTTGCCCAGCACCTTGCTAATGATGAAGGGGCCTTCCCAAGGCGCCGAGAGCTTGTGCTGGCCGGCTGTTCGCTGGATCAGCCAGAGCACAAGGTCTCCCTCTTGGAAGGATCTTGGCTTCACCTTGCGGTTGTAGCATCGGCGCAGACTCTGCTGGTAGATGGCGGACCGGCTAAGTGCCAACAGCCGGCCCTCTTCCAGCAGGTCGACGCCGTCTTCCAACGCCTCCTTGGCGTCCGCCTCGGTGTACATGGTGACTCGCGGGGAGTCGAACTCTATGTCCGTCAGGATGACGGCTTCAGCACCATAGACGAGGAAGAAGGGCGTGAAGCCGGTCGACTTGTTCGGAGTTGTGCGCAGGCTCCAGAGGACGGCTGGTAGCTCATTGGGGCTTGATGCCGGACAATATGAGGCCGTTTGCTTGCTCGACCTGGCCGTTTGACTGCGGGTGGGCAACGGACGCTAAGTCCAATCGGATGCCCTGCATTGCGCGGAAACGAGCCAAGGCTCCTTTGGAAAAGTTTGTGCCATTGTCGATGATGATGCTATGCGGTATGCCGTACTGAGTGGTGATATCGGCAATGAAAGTCACGGCAGTCGGCCCATTCAGTTTCTTGATTGGCTTGGCCTCTATCCACTTGGTGAACTTGTCCACAACGACAAGCAGATGAGTCATGCCGCCACGGTCTGTCTTGAATGGCCCCACCATATCCAACCCCCAAACAGCAAATGGCCAAGCAATCGGAATAGTCTTGAGTGCAGAAGATGGCAAGTGATGCTTGGAGCGGAATCTTTGGCACCCTTGGCACTTCTGGACCAACTCTTTGGCCTCTTCAAGAGCAGTGGGCCAAAAGAATCCATGGTGAAAAGCTTTGGCCACTAGTGCTCTCGAGGCCGCGTGGTGACCACATTCACCCTGGTGAATATCTCTGAGGATTGCTTGGCCCTGGTATGGCTCCACATAGCGCTGATACACTCCGGTGACACTGCGCCGAACTAGCTCTTTGTTGATTATAGTGTATGCTGCCGCCCGCCGTTGCACTTGTCGGGCCAGGGTCTCATCGGCTGGCAGCTCTTTGTTTACCAGGAATTTGAGGATGGGTTGAGCCCATGATGGTGCTGCTATTTCTCCGACTGCTACGACAGCAACTTGTACGAGGGAGGTTGGGCTAGGAGATGGTGGGTTTGAGTTGGCTGCCGCCTGCTGTCTTGAAGAAGTCCCCGGGCCGACTGCTGCAGTCCCCGGGCCGGGCTCTGAAATTCCCGGGCTGGGTGCGATGACTGCAGTCACCGGGCCGCCTGCCAAAGTCCCCATGCCGGCTTATGGTATCCTCAAGTCGGATCCGACTGCTTCAGAGTGGAGTCGCTGCAAGGGGATGGAGTCGGACTATGGAGATGGCTTGACAGGCGGCTTGAGGAGGCGCTGCAAGGGGACGCCGGCTGGTATCGCCTAGCCGGTGGAGCCGATCCGTGCCAAAGCATCCGCTTGCTCATTGTCATTTCTTGGCACGTGAAGGAACTCGCACCCGTCAAAGTATCCACTGAGTTGCTGCACGAGGAAACGGTAGCTTGCCATATTTGCATCCTTGGCATCCCAATTGCCGGACGACTGCTAGACCACCAAGTCGGAGTCACCATAGCACAGGATCCGGTGAATGCCGAGTTCCTTGGCAAGCCGGAGTCCGTGTATGAGTGCCTCATATTCTGCTACGTTGTTGGAGGCGGCAAAATGGACTTGCAACACATATTTGAGATTGTCACCTTTTAAAGAGGTGAGGACGATGCCGGCTCCCAGACCGGTGCGCATTTTCGAACCATCAAAATGCATCCGCCAATGGGTGGAGTCTGGTGCTGGTGGTAGGTACTGGGTCTCGGCCCAGTCGACAAGGAAGTCGGCCAACACTTGCGATTTGATGGCGGTGCGAGGCTGGTAGTAGATGGTGTAAGGGGCCAGATCGATGGCCCACTTGGCCACTCGGCCAGAAGCATCCCGGCTTCCCAGGATCTCAGCAAGTGGAGCCGTGCAGACGACGGTTATTGGGTGATCCTGAAAGTAAGGCTTCAGCTTCTTGGCGGCAAAGTGCACACCATAGCACATCTTCTTATAATGCGGGTAGTTTTGCTTGGAGGCGGACAGTACTTCACTCAAGTAATACACTGGTCTCTGGACCGGCAATGCTCTGCCCTCCTCCTTGCGCTCTACCACAATGACTGTGCTGACAACCCGACTGGTGGCAGCGATGTAGAGGAGCATGGGCTCCTTCTCGATCGGGGCTGCTAGGACAGGCAGGGTTGCCAACATCTTCTTGAGCTGGGAGAAGGCTTCGTCCACGTTGTCGTTCCACTCGAAAAAAGTGGTCTTCTTCATAAGTTGGTACAGAGGGAGAGCCTATTCGCCCAGCCGACTGATGAAAACGACTAATTGATGCCAGGCAGCGGGTGAACTTCTGCACGTCCAGCAGTCGGGTGGGCACCTCCATCTTCTCAATGGCCTTGATGTTCACCGGATTGCAATTTATGCCGCGCTTTGAGACCAGAAAGCCAAGGAGCTGGCTGGCTGGTACTCCAAAGACACATTTCTCCGGGTTGAGCTTGATCTGGAATCGGCGCAAATTCTCAAAAGTTTCCTTGAGGTCTTCTAGCAGCGTGCCATGCTTCTCCGTCTTCACCACTACATCATCCACATAGACATGGGCATTTCTGCCGAGTTGCTTGAGGAGACACTTCTGCATGCAACGCTGAAACGTGGCGTCGGCGTTTCTCAAGCCGAACGTCATGGTCAAGTAGCAGAAGGCTCTGAATAGCGTGATGAAGGCGGTCTTCAGCCTTTCGGCCGGGTTCAGCTTTATCTGATGGTACCCTGAGTATGCATCCAAGAAACTCAACAACTCGCATCCGACTGTGGAGTCTATCACTTGATCAATCCTTGGCAGAGCAAAGGGATCTTTGGGGAAGGCTTTGTTGAGGCTGGTGTAGTCAATGCACATGCGCCACTGCTTATTCTTCTTCAATACTAGGACTGGATTGGCCAGCCATTCTGGAAAGAACACTTCCGTGATGAATCCGGCTGCTAGAAGCCGGGCTATTTCTTCTCCGACAACTCTTCTCTTCTCTTCTGACAGGCGGCGCAAGGGCTGCCTGACCGGCTTGGCGTCAGGTCCGACATGTAACTTGTGCTCGGCAAAATCCGTCGGAACACCCGACATGTCTTTGGGAGACCATGCGAACATGTCCCGATTCTCACGGAGGAAATCGACGAGCTCGCTTTCCTATTTGCTGTCGAGGTTTGCACCTATGACAGCATGCCTCTCCGGCTGCTCCGGGTCCAAGGGTATCTTCTTTGTTTCCTTGGCCGGCTTGAACGATCCCTCTACCTCCGACTCCTTGAGGATGGGTGACATTTCTGGCTTCTTGCCTGCCAACTCCACCACCCGGTCAAGGAGTCGCTTCTCAGCCGCGATCATGAGGGACTAGGCCAGCCGGCTGCTATCTGTGGCGCAAGCGACCGACTTCTTGTAATCTCCGACTATGGTCAGGATCCCCTTGGTACTCGGCATCTTCATATTGAGGTAGGCATAGTGGGGGACTTCCATGAACTTGGCCAGAGCTCGCCGGCCAAGCAGTGCATGGTAGGGGCTTTCGAGGTCCACCACTTCAAACCAAACTGGCTCACGGTGGAAATTATTCTTGTCTCCAAAGAGAACATCAATCTGGGTCTTGACGATTGGTGAGCAGGAAAGGCCAGGGACTATGCCATGGAATACAGTCCGACTGGGGATGAGCTACTTCTCCTTGATTCCCAACTTCTCCATTGTGTCATGGTACTGGATATTGATGCTGCTGCCGCCATCTATCAAGACTCTGGAGAAACGTGCTGCCCGCCTCTCTATTGCAAAGGTAGCATCTAGGACCAGGGCGTACGAACCAGGGGAAGGCATCACTTTCGGATGGTCGGCCCTGCTCCAACTGATAGGCTTCTCGGACCAATGGATGAATTCTGGAGTGTTGGAGGCCACTGCTTGCACTTCTTGTTATTGGAGCCATCTGTTGCGTCTGTCATCGGCCACGCTGGTGAACAGAACATAAGCTCTGTGTTCCTCCGGGTACTCATCTTGTATGGTGCCGACTGGTCGGGCCGCCGGCTACTAGGGCTGAGGAGGCGGCGGCCCAACAGGCTGAGGGGGCAGGAGTCCATCTCCCTTGGCGATTCTGGCAAGCCAGTGACACTTCCGAGTGGTGTGGTTGGACGGCTTTGGGCCGCTATGGAACTTGCAGGGTGCATCTAAGGTTTGCTCATAAGAAAAGGCGGGCAACCAATTGGACTTTCCGCCCTTCTGCCGCTTGGGTGCCGGCTGCCCTTCCGGCTACTGATCCTCGATCGTCGCCACCTGTCGGCTGGTGGAAGCCGGCTGGGTGGCCTTCCGCTTGGTGTCACCTGGTTGCTATCGCCGACTGGTGTCACCAGCCGGAGTCCGAGGTGCCTGAGGTGCCACCTTGTCGGATGCATCAACTAGGATTTCCGCCTTAATGGAGGAGTCGGCCGTGGCGTGCTTGTCAGCGATGATCAGCAGCTCGTCGAGTGTCTCGGGTTCGTCGCAGAGGAGTCGATGCTTGAGGAGGGTGCCCTCTCGGCACCCGGCGGTGAAGTACTCGATTGCCTGCACCTCGTGCACGCCTTCGTAGGAGTTGCGAAGCTCGGTCCAGCGCGTGAGGTAGTCGCGAGTAGACTCTGTGGGCCCTTGGACGCACAAGGAGAGATGTCGGGGCTTGGGAGCCTGCTTGTAGGTGCTGGTGAAGTTGCGGATGAAGGCCTCGGTGAAATCAAGCCAGCTGTTGATGCTACGGGGCTTCAGGCTGTTGAGCCACGTTCGGGCAGTGCCCTGAAGCATGAGTGGGACGTACTTCACGGCAACATGCTTGTTAGCGTTTGCTATGCTGATGGCTGTCGAGTAGTCGACCAGCCAGTCCTCCGGCTTCACGAAGCTGGTGTACTTGGGCATATCTCGAGGGAGGGTGAACCCTTTGGGAAAGGGCTCATCCCGGATTCGTGGGCTGACACAGGGCAGGCCCAGCGCGTCTTCTTCTTCTAGCGCAAAGGATCGGTTGAGGCGGTCGATCCGATGGCGGGCGTGATACGTGTCCAACGTATCTATAATTTTTGATTGCTCCATGCTACTTTATCTACTATTTTAGGCAATATTGGGCTTTATTATCCACTTTTATATTATTTTTGGTACTAACCTATTAACCGGAGGCCCAGCCCAGATTGCTGATTTATGCATATTTCAGTGTTTCGAGGAAAAGGAATATCAGACGGAGTCAAAACGGAACGAAATCAACTGGAGAAGTTATTTTTGGAACGAAAGCAAGCCAGGGAACTTGGAGGGCACATCAAGGGAGATACGGGCTGCCCACGAGGGTGGGGGCCGCGCCCCCCCCGGGCGCGCCCCCTTACCTCGTGGGGCCCCCGTATCTCCACCGACGTACCCCATGCACCCATATATACCTACGTATCGTAAAACTTCGAGAACAGAAGATTGATTAGGACCCTGTTCCAGCATGCTGCCGGAGGGGGATCCCATCACTGGTGGCCATCTTCATCATCCTGGCGCTATCCATGACGAGGAGGGAGTAGTTCGCCCTCGGGGCTGAGGGTATGTACCAGTAGCTATGTGTTTGATCTCTCTCTCTCTCTCTCTCTCTCTCTCTCTCTCTCTCTCTCGTGTTCCCTCTATGGCACGACCTTGATGTATCCCGAGCTTTGCTATTGTAGTTGGATCTTATGATGTTTCTCCCCCTCTACTCTCTGGTGATGAATTGAGTTTCCCCTTTGAAGTTATCTTATCGGATTGAGTCTTTTATGAGAACACTTGATGTATGTCTTGTCGTGATTATCTGTGGTGACAATGGGATATCATGTGCCACTTGATGTATGTTTTGGTGATCAACTTGCGGGTTTCGTGACATTGGGAACCTATGCATAGGGATTGGCACACGTTCTTGACTCTCCGGTAGAAACTTTGGGGCACTCTTTGAAGTACTTTGCGTTGGTTGGATGAATCTGAGATTGTGTGATGCATATCGTATAATCATGCCCACGGATACTTGAGGTGACAATGGAGTATCTAGGTGACATTAGGGTTTTGGTTGATTTGTGTCTTAAGGTGTTATTCTAGTACGAACTATTTTATAGATTGATCCGAAAGAATAACTTTGAGGTGGTTTCGTACCCTACCATAATCTCTACGTTTGTTCTCCACTATTAGTGTCTTTGGAGTGACTCTTTGTTGCATGTTGAGGTCTTGTTATATGATCTATCTATGTTATTATTGTTGAGAGAACTTGCATTAGTGAAAGTATGAACCCTAGGCCTTGTTTCCTATCATTGCAATACCGTTTACGCTCACTTTTATCATTAGTTACGTTGCTGTTTTTATTATTTCAGATTACAAATACCCATATCTACTATCTATTTTGCACTTGTATCACCATCTCTTCGCCGAAGTAGTGCACCTATACAATTGACCATTGTATTGGGTGTGTTGGGGACACAAGAGACTCTTTGTTATTTGGTTGCAGGGTTGTTTGAGAGAGACCATCTTCATCCTACGCCTCCTACGGATTGATAAACCTTAGGTCATCCAATTGAGGGAAATTTGCTACTGTCCTACAAACCTGTGCACTTGCAGGCCCAACAACGTCTACAAGAAGAAGGTTGTGTAGTAGACATCAAGCTCTTTTCTGGCGCCGTTGCCGGGGAGGTTAGCGCTTGAAGGTATATCTTTAGATCTTGCAATCGAATCTTTTTGTTTCTTGTTTTAGCACTAGTCTAGTTTATAATAGAAAACTACAAAAAAATGGAGTTGAGTTTGTCTCATACGCTTCGTCTTTTTAATATCTTTCATGAGTATGATGGAAAGGAAAATTGTGCTCAAGTGCTAGAAGAAGAATTACATAGAATGCTTGGCATAAAATATGTGAATGATGGGCATGATTGCAATGTTGTTAGTATGAATTCCTTGAATATCCATGATGCTAATGATATGCAAAGCCACAAGCTTGGGGAAGCTATGTTTGATGAAGATGATATTTTTTGTCCCCCATGCTTTGATGAGCAAATTTACTATGATGAAAGCATGCCTCATATCTATGATGATTATTGTGATGACACTTATGCTTTAAAGAATAATGATAACCATGAAACTTGTCATCTTGATCTTAATTTTCAATCATATGATAGTTATTTTGTTGAGTTTGCTCCCACTACTATTCATGAGAAGAATTTTGCTTATGAGGAGAGTAGTAAATTTTCTATGCTAGTAGAACATGAAAATAATGCTTTAGGTGCTGGTTATATTGTTGAATTCATTCATGATGCTACTAAAAATTATTATGAGGGAGGAATATATGCTTGTAGGAATTGCAATAATATCAAGTTTCCTCTCTATGTGCTTAAATTCTTGAAGCTGTGCTTGTGTTACCTTCCTATGCTTGTTGATTATTGTTCGCATAAGTTATTTGCTCATAAAATCCATATGCATAGGAAGTGGGTTATACTTAAATGTGCTAGTCATATGCTTCATGATGCTCCCGTTATGTTTCAATTCTTATCTTTTATGTGAGCATCATTGTCATCATCATGCCTAGCTAAAAAGGCATTAAAGAAAATCTCTTGTTGAGAGACAACCCGATATTTATCCTTACGGTTTTTGTGTGTTCACATGATTATGCTACTGTAGTAATCATGTTTTATAACTTTTGTTTCAATAAAGTGCCAAGTAAGACCTTTAGGATGGCTTACGGTGATAGTTGTGTTGATCCTGCTGAAAATCAGAAACTTTAGCACCCAGTAAATTAGTTTTGCTAATTCACAGAGACGTGCTTATGATCTGATTCTTTTTGCTCTGGATTGGTACACAAATTTCTTAGGACGTCCTAATTTTCTAGGATTTTTGGAGTTCCAGAAGTATACGTTTGATATAGATTACTACAGACTGTTCTGTTTTTGACAGATTCTGTTTTCTATGTGTTGTTTGCTTATTTTGATGAATCTATGAGTAGTATCGAAGGGTATGAACCATAGATAAGTTGGAATACAGTAGATATTACACCAATATGAATTTATAATGAGTTCATTACAGTACCTAAGTGGTTGTTTTATTTTCTTATACTAACGGAGCTTACGAGTTTTCTGTTGAGTTTTGTGTCGTGGAGTTTTCAAGTTATGGGTAAAGATTCGATGGACTATGGAAGAAGGAGTGGCTAGAGCCTAAGCTTGGGGATGCCCAAGGCACCACAAGGTAATATTCAAGGACAACCAAGAGCCTAAGCTTGGGGATGCCCCGGAAGGCATCCCCTCTTTCGTCTTCGTCTATCGGTAACTTTACTTGGAGCTATATTTTTCTTGACCACATGATATGTGTTTTGCTTGGAGCGTCATTTTCTTTTGTTAGTTTTTTCTTGCTATTATTTAGATTAATGTTTTGCATCTTTAGTTTCAATAAGAAAGTCAAGGATAGCCTTTGCCATGCTTATTTTGCTAGTATACATGTTGCTATTTGAAAAACAGAAAGTTTACCGCTGTTGCAAAAATTCCCTAGAAAAGTAAGAGAGTGGTATAATGTTGAATCTTTTTGCATATTGAGCTCTAATAAATTTATTACAGTGGGAATTTCAGTTCATAATTTTTGGAGTCACGGAAGTATTGATACTTTTGCATTCTTTACGGACTGTACTGTTTTGGCAGATTGCTGTTATGGTTGCATTGTTTGCATATGTTTGCTTGATTAATGATTCTATTTGAGGATAGGAGTATTAAGTATGCAGAGGCATTTAGTACGCAATGTTGGATAATTATTTAAGTGATTTGTTACGGTAGAAAATTATAAGGTTTTGCATTGGTTTATACTAACCTATCTTACGAGTTCTTGTTGAGTTTGTTGTGAATGAAGCTTTTCATAAAAAGAGAAACCTTGATATGAGAGGAATTAAGGAGACACAAAAGCTCAAGCTTGGGGATGCCCAAGGCACCCCAAGATAATATTTAAAGAAGTCTCAAGCATCTAAGCTTGGGGATGCCCCGGTAGGCATCCCACCTTTCTTCTTCAACAACTATCGGTTTGTATCGGTTGAGCCTAAGTTTTTGCTTCTTCACATGAGTTGTGCTATCCTTGCAATGTAGTTTTCTTCAGATTTGCTTGCTGTTTGAATAAAGTATCAAGATCTGAAATTGTTAAATGAGAGAGTCTTTGCATAGTTGCATAATTATTTAGCTACTCATTGACCTTCAGTTATATCTTTCGGAGTAGTTTGTCATTTCCTCTAGTGCATCACTTATATCTTTTAGAGCACGGTGGTGGATTTGTTCTAAAGAAACTATTGATCTCTCATGCTTCACTTAGATTATTTTGGGAGTCGTTAATAGCATGGTAATTCGCTTAATGTTAATATACTTGGTGTTCAAGATATGTGAAACTTTCTTTTGAGTGCGTTGAATACTAAGATAAGTTTGATGCTTGATAATTGTTTTGAGATATGAAGATGGTGATATTAGAGTCATGCTATTTAAGTAGTTGTGAATTCAAATAATACTTGTGTTGAAGTTTGTAATTCCCGTAGCATGCACGTATGGTGAACCGTTATGTGATGAACTCGGAGCATGATTTATTTATTGATTGTCCTCCTAATGAGTGGCGATCGGGGACTATCAATGGTCTTTTCCTACCAATCTATCCCCCTAGGAGCATGCGCGTAATACTTTGCTTTGATAACTTCTAGATTTTTGCAATAAGTATATGAGTTCTTTATGACTAATGTTGAGTCCATGGATTATACGCACTTTTCCCATCCTTCCACCATTGCTAGCCTCTCTAATACCGTGCACTTTTTGCCGGTATCATACACCCACCATATATCTTCCTAAAAACAGTCACCATACCTACCTATCATGGCATTTCCATAGCCATTCCGAGATATATTGCCATGCAACGTTCCACCGTTCCTTTTATTATGACACGCTCCATCATTGTCATATTGCTAGCATGATCATGTAGTTGACATCGTATTTGTGGCAAAGCCACCATTCATAATTCTTTCATACATGTCACTCATGATTCATTGCATATCCCGGTACACCGCCGGAGGCATTCATATAGAGTCATACTTTGTTCTAAGTATCGAGTTGTAATTGTTGAGTTGTAAGAAAGATAAAAGTGTGATGATCATCATTATTAGAGCATTGTCCCAAGTGAGGAAAGGATGATGGAGACTATGATTCCCCCACAAGTCGGGATGAGACTCCGGACGAAAAAAAAGAGCAAAAAAAGAAAGAAAAGGCCCAAATAAAAAAAATGATGAGAGAAAAAGAGAGAAGGGACAATGTTACTATCCTTTTACCACACTTGTGCTTCAAAGTAGCACCAAGATCTTCATGATAGAGAGTCTCTCATTTTGTCACTTTCATATACTAGTGGGAATTTTTCATTATAGAACTTGGCTTGTATATTCCAATGATGGGCTTCCTCAAAATGCCCTAGGTCTTCGTGAGAAAGCAAGTTGGATGCCACCCACTTAGTTTCTTTTGTAGAGCTTTCATATACTTATAGCTCTAGTGCATCCGTTGCATGGCAATCCTTACTCACTCACATTGATATCTATTGATGGGCATCTCCATAGCCCGTTGATACGCCTAGTTGATGTGAGACTATCTTCCCCTCTTTTTGTCTTCTACACAACCACCATTATATTCCACATATAGTGTTATATCCATGGCTCACGCTCATTTATTGCGTGAAGATCGAAAAAGTTTTGAAAATATTAAAGTATGAAAAAATTGCTTGGCTTGTCATCGGGGTTGTGCATGATTTAAATACTTTGTGTGGGGAAGATGGAGCTTAACCAGACTATATGATTTTTTAGGGATAACTTTCTTTGGCCATGTTATTTTGAGAAGACATAATTGCTTTGATTAGTATGCTTGAAGTATTATTATTTTTATGTCAATATGAACTTTGGTCTTGAATCTTTCGGATCTGAATATTCATACCACAATTAAGAAGATTTACATTGAAATTATGCCAAAGTATCACTCCGCATCAAAAATACTTTTTTATCATTTACCTACTCGAGGACGAGCAGGAATTAAGCTTGGGGATGCTTGATACGTCTCCAACTTATCTATAATCTTTGATTGCTCCAAGCTACTTTATCTACTGTTTTAGGCAATATTGGGCTTTATTATCCACTTTTATATTATTTTTGGGACTAACCTATTAACCGGAGGCCCAACCCAGATTTGTTGTTTTATGCCTATTTCAGTGTTTCGAGGAAAAGGAATATCAGACGGAGTCAAAACGGAACGAAATCAACTGGAGAAGTTATTTTTGGAAGGAAAGCAACCCAGGGAACTTGGAGTGCACGTCAGGGGAGATACATGCTGCCCACGAGGGTGGGGGACGCGCCCACCCCTCGGGCGCGCCCCCCATATATACCTACGTATCGTAAAACTTCCAGAACAGAAGATAGATCGGGAGGTCCGCCGCCGCAAGCCTCTGTAGCCACAAAAAACAAATCGAGATCCTTTTCCGGCACCCTGTCGGAGGGGGATCCCATCACCGGTGGCCATCTTCATCATCCCGGCGCTATCCATGACGAGGAGGGAGTAGTTCACCCTCGGGGCTGAGGGTATGTACCAGTAGCGATGTGTTTGATCTCTGTCTCTCTCGTGTTCTCTCTCGTGTTCCCTCTATGGTACGATCTTGATGTATCCCGAGCTTTGCTATTGTAGTTGGATCTTATGATGTTTCTCCCCCTCTACTCTCTTGTGATGAATTGAGTTTCCCCTTTGCAGTTATCTTATCGGATTGAGTCTTTTATGAGAACACTTGATGTATGTCTTGCCATGATTATCTGTGGTGACAATGGGATATCATGCGCCACTTGATGTCTGTTTTGGTGATCAACTTGCGGGTTTCATGACATTGGGAACCTATGCATAGGGGTTGGCACACGTTCTTGACTCTCCGGTAGAAACTTTGGGGCACTCTTTGAAGTACTTTGTGTTGGTTGGATGAATCTGAGATTGTGTGATGCATATCGTATAATCATGCCCGCGGTTACTTGAGGTGACAATGGAGTATCTAGGTGACATTAGGGTTTTGGTTGATTTGTGTCTTAAGGTGTTATTCTAGTACGAACTCTTTTATAAATTGATCCGAAAGAATAACTTTGAGGTGGTTTCGTACCCTACCATAATCTCTACGTTTGTTCTCCGCTATTAGTGTCTTTGGAGTGACTCTTTGTTGCATGTTGAGGGCTTGTTATATGACCTGTCTATGTTATTATTGTTGAGAGAACTTGCACTAGTGAAAGTATGAACCCTAGGCCTAGTTTCCTATCATTGCAATACCGTTTACGCTCACTTTTATCATTAGTTACGTTGCTGTTTTATTATTTCAGATTACAAATACCCATATCTACTATCTATTTTGCACTTGTATCACCATCTCTTTGCCGAACTAGTGCACCTATACAATGTACCATTGTATTGGGTGTGTTGGGGACACAAGAGACTCTTTGTTATTTGGTTGCAGGGTTGTTTGAGAGAGACCATCTTCATCCTACGCCTCCTACGGATTGATAAACCTTGGGTCATCCACTTGAGGGAAATTTGCTACTGTCCTACAAACCTGTGCACTTGTAGGCCCAACAACGTCTACAAGAAGAAGGTTGTGTAGTAGACATCAGTGTGTCATTTTCTCCGACTCCCTCTCGGCGGCCAAGGCGGTCGTCGAGTGTCGGGTGCATGACAGGTGGCGGAGTGGGATATCTTGCTCCGCAAGATGGAGGAGGCATAGGATCGCCCAGGTGCTCCACCGCTCGAGGGCGGCCGTCTTCTTCAGGCTCGATGGAAAGGCGAGTCCGGCTTCGGCTGGCCGCCAGCTCGTTGCCTCGTCTTCCACGGGCGCCACCAGTCGGCGTCCAGGATGTCGCGCCGTGTTCTTGGCGAAGGGGCGGCTTGTCATTCCGTGGTGCGGGCTCTTCGGCGCGGCAGCCGGCTTCGTGCAACGCGGCAGCCGCATCTAGGAGCTGCTGGACTCGCTCCGTCATGTGGCGACGCTCGTCGCCCTCGTATTTGTCCAGTTCCTCCGTCACCGCCTGGGCGGCCTGGATGTTCTCTGCAGGCATGGCGTAGACGGGGCGTTATGCCCTAAACATGCTGGCGATGGTTCCGCCACGCTGCCGGACAGGGCCGATGCGGCTAGGCTCCCCAGGAGCCGGCGTGCCGCCGATGGCCTGGTCCATCTCACGCCGATAGGCGTCCGAGAGGCGTCGCATGCTGGCCAGCCAGCCAGCGCTCTCGAGAAGCTGGACGCATCGTGCCTCCAGCATTTCAGCGTTTGCGTCTTCTGGGATGGGCACCGTCAAGTCCCGCAATGCCGCATCGAGTGGATCTAGAGTATCTCCATTCGAGCGCTCGCCACTATTAATGATGAGCACCTTCGTGACGGTGCTCCCGCCGCTATGCTCGCGAGGAGGCGGCTCGTCATAGATCACCACATTAGTGGGGAACACGTCAAGCGACGCCGTGTCGGAGTCAACGATCATCGGGTCGGTGGAGCCAACAAACTCCAGGTCCACAGCAGGCTCGCTGGTGACGTGAAGCTGGTCGAGGAGGCTAACGAGGTGGCTCTCGGGGAAGCCGGTGCCCGCGTCGGAGGACGGCTCGTCAGAGTGGTGAATCTCGCCAACGAGGTCGGCGAGGCAGCTCGCCGCGCAGGCGATCTCGCGCCATGCAGGGCGTCGAGGCTGACGTCGTCGGGCGTGCTGGGCTGGCTTCGCTCGCCAGGAAGGAACAAGGTTCCTGTCCAGAGCAGGTCTCCGGGAGACGGTGAACCTCGCCCCATGGTGGGTGCCAAATGTCGGGGGTTGGGTGAGACATGTGCCAAAGGATGGCTTATCATGGGAGCGAGTAGAACGTCCCCGGTGCCCGGAAAATGGATGAGGCATAGACACGAACATCGGCGAACTTTACCCAGGTTCGAGGCTCTCCTAGGAGATAACACCCCTAGTCCTGCTCTGCGGGGTCTCCGCATGATCACTAAAGGCACAAGTGATACAAGGTTGCTCCTCGAGCTGTATACTAGAGGAGGAGAAGGCAAGGCTAGCTCTCTCCTGCCCTAGGAATGTGGCTAGGTCTAATGGGGTGGGAACCCTTTGCATGGGTGCCTTGGGGGGTTTATATAGGCCTACCCCCTAGGGGTACAATGGTAACCGGGCCGGCTGCTGGGCCCGGCTATCAGCGTCTCCGGCCTCCAGCTTCTCCGCCGACTACTGGGGTCCGCCGCCTGATGGGCCCCGCTAGCTGGTCTGGTACGGAGCCGTCAGGCCGCTCCTGCCGCTGGCGGGTTTGTTCGGTGGCTGCTCACTTTAGCCGTGCTAATAATGATGTTGGCTTGGTCATCTCGGTGTGGCTACGGTCCCTGCCGCCTGGTGGGAGATCACTGTAGCCACACCTGGTCTCATCAGGTTAATGGTACACAGGCTTCGAGGGAGGGGACGGACGCCTGCTAGAGGATGGCCCTCCTCCGGTCCGTCAGGTTCGGCGTGCACCGTCTTCTGGGATGTCACTGCCCGGTAGGGCCCGCAGCCTGCGGGCCATAACGACAGGCCGTTGTGGGCAGCAGAGGTCCGCCTGCCCAGAGTGATGTCAGGGGAGAGTGGCAACAGTGCCACGCCATGCGGAGATCTCCGCCCGTACAGGACACTGTGGCCACGCCAACGTCATGATTCGGGGGTGAGGGCTTCACTGTTGCCATGCCCCGTCTCGTCCTCTTGATGGAGGCACAAACTCTGAGGGTGCGCGGCAGCCGCCTGCGGGATGCCGTCTTCCATAGAGGATGGCCGGCTGGAGCCGGCCGCTCGTGATTCCGTCTGTTGATGGTTGGCCACCCTCTGGCAGCCGGCTGTTGGGCTAGCCGGTCCCCAGAGGGCGGAGCTTCGGCCTGGAGTGTAGCAAGGCGGAGACGGCCGAAAGTCTTGATAAATTCAGGGACTCGGGTGAGCCTACCCATGGCCCATTACTCCGACACGGACTAATTATGTAGTGATTTGCATGACAGCCCGATTATGTACCGTAATTTTACAGTTTGGCCGGTTTACTGTGAAGACATGATATATATACAGTAAAACAACTGCAACATCGTGAATAACAAAAACCTAGACTATACAATAAAGAAATTACATCATATTACATCCACTGGGCATCAAAGTTCGCCACTACGATAATAAAGCACAAGCAGACAGCAGATTACATACACTGGGCATAAAAGATCGCCACTAGTGCATATAAACACTCTGACAAAATAATATACAAAACCGACAACACTTCATTAGAGTTCAAGAAAGGTTAGCCCTGCTCAGGAGCTGCAGCGCAAGCAGCTGAGCAAGCTGATGAGACTGCACTTGTTTGACACTTATATCCTCCTCACTCTGAAAGATAAACAAGCATACATATGATAGGTTTTGCACATATAAGTATCAGTGTTGACAATTCATCACATTTCTTACTGACGAATAAAGTGACACAATTTAAAACAGCATTAACGCAATATGGTATTGTTCAGGTTAAGACATGGCAGGAAATGACATTGTGCAGGAGTTGGCAGCTTCACGACACCACTAGATTACAGATCAAGAACTCATAAGTATAAATGGTTAGTGTGCTATCAATTTATCCCATTTCAGATTGGCAAATAAAGAGATGGTTTAAATAATAGTAGAAGGATATGACATTGTTCATAGTTAAGACTCTACAAAATATGACATTGTGTTGTAGTGGGTAGGTTCACCACACCACTGGATTACGGATCAAGAACAGAAGCATACATGAAGTGCAAAAGAAAATCACTTTCTCTGTATAGTTTTATTTACATGGTATGAAGAAGAAACTTGGTTGTACAACTGAAAACTTAAATTGAGAAGGACAAACTTTTGTTTATGAACTACATAATAAACATTAAACATGCAATTTGATGCAAACACAAAAAATAAACAGCTGTTGCAGTCATGCCTAACCAAATATACACAACAAAGTTTGAAGTCTTGAGAAGAACAAACTTACATTATTGGTGAAGACAGGCTCTATAAAGCCCTTGTCCATGCTGATGGGGGGGGGAATTCAAGAAGTTTACCACAAAATCTTCTTCATAAGCATTTCCTTTATTCTACATTTTGTTAAGAGTAAATATAGATGTGATAATATAGGAAAAAATGGAGAATATTTAAGATAAGATGAAGAGTGATGCTACATAACCAAGTAGCTATAAATGTAAGTATAGCGATACAGGCAAAAGGTACAACCAAGAGCAATGCAGAGCTAAACTTCTTCAGGACCATCGGTGTTATCCAACCTTATGGTAAGAGTAAATACAGATCTGATACGTAGAAAATGGAGCGCAAAGGAAAATAAGTTGTAGATTGATGGTACATGAACAACTACATGCCAATATAAGTACACTGATAAAGGACAATAGGTACTTACAAGAACAATGCAGAGCTAAAAAATTTCATTGGCATTGGATATATTCTACAGTAATGTAACCATTCATACAGATCAACTAATTTGGAGCGAACAATTGATAAGAAAGCTATCATGCAAACTGCTGTTACATATTGAACCAGGTATGAATGCAAGTACAGTGATATAGGACAACAGGTAGTAACAAGAGCAAAGCAGCGGGCAGCATATTTGCGATATCCTATCGTTCTTTTCAAACCGGAATTCTTCTTCGAGCTGATTTCCTTAAAAAAAGATCCGTAGGGCACATGCAAAAAAGTAGAAGTTCAAATTGTCATGTGATATCATAGACAGTACCTCATCCTGGGAACGAGACTAGTGCATAACAAGGTTTTTCCATTCAATGTCTTCTAAATTTAGCACCGGAGACTTCACCGGAAATTCGTTTATAGACTTGCCATCAAAGTGTGATTTCCTCAGGTAACACCAATACTGTTGCAATGCTTCCTTGAAAAGCGCAAGCTAGCTTTGCTCGTCATGACTATCCAGATTGACCCTCGCCTACTTACAACAATGTAATGTAAATCATTGATGTGTTCAATCAGCAGAAAACATGAAAATAATCACCATGAATAATAGCACTTACACGTAAGTGGGATAGGAAGATGTGAAAATGGTGTTTGTCTTCACTATATTCTTCCCATGATGGGAATATATGGATGTAGTCCCTAACAACATTGAAAGCATTGTCTTTAAAACTGGGAATAACTAGAATGGGGTTCCAATCTGCAGGAATTGGCCATCTCTGCAGTTGGGATAGGTCTTCGGCCGGTGGACTTGTTGTACTTATTGCTGGAGTGGGATTTTTCTATGGTACGGCTGGTGCTATGGCAACTGAAATCGGCATACCTTTTGCTGGAGTGTAGGTCCTGTGTGGTGGCGCTAGTGGTGTGTCCAGTGAAGTATGGGTATAGTCTGCTGGAGTCCGTCCTACGTTTTGTGTCACTGGTTGTCTAGCCAATATAAGTGGGGTGTTGCCTGATTTCTTCGGCACCACCATGTTTTTCAAGGACTTTGCTAGTGCTCCTTCAGGTTTGGCAATCACCCTCTTCACTTTTGATGTCTGATGCACAAGAACAACATTTGAGTGGAAAAACATGGTATGATGACAGATGGAATATGTATTGATAATGGATGGGCATGCCATCTTGACATATATGATAAGTAAACTAAGCAGGTGGCGGTGCAACAAAGTAGAAGAAATGCAAGACAACATATGCAAGATACGTGCAATCAATAAAACCTTGCCAAATTAGAACATGCACCTTGATGGGTGAACAGGACAGGCCATCTGCCTTTGACTCCTCGAAGTTAGAATAGTCATTAGGATCATATTCTGAACAAGAATCTACAGGTGGGGAGCATATGAGTCTCATTTCATCCAGAATGGCACTCAATGCCTTGGTGTGAATTTTGTAAGTTGATGTAGTGTTCCACAATATTCTTCTGATGCGCGGATTCTGATATTCATTTGTAATTACGTATAATATCTGAGAACCATGAAAACATAAATAGTAGTGAGATTATCTTTGTAATGTAGAGGATATTCTAATATAGGGGCGCCCCTGTAAACCCTTGTGTGCTGTCACTGGATTCTGATGAGGGAGCTCATGTGTGCTGTAATATGGTGCGTGCATTAGTATAATCTGGCACAAGTACACATAAAAATAGGTTCCAGAAGGAAGGAGGTTCATAATATACAGTATAGAGAGTTTATTGCCAAACCATGATAAAAAGAGCACACAACAACTAGGCTGATCATAGTGTACATAAAAGGGATACACCACAACCACGATATATAAATTGGGAAAGTGGAACTGACTGGAAAATACGGTGTTCTATTGCTGCTACTAATTGAAAGCCTATCGATCACCTAGAGGCCAGCTCTATCAGCTGTTGACTACAGATGTCCCTGCCCCCCTTCCGGACAACGAACATACTGTACGTACTAAATAGAGAATAACAAAAGAGGAACATGTTAAAGAATAGAAGAGGAAGCATATTCTTGAGGTTCCGCTTCATTGCATACAATGTTGAGTTCCCACTCATGATGAATCACAGCGCCCAAAGAAATGCAATTCCATACAGTCTCTCTATATGTGGCCACATGCATTTGGAAAATCAAGTGGGAGCATTACCTGACCAATTAAATGTGTGTCTGTTAACTAATATCAGTATCATATCACAGTTCGTATTTGAAGAAGTAAGCTTTGGACTTATGATTGGTGTGTTGTTTATCTTCAAGAGTGAACTGCTGCTAGTGCGACACATAGCAGCTACACAGATCATAGTGTAGATATAACGGGAAAATTGTAAGCATCAGGAGTAAAATCAGCAAAGTAGAACTTGCTGGAATATATGTGCTAGTATTGCTGGTACGGCTAGAAAGGCTTCGGATACCAGCTCTCTTCAATTGAAGGTGCGGTACTATTAATATCATTGTAACTCTCAAAGGTGACACAGCTCCCCGCATTTCCTTTCTAATCTTATAGGATTCAAGTGGGCAGGCCACTACAAATCCTATTCCTATGTTTACAAAATCCTACGAATCAAAGAGGCCCGAAGAGTTCAAAGTGTCCATCACAACCGACCGTATAGACCTCTACACTGCAAATGTCCCTGCTCATCTTCACTACAAGGAACATACTATACTACTATCATACTCCCTCCGTTCCAGAATATAAGTCTTTGTAGAGATTTCCACTATGGATCACATACATATGTATACAGATACATTTTAGAGTGTAGATTCACTCATTTTGCTCCATATGTAGTCCATGGTGGAATCTATACAAAGACTTGTATTTAGGAACGGAGAGAATACTTATTAAAGAAGAACAGAAGAGGAACATGCTAAAGAAGAGCAAGCAGATTGGATAATAAAATGTTCGTTGCACAGTGCCCACACATGATGAACCAGAGAGCATTAAGAATGAAACTCCCTACTGTCTCTCTATATGTGGTTCACGCACTTTTGGAAAGTAAAGTAGGAACATTAGCTAACCAATTAAACATTATCTGTTTTAGTAATATCAGCATCATATCAGATTCGTATTTGAGCAACAAGTTTGGAATTATGAGTGGCACGTAGTTTAGCTTGATGGATTCAGGAGCAGTGCTAAGCAGGTACGATGATGGTACTGAATATAAAGGCATGTGTGCATGCAAGTCGCGTGACTTTTGTCATTTGGGTTAGTCGACCATTTCAGGTGGTTGGATGAAGAACCTACGTCTCCTAACCCTTCTTCTTCCTCGTCTTTGATTCTTCCCATACAGAACACCGCATGGGCCACCGGCCGAACCACTGGCCCCGATCCCCCCCCGCCCCGCCCTCCCCTAAACCGGCCCCCACCGTGTGTGTTCCTCCGCTACCCCCACCCCCTATCCCCGCCCCACCCGCGTCGAGTTTTCTTCATTCGGCAAGGCCCCAGCACTATCCCCACCCAAGCCCCTTCCTTCGCACCGGCGAACTCCGGCGAGCTCTAAAAAATCGACTGACCCAATTTTGAAATTTAGTCTACTGTCATTTAACTAGTGTGGAATATAAAAGGGGGAAACCATAAGCACTGCGGGTATAGTGTTGAGCGTGCCATGGCAGATCTAAAGGTGCAAACTGGACAAAGGCAACTTCGCAACCAATGTTTGCTTTCAACTAGCAAGTAAGTGATGGACAAGAAATCATAGTAAAGCAGTGGCGATCTATTTTCTAGCTGTGATAAATAAGTTGAGCAGATACAAAAGAGTACCGCCTCTGGTGTGGCGCCATGTATGCATCTTCTGAGAATTTGGCGGTGTTGCAGTAGCGATGGTTGTCGGCGGTGTGGAAGCATATCTAGGAGGGTAGAAGGTGGCGGCGGGACATGGTGGACGAGATGGTCGTAGGAGCGGCGCCGGCAAGGTGGATGACGGCGGGGATGAAGCGAGAGGACGGGATGAAAAGATCCCGGTCCGAACTCGTGGATGAGAGAGGTCAATCTCTTGTAATGGACGACGGCGTCGAGGTTTCAGCTCCGGCATAGTGGAGGTGGACGGCGGTGGATGGGGTGGCGGACGGAGGAGGCTGGGGTGGAGAGGGTGTTTTGCGCCCACGGAGTACGAATGGGGAAATGGAGGGAGCGAGGAAGGGGGAACCATGTCTTCAAGGCGTGCTTGTCTCGAATGTGAGGAAATTTACAAACTTAGCCCCCATTTAAAATTTCCTACATCACAGCAATATTAGTCGGTTGGGGATAGGACGGTAATCTCGCATACACCGAATGTTTGTCGAAGAGAGTTTGTTTTTGGCGCCCACCGTGTATGAATCGGGGAGGGAGTCGATTTCGGCCGAGGAGACACTGTGTTTTGGCACCCATCGTGTATGAATCCGGGTGAGCGGCGGTTATGTCACGTTTGAGTGAAATTACAAACCTACCCCTAATGAAACCAATAGAAATCGAGCGAATAGGCTTTCCGTGTTAGGGATAGGCAGTAATTTCCATCTCACAAATTTTGGTTTCGGGCGGTTACTGCAACTTTCTTGCTTTGTTCAAATTTTTGCAGAGCAAGAGTGCACGTTTACCGTGCCAACTCAATTCGAATCCAGTTTGTATTCTATTTTTGTTCGGGCAGGATCCATTTTCGATTGGAATAAAATTCTGTATACATCTTTTTTTATATATACTTTCAAAAGCACAACAAAGAATTCTGCTCCTTTATATGTATATAATATGATTTACAAATACAATGATCTCAAAATCATAAGGTTGAATTCAAAAAAATTAAACCAAATTATGTTCTACTAAATGTATGGATCAGTAATATCTACATATTAAATAACATAGATGCGCGTGAATTCATATGGGTATGCATGTTTGATAGATCAATTTAGTTCGAGTATGAATTACATGTATCATCATCTCGAATTCAAATATTTGAATCCCTTTTATGTTGACTCCTTTCACGCCCATCTCTCTCGCATGCTCCATCATGTAGCTATCATTCTCTTTTCTCCACCTCACCCGCATGCTGACTTCATGTTTCTCCTATCTTCACAAACATGGTCTCTCGACCCCTCCCTTGAGAAGTGTCACACTCTCCCTATCATTATACATCACACGGTTTTCATTATCTCTCATGTCTCTACTGTTCTCTGGTATCACTAGGTACCTAAGCTATCTTTTTCACCGCCACACACACAGTCTCACTCGTGTTTCACTTTGTGTTTCTCTCAATGGGGTTCTCTCACACACCCTATATGTCTCAAGATATGACTCATACCACTAAAATTACTCTCTCCTGCAGACACAACATTTGTTGCGGTCTCCTTTCTGTCTCCATCCCAGTTATAAAGCTGACATTATTCATTTGTTTACCGATCCGACAAACTCCCCCCCGCCGCTCTCTCTCTCTCTCTCACACACACACACACGCACACAGCTCCTGTTTCCACTCCCCTTCCTGACTATCGTCTCTTTCTCACACACACAAAACTCTCACTTTCGCAACCCCGACTCGTATTTCTCTCACATCATTGATCGACTAGCCTCCAGATAGGTTTATACACCCGCAGACTCGTGCTTCCACTATCGCGTACATCTATCTCTCTCTCTCTCGCTCCTTGTATCTATGTAGATTTTTCGTCCCTTCTTGAGACACGCCCTCACGATCGTGCACACACACATTATCGCCTCATTTTAAGCTGATACTCTCGCACACATACTCTATGTGTCTTTGTCACACATGCACTCCGTCTTCCTCCTCTCTCCCTCTCTCTCACAGACACGACACACACACACACATCGGCTTTTTGCAACAACTAGCAAGATGCCCATGTGTTGCACGGAACATCAAGATGCATTTGTATGAGTAGTTCATCTTGTGGGAGAAAAGGATGAACGAGGGAAGGCGTTATTTGCAAATGTGGAGAGGGGTGTGGGTATCTTTTTCCAAAATTGCCATAGTTTCCTTCCAATCATCTGATATAAATCGGACGGCCTATATTGCAGGATGGCAGGCACACCATCATCACCAACTCTGTTTTTATCTCTAATCTTAACAAAAGCATAGTCGGTGATGATGGTGTGCCTGCCATCCTGCAATATAGGCAATCCGATCTATACCTAACGTATAGGAAGGAAACTATGGCAATTTACCTGCACTCCTCTCCACATTTGCAGATAAGACCTTCCCTCGTTCATCCTTTTCTCCCACAAGATCTTGATGTTCCGTGCAACGCATGGGCATCTTTCTAGTAAGAATAGAAATTAGAGATATACCACTTCACGAATCTTGAAACCAACAACATTCCTCCCTTATCTCATCAAAACCGCCAAAGGAATATATTTTGAGTGAAACATAAGATATTTTTAGTGATACACGTATTTCAAAACTAGACTCTTTTTTCTATCAAATCAGTGAATATGTATTAATCTACTTTGATCATGTGGCAACGCATTGGCACATTGCTAGTACGTATTACTACTATATAATTTGTTGGACACCAGACAAACGCTGGAGTACATATACGAAGAGAAAAGGAGCACGCACGCAGTCGGTCTCTCACTGTCTCACACACATGAGAGTTACGTAAAGGCACCGTTAACAAATAAACCCTAAAACCCTAGGTGCACGATTGCTGCATGCGCGGGTACCGGGTACATGGTGGAGCGCACCTTTGTAGGAATAGTCAGCTCGTGTGATAATTTGATCCATAGGAGTGATGTTTGGGACCACATGTTAACGACCTGCAGGCGGTGGCTCGCCAGTTGCCACAGATTGAGTAGCCATATTTAAAATAACATTTTAGCGGGGTAAGAGTTCATATTTTCAAGGGCGTGTTATAAGTACTTAAGTAGTTTTTAGAACGGTGGTATGGAGCAAAAATGGAATTCATAACTACTACCTACTTAGTGTATGGTTGTATGGGTTTATGTTGCGAGATATTGAACCTGGTAGTTATAGGGCAAATACTATGGTTTAGATGTTGGTTTTCAGTAATGAAAATCGGAAGGAGGAAACCCTTCTTTGAAAAAAAACTACTACCCCCGTCCTGGTCTAGTCCCCATCGTATTTTGGGTCAAAGTTTGTCCACGAATTTTACTTGTAAAATGTGAATGGAAAACGAGATTTTGTTATACCCAAACAAAAAAGGACTGGAGGGAGTGATTGCCCTGACAGGGACGCGACCTCTCATAGCGCAGGCATTGAACCGGCGCGCCAGCCAAGAGGGCCCCACTCAGTGCAGGCCTGGCTGAACACGCCTCCTCGCCGCATGCAGCCGGCTTCAGACTGCCCTGCCTGCCTCCATTGAATATGTGTGTGTGCCGGCAACATGTCCTTCCGCGAGCTGGCTGGCATTTTAGAACACAAAAAATGATCAAAATATAATTAATTACGCATGGTCTTTATTTGTTGTGCTCGCACTTGTAGCAGGAACTAGAGGTATTTCTTTATTTATATCTCTCCTCACATTTTTTTGGCTCTGAAGTGCATCATGGTTGTGGACATTATTTATGAATGTGCAGATATATGTGAACATGAGTTTGATGTGAAAGTTGAACTTGGAATGTTGGGCTTGCGCGTGAACTATACTATGTCCAATGCTTTGTCTATTATTGTTTAGAAAGTAATTGCTGTTATTGCAGGACCCTAAAATTTTTATTTTGTGCCACACAGTAGATGCATGAACATCACAATAGGCATGCTGACTGGATAAACATTTGAACCTAGATATTATGAAGGAAACTTCGTATGGACAATAGTTTTAGATAGCAGGAGACGCCTAGCCTGCTCTACCTCTGCTAGCTTCTTTCTGGCTTCTTCCATCTCTTCTTTGGCTTGGGTGAAGAGAGCATCCGATTGCTCTTTTCGCTTCTTCAGGAACTCAGCTACATTCTCAAGGGCTGCTGCATGGTTTCTTTCAGCCTTAACTAGAGCCACAAGGACACAAACAGTTGACGACTCCACCTGGCTTGTGTGTAATCCAGCATCATCTGGGAATTTGCACCTTGTGTCTAATCCATCATAATTAGGGAACTGGCATGTAACGCCCCGGATACAACTTTCCATATTCGTAACTCCGACTCTTGCCTTTTCCGGAGATGTGATTTATTATTTCCTCCATGCTTGGGTTTTTGTCTGTTGTTTTGCATTTTGTTCTTGTTATGCATCTCGTCTCATGTCATCATTCGCATTGCATCGGCATCGTTTTCATAAAACTTGCATCCGTTCGTGTTCTGCCGGTTCTCTCCGTTGTCCGTTCCGAGTCCGGACACACTCGCACGCGCCCGCGGCACCTCCGAAATATTATTTTATAAGCGGCATAAAAATGTTCTCGGAATGGGTTGCAACTTGTCGTGCGGTCTTATTATAGTGTAGACAGACCGCCTGCCAAGTTTGATCGCATTCGGAGTTCGTTTGACTGCCCAACCGTTATATTTATAACCGCGATATAGTCGGTTTAATCGTCGGACGTTTCGGTCTCCGAAACTGCCACCGGGTCACTCTGTTTCTCTCTCTTCTCAGCTCGAGGCATTCTACACAGCCCACCTGCAGCCACCTAGTCCCCCCCCCTCTGTCCGGAGCGCATGATCGCGATCCGAGGGTCCGGAAACCCCCCTAACCCTAGCCTTACCCCTATATAAACACCCCTCCTTCCTAAATTGGGCAACCCTAGCCCCTAGCCTCCCCTAACCTCCCGCAGCTGCCACCTCCCACCTTCTCCTCGGATCTGGCACCGCCGCCCCTGCCCGCCACTTGGCGCCGCCGCCGCCACATCGCCCCGGCCAATGAGGCACCGCCACATCCCCCTAGCACCCGCGCCAGCCAACCCCCATGCGCCACCTGCCCTCCTCAGCCCCCTCTCCACCGCACGGCCCGCCGGGTACCGGATCTGGCCCGCCCGACCCGTGACCGCGCCGCCGCAGCCCGCGAGGGCCCGAGCGTCCCCGCGCCTCCCGCTCCCGATCTGGATCGAGGGAGGACCCCTCGACCCCGAGTCCTCGTCGCCGCCGCCCGGCTTCCTCGTCGTCGGCGCGCCTGCCTCGCCTCCCCGGCCACTAGAGGACCGCCGCCGTCCTGCAAGGTCGCCGCCTCCCTGCGCCTCCCTCTCCCTCCCGTCTCTCCCTCTGGTTTCTCTCCCTCTCTCAGGTCTCTCTCTCTCCCCTTGTAGGAACCCCGCCGCCGCCGCCAGGAACCTCGTCGCCGGCTGGCCTCGCCATCGCCGGGAACGGGTCCGCCGCGCCGAAATCCGTCCGGATCCTGCCGGGACCGCCGTCCCATGGCCTCCCCGTGCCTGCCCTCGCCGGAGATGCCCCCTCCTCGCCGCCGTTCTGCCATGGCCTCGCTCGGCCTCGTCGGAGAGGCGCACGCCCGCGTGGGCCGGCCTCTCTGTGGGCAGCGCCCCCTGGCCCATCTTTCCCCGTGGCCTGCCTGGCCTCCTCTCCAAACCGACCGGCCTGCTAAGGCCCATGGTGAGAAGCACCCCCTAGCCCCTTCTCTGTGTTCAGCCCAGCAGTTTCGGCCCATGTAGTTTTTCCATGCGCTGTGATTTTTTCCATTTATCCAGAGTTGGCAAAATTGCAGAAACCCCCTTTTGTTCATGCATATAATAACTAATAAACTGTGCACCGGATTAAAATAATTTATGTATGTAAAATGCTTAGAAAATTGTGTAGATTAATAATATGCCACTTTCATCTATGTTAAAAATGTTTAACATGCTGTTTGTTTTTCTTTTGCATAATGCCATGCTAAAATGATTTATTTCATAACTAAATAACCGTAACTCTGTTTTAAATAAACTTTATATGTAAATGGGGTGGAAAAATGCCTAGTTTAACATGGTGCACTTTATTTTGCTGTTTAACAACATTAAAATTGTGTTTAGGGCAGAACAGTACCGAATCCATAATTTGCATATGGGGATTTTCCGGAACTGTTGTTTGTGGTTTCCGGCCTCAATTAAACTTGCCTAGATAGGTAGTTTCATTATGTTTCACCTCTTGCCATGTTTAATAACATTTAATATTGTTGGGTACATAACCGAGATCAAACTAAATAATTGCATGTGGTGTTTCGTCAATATGCAACTCGTTGCATATTGAGCTCCACTTAATTTGTAGTGATGTTTGTTGCACTTTGCCATGCCATGCCTTATTAAACCGGACATGCATCATACTTGGTTGTGCATCATGCCATGTCTATGTGATGGTTGTTTACCATGTTGTTTGTTTCTTTCCGGTGTTGCTTCTTAGTTCCGGTAATGTTGCGTTCGTGAGGATTCGTTCGAGTACGTCCGCTTGTCTTCTTCATGGACTCGTTCTTCTTCCGTGCGGGATTTCAGGCAAGATGACCGCTACCCTGGATCTCACTACTATCATTGCTATGCTAGTTGCTTCGTTCTATCGCTATGTTGCGCTACCTATTACCTGTTATTAAGCCATCCCAAATTGCCATGAACCTCTAACCTTTGACACATTTCCTATGCAAACCGTTGCTTGGCTATGTTACCGCTTTGCTCAGCCCCTCTTATAGCATTGCTAGTTGCAGGTGAAGTTGAAGATTTCTCCATGGTGGACAGGATTTTGGTTGGGATATCACAATATCTCTTATATTTTTTTTTGAGGAATTGGACAGTGGGAGAGGCTCCCACTGTGTTTGTATCACTCAAAAGCAGGGTACAATGTACATGGCGTTTTTACCTGGCGCCTTACCTCCACCGGTGGAGGCTAGGGCTACTACTACTTTATATGGTGGGGGCAATCAAGGGGGTTCTAAGCTAATTACAAAAGAGAGAATAAAGTCTCTCACATCTTCTCTGGTTCTATGTTGGAGCAGGGCAAAGTCATGTTTGAAATGTTGGAGCCATGATAGAATAGTTGGTGGGATGCTTCTGAAATGTTTGTTATTCCTCTCTTTCCAAATGCTCCAAGCCGCTTGAAGGAAAACATCCATGAACATGGGACTGCTCCAATCATGAGCTGCCATGCTGATCCACCGAAGCCTTGAACCAGTTTGCTGCCAAGTTATCCCTAGAATGGACCAACATCGTTGGCTAAAGGGGCACTGGATGATCATGTGTTCGACAGTCTCTTCAATTTGCTGATCACAAAGAAGGCAGTTGTAATCGTCCCCAATATTGTAGTGTCTCCTCTTTAGCATGTTACGTGTGTTTAAGCGGTCAGAGAGAAGAAGCCACCCAAAGACCTTAATTTTGAGTGTTGACCTGGCCGCCCAGAGCCACTTGTATGATTGATGTGCATGCACCTCTCGAAAATACAATTTGTAGTATTTGATCGCCTTAAAATCCACTGAGCCCCAACAGTAAGTCCAGTTATCGTGTGGGGTCGGATCAGTAGCGTTGCCAACATGTCTCACCTCTTGCTGAAGATCACAGATTTCTTGCATTGCTTGGACTGATAGTGGGAGGTGAAACGTTTCATGCAGAGATGTGGATCCCAGGAAATCCTTAACCGAAATATCTTCATTGTTTGCAAAGGAGAAGGCGCGCTGGTACTTTTCATCGAGAGTGGTGTCGAGCCACAGGTCTTTCCACATGAGCACTGTAGCTCCATCATGCACATTGGCTTTAGAAATCCCTCTGTAAATCGGGGTGAGCTTGAGAACATCTCTCCACCAGAATGAACCGCATGGTTCCATGGCATGGGGGATTTTGTTTGTATAGTATGTGGACCACAGAAGCTCCACCCAAGGTACATCGTGCTTGTTGTAGAATTTATGCAGATATTTGAGAAGGAGGGCATCGCTTTGTACGCGTAGGTTGATTATACCAAGGCCTCCACACTGTTTTGGTCTACACACCATACTCCAGGCCGCAAGGGAATTGCATTTGTCCCCATGTTCTGTCTTCTTTGTCCATAGACACTTCCTTCGCAGTTTATCAAGCAGTTCAATTATCTTTGGTGGCAGTCTGAGGGTGCACAAAGCAAAGATGACTAGTGAAGTGATCATGGTATTGAGTAGAGATAGCCTGGCTCCATACGACATCAAGGCCAGAGTGCTTGACATCCGACCTTCCATTGTACAAACAAGCGGCATTAAATCTTGAACTGAGGGCTTGGTTGTCCCGAGAGGTAACCCTAGGTAAGTGAAGGGCATGGAACCAACATTCCATCCAAAGATATTGGAGAGCTCATTGTAGCAGGCAGCCTCACAGTTAATTGGGATAAGTGTGGACTTGTGGAAGTTTATCTTGAGCCCAATGGAGTCAGCGTAGTTAGTGAAAATATTTTTGATTGTGAGGGCTTGGACCGGGCATGCAGGAAGAAGAATGAGCGTGTCGTCCGTGTATTGTATTACAGGGTAGTCGTGTTGGTTCTCTCTGGGGAACGGTAGCTGGATTCGGCCATGTCTGAAAGCGTCATTGATTGCGGCCTGTAAGAGGTCAGCCGCCAATACAAAAATCAATGGAGAGAAGGGGTCACCCTGTCGAACACCACATTTATAGTTGAATTGACGACCCGGGACTCCATTTAGAAGCACCGCTGACTTGCCAGAGGAGAAAATGCATTTTACCCAATTGAGCCATCTGTCATCAAATCCCATATGCTGCATAATCATAAGCATAGCATCATGTTCGATCGTATCAAAGGCCTTTGCGAAATCCAGTTTTAGGAGGATGATCTTTTCCTTGGAGGCTTGACACTGATGGATATATTCGAACGCCCAGGCGAGACAGTTCTGTAGTGATCGGCCTTTTAGGAATCCATATTGGTTTCGATGAACGATTTTAAGAATGAGCTTTTGTAGTCGGTTGGCAAGAAGTTTTGTGAGAATCTTAAGACAACAATTCAACAAAGTGATTGGTCTAAAATCAGAGACATTCTCTAGGGAGCGAACCTTAGGAATGAGTGTAATAAACCCCTCATTGATGCTTTCAAGATTTAGGGTCCCCTCATAGAACTGGTTGCATAGATCATAGAAGTCATTCTTAATAATATGCCAGCATTTTTTGATAAAGATACCAGAGAAACCATCTGGTCCTGGAGCTCGGTCGGTCGGCATTTCGTTAACGATCACATCTATCTCCTGCTTGGTGAAGGGGACAGTAAGTGTCTCTAGTCCCTCAACTTTTTTGATGATGTCAGGGAGGTTGAATTTCATTTGGAATTCGCCTGATTTCCCCAACCGCTCTTTAAATGTATGATAAATGATTGCCTCTTTACCCGCGTGGTCATCTACGACCGATCCATCCGAGAGTTTGAGTGTTGGTATTGTGTTTCGTCTGTATCTCTCCGATGCCAGAGCTTTCAGAAATTTAGGGTCTTCGTCTCCAAATTTGATCCAACGGATAGTGCATCTTTTTTGCCAGTATTGTCGTTGATAGCCCAACAACCGAAGGAGGTGCCTTTTCAGGATTGCCCTGAAGTTCTGCTCTGGTGTGGAGAGGGCTCTAATGTTTTCAATAGCATCAAGATTGGCTAATGCAAGATTAGAATTGTCGATCTCCACTGTTAGTTTAGAGAATCTTTTACTCCACCGCTTCAACTCATATCTGAGTGCTTTGAATTTTCTAGCTAGCAAAGTGGCTGCATTGGAGGTATGCTTGAAGGTTCTTGACGAGACCGATTGGACTAACTCAAAGAAACCAGGATGTTCAGTCCAATAAGATTCGAACCTAAAAATTTTACTGCGTGGAATGGATGTTTCAATTTTCACCACACACGGGATATGATCAGAAACTGGTTTTCCCAAGGGCACCACTAGTGTGTTGGGGTATGAAGATGTCCAATTGTTGGAAGTGAGGAACCAGTCTAACTATTCAAGAAGTGGATCAATCTGCATATTGCTCCATGTGTAGGCCCTGCCCTTGATTGGCAGTTCAATTAGCTGATTCGATCGAATGATGTCGCTAAAAGTGATCATGTCATTTGGATTACCTCTAGGCTTGTTCCTGTTGTCGGGGCCACGTATGTAATTAAAGTCTCCCCATAAAAGCCAATCATCATTAGATGGAATATTAAGATGTCGGAGCCAATTTGTATAAGTCACTCTAGAATCCCCTTGGCATGGGCCATAAATATTCACCAGCGTCCATTCCTGGGAAGACTGTGTGGAACGAAACTTAATGGCCAACGCAAAATCTTCTTCCATAATCACAGAGCCAGTAAAGATGGCACTATTCCAGATTGTGACTATCCCTCCCGAGGCCCCATTCGAGGGTATGTAAGCAAATTTGTCAAATCTCTTCGGGCAGCAAGATTTAATGAACATATTATCAATGGTGGGTTTTTTTGTTTCTTGTAGACAAATGATAGCACAACCACTAGAAGCGATAGCATTAGATAGCGCTAAAAGTTTAGGTTCAGAGTTTAAGCCACGTACATTCCAGCATAGGATGTTCCAATTCAACAAAGAAGACATGAAAGGATAAAGCAAAATAGGTAAGCCTCTTAGCAGGCACTTTCAGATACTTCAAGCCTGGGGCGGGCCGTCCGCAGAATCCGCCATGAGAGCTTCTTCAGAGACCTCGGCTGGCGGGATGGCGCACTTGCTAATTCCAATGTGCTGCATAACCTGAATTGGAGTAGGCGGCGGGATGTAGTCCCCCTGATTGACTGTGTGATCAACAACCTCCATAGGAGTATCAGTAGCAGAGGGTACAACTCGGGGTTTAACTTTGGATGGTTTTGGCTTAGTGTCAGAGACAGAGGGTACCTTAAACCCATCATATTTTTTGGATCTATTGCTGCGACGCACCTCCAGTACAGATGCTGGAGATTTGGCTTTGCCTTTCCTGACTACTGAAGTGCCTGCACCCAGATCCACCGCATGAGGAGCAATCAAAGTCTTGGTGGCGTCAGTTGATGCTTCAGTGATAGCATTGGGAAGCTGAGGAAGCACTGCATCATCCGGATCAGTTAGGCTCAAAGCATTAGTGTTAGTAGGAATGGTCACATCTGACGGCACATCCTGATCGAGGCCAGCATCAATCTCAGTAATGACAACCTTGGAAGTAGCAGCCCGGGGGAGAATGGCAGATTCCTCAAGAGAAACAGGCGCATCATCTCCCTAGTGTAGAGCCCATGAGGTGTGACCAGGAATGAGGATAGTACGAGAGGCAGAGTCAGCAGAGTGTTTGACAGTTTTAGATGCTGACCGAACAGAGAAATGCCCATTTGTCTCCTCAACATTGACCGAGAATTGCACTGAACTATCCCGAAAACCAAAACCTGAACTCCAAGGGCCAAAAGCGGCAATGATAGGCCGGATAGACGCAGTGAGGTATGTGTTGAGCCTTAGCATAGGCACACACTCATTCAGCAGGAGCGAGGCATAGCTGTCATGATCTGAAAGCATGGAGAACTGCAGACCAGCATTGGATATAGTCAGGGTCAGTTCAATACTGTTTACCTCAGGTGGAGCCGCGATCGGGCCCTGGACAGAATCATTGGACTGAGCTGTGTCGACAGACAAAACACCCAAGGCCGATCCATTAACAGAAAGCAGTTGGTTGAAGATGTTTAAAGGGACGATGGCGAAACCATCAGACAGAGTAGCACTGGAGTCCGAGCTGCTAGAAACAGAGATTGAGTCGTTCCAAGCAGCAGCCGGACTATCTTGCAGGTTATTGAGAGGATGAATGCCATGGTGCACCTGCAAACCTTCTCCAGCTAGCCAGGCCTGGAAGTTGAACATTGCGGGAGGTGTATGTGGTGGGGATGGGGGCCAGACTCCCCAATTAGGTTGAAACTGCACTTCATCATCTACCACCTGTTCTGCATTGCCATTTCCTGGCTGAGCATTGGCATTGGCGGCCACATTCTGAGCGATCCAATTGTGAAGCTGCATTTGATAAATCTGTTCAGCAGTGAGGTTCTCTCCATGAAGTGGGTGTGGAATTCCATCTTCGGGAGGAGGATCCTTAGTGGCCGGCGGGACATCTGGGATGTGCACATTCCAGTCACTGCTCCTTAACATAGTGACGGCCACAGTCCAGCTCTGGCGAGCGCCTCCAAGCTGGCGCAACACCATACTCTTAGGAACGAATCGAAGATGTATCACCCTGACTTTCAGAAGCACGAATCGACGGTCCCCTCTCGGGTTATGCCATTCAACCAACTGACCAAACTTATCGACAGATTTGTGCATATAGTGTTGAGTCTGATAATCATACGGAAAACCAATGTACAGCAACCAGATCTCCAGCCCGAAAGAAGTCAGACGCATGTTCAGAGCAGCATCATGAGGAACAAAGGATATCACTACCGGCTCATCAAACTCCTCCTCATCAAGCTCAAAGGTGGTACCAACTACTGCATCCCTAATTAGCGTGGAAGGATATCTCTTATATTATTAATGCATCTATATACTTGGTAAAGGGTGGAAGACATGGCCTTTTGCCTAGTGTTTTGTTCCACTCTTGCCGCCCTAGTTTCCGTCATACCGGTGTTATGTTCCCGGATTTTGCGTTCCTTACGCGGTCGGGTGATTTATGGGACCCCCTTGATAGTTCGCTTTGAATAAAACTCCTCCAGCAAGGCCCAACCTTGGTTTTACCATTTGCCTCACCTAGCCATTTTTCCCTTGAGAGTCGCGCTCTCGAGGGTCACCTTTATTTTATCCCCCCCCCGGGCCAGTGCTCATCGTGAGTGTTGGTCCAAACTGTCGGCCGCCGGTGGCCACCAGGGGCAACTCTGGGCTGGCCTACCGGAAGTCTGGACAATCCGGTGTGCCCTGAGAACGAGATATGTGCAGCTCCTATCGGGATTTGTCGGCACAGCGGGAGGCTTTGCTGGTCTTGTTTTACCATTGTCGAAATGTCTTGTAAACCAGGATTCCGAGTCTGATCGGGTCTTCCTGGGAGCAGGTCTATTCCTTCGTTGATCGCGAGAGCTTGTCATGGGCTAAGTTGGGACACCCCTGCAGGGTATAATCTTTCGAAAGCCGTGCCTGCGGTTATAGGCAGATGGGAATTTGTTAATGTCCGGTTGTAGATAACTTGACACCAGATCCAAAATAAAACGCATCAACCGTGTGTGTAGCCATGATGGTCTCTTCTCGGCGGAGTCCGGGAAGTGAACACGGTTTCTGGGTTATGTTTGACGTAAGTAGGAGTTCAGGATCACTTCTTGATCATTGCTAGATTCACGACCGTTCCGCTTGCTCTCTTCTCGCTCTTATTTGCGTATGTTAGCCACCATATATGCTTAGTCCCTGCTGCAGCCTCACCACTTTACCCCTTCTATTCCCTTTAAGCTTTGCTAGTCTTGATACCCATGGTAATGGGATTGCTGAGTCCTCGTGGCTCACAGATTACTACAACAACAGTTGCAGGTACAGGTTATTCGATGATCATGACGCGAGAGCGATGCTTGCTTGCGTTGAGTTCTTCTTCTGCTTCTTCTTCGATAAGGGGATAGGTTCCAGTCGGCAGCCTGGGCTAGCAGGGTGGATATTGTTTGAGTTTTTGTTTATGATTCATCCATAGTCGGATGTTGTTCTTGTATGTTGTATTGTTGTATTCATGTGACATTGTATGTATCAGATGTATCCCCACTATTATGTAATGTTTTTGTAATGATATCCACCTTGCAAAAGCGTCTTCAAGATGCGCTTCTATCCTTGGTGGGACCTTCGAGTTCCTTTAGGATAGGGTCGCATCTTGGGCGTGACAAGTTGGTATTAGAGCCTCGACCGACCATAGGAGCCCCCTTAATTGTTGGCCATTGTTGAGTCTAGAAGAAAACTATTTTGAGTCTTAGGATTATATATATCGGAGAGTAGGATTCTTTTTACTCCTCAGTCCCTTCCTCGCTCTGGTGAGGTCTCCTAACGTAGATGTTTTGACTTTCCTCTCCTCAAATTTCACTAATTTTTTTAGGATCACGCGGGTATCTTGGAATTGTTCCGATGGTGTTGTGACGAGAACATTGTTGTTGGTGCCTCCTGACATTTAGGGGTTGTGGTAGTGTCCCGGGGAGTTGAGCTCCGAGGTGTTGACGTCACAATTTTATCGTTGCAGTTCTGGAATACCTGAGCTTTGCCGACATCGAAAATCTCTTTTGTACAGTTGTTGGTGAGATAACCCCGATAACCCAGTACTGGGGCGAGCTCGAGAGTATTGCCATGACTCGTATAATGGATGCTTTTCAAAGGTTGAGGTACACGATTTCCGAAGGTTTCTTGGTTATGTGTTGACGGATGGATACAGCTGGATGTAGGGATTGTTAGTTTGGGTGAGATATATTGCTTCCCCTGTATCCCCAACACCAGATTGCATAACCAGAAAGTTTCGGGAGTTTTATAGGTGGGAATTCAAGTAGCTCCTAGAATATCTTTTCGACAGATGCATGATATGAGATTGGGGTTCGACATCTAGTGGTCCGCCTTTCCACGGTCGTTTTTACAGTGGTCTCGTTGTGTCTTAAAGAACCCTTGGCTATGCTGGTTCGGGGACACTTCGTATGACATGTGCACTGCCTTGTACATGATGGTGCTGTACACTCGAGCCCGTGTGGGCCCCACCACAAAAACTTCGGACGGAATCTCTATCATATGTTAGTTCCGGCTTATTCTGCAAGCCAAATCCCTTGTTTTGTTTTATTTGTGGTATTCGAGTTGCTTCGAAGTCAAGTGTTGATTCCATACCTTTCAAGCGGTGTTCTCATATTTCTATGGGAGTACTAATCATTCTTGATCATCGAGGTCGTCATGTTAATTCTTTTTCAACCGGTGAGCTTCTCTTCAAGTGGTTCCAATCATTTTCAACACCCGCAAGAGCAATTCTAAGTTTTCTCAACGGTATCCATTCCATCTCCCCACGTTGCCTTTGTTTTCCCGCCCTCCCCTTTTCATCTCGGAGTCGGAGTCCGTAATCGAGTATCCATCCTACTCGTGTGAAGTTTTTGCTCTCTCTCCTCAATGATTTCAACCAGTGTTTCCTCTTCAAGATATTCGTTGGTTCTCCCTTCCAAGTTGCCTTTGTTTTCCCGCCCTCCCACCCTTTTCTTCCCGGAGTCTGACTCTCTGTGGACCATCGATTTTCATTCTTGTGGAGCCTCTTCAGTCTTTCATAAATTGTTTCAACTGGTGAATTCTCATCTCGGTGGACATTCTTCATCTCTTTTCCGGTGAACTCATTTCAAGTTTTTCGGTAGTCATTATATTCTTTCCTTCGATCAAGTGTTCTCCTTGCTCATTCGCCTGTCGCCATTCAATCATTCCGGAGTTCGGAAGACATCTCAGGAGATTCGTCTGTGTTCCAATTAATTCGAGGTTGGCACCTCATTCAAATATTTCAACTGTTCCGGTGCATCATCTACCTGTTCAACAATCCTTCTCAACGGTGTTTTTCTCTTTAGTGGGCCCTAACCCACAGGTCTTTTCCTAGGATCTTACCTGACTCTTCTAATTATTCCGGAGCTATTCCAAATACTTTTCAGAGTTTGACGTAAGAATGAATTTTCATCAGTCATATTCCTTATCCTAGATCGCTTTCAGAATATTTTCATCGTTGGTTCATCATTTCTATTCTTCTTTGTTCCGGAGTATCTCAACAATGCATGGTGGTTCTCATCATCATTCTCAACATTTGAAGACCGAAGAAGAGTTTCTCTTAAATCTTGCTCCATTCTCTTCAAGATTCATGGTTCTAGCTTCATGCCATCCTCTCATAATTGTTTTCGATTGTCATAATTCTTTTCTTACCATCCGGAGCATTTCATGAGTTGTTTCCATTTTTTTCCTCCGAAGGCCATCATGTCATAATTCTTCGTCCTCACATTTCAGCTCTCGTTATCCAAATCTTACCGGTGCATTGCTCAAGTATTCTCTAATCAGCTCGTGATCTCTTCGTTCTCTTGTATCAAATTCCCTCAAGTATCTTCATTCGTTCTCTAATTCTTACCGGTGATTCACCCCTTTACTTTGTTCATTTTCAATTCTTACGGTGGTTCGTTCCAGATTTCTCTTTCTTCGTTATCATATCAATTCATCCATTCTTTCGTTGTTTCAATCCCACCGGTGGTTCCATCAATACCTTCTCAAGTTTATGCTATATCTTTCTTAATCCTTTCTACGAGAATAAGTAGTGTGCCAAATCCATTGCTTGTCATCAATTGAATTTGATGAAGGTTAAGCATACAATAAATCTTATTCTTATTTCCTCGAGGTGATTCAATTCTTTTATTTCCGGAGTTCCAAGTTTTCTTGGTTATATCGTCGTAAAGCTCCATCTAAATCATCGCAAGGCTTCACCTTGTGTTTTTCAACTTCTCTTTCTTTCTATCATCCTTTCATTACAGGAGTTCTTCATGGAGGCTCTACATGGTGGTTCGTCAAGGATTCTTTCATTCTTCAATTGTTCCTCAAGTTTTCTCTCGAAGCTATGATCCATCAAGCTATACTCAAAAATAAACATGGTGCTCAACACATGTTTTTGTTTTGAGGAGCTCAAGTATTCTTCATCTTGCATTCCAAAGTGCAATTCTTTCTACCTTATCTTTTGAGGTGGTGTTATGTCACTCTTGACAATTTCATTCATGTTTCATGATTCATATGTTGTCAAGAATGAGGTAGTTAAACCCAAAAACTCCTTCAAGCATGAGTTCTTCTCAGTCCATCAATCTCTTCATTGGAGTTATCTTGGTATAGATTTCACCTAAAGCCTTCCCTATGGAATGTTGCTATTGTGGTGCTTATCAATGATCCAAGCTTTCTCCATATCCTTCTCAATGAAAGAAGTTTTCATCTCTTCATTGCTCTCAAACAAGCAATTGTTTTTTGTTAGTGGCAGAATTTCACTTCAAGCGTTGAGATGTTTCCATAAGCCCACTACAAGTTTATTCATTTCGTTGTTGGTTTTCCAACAACTACATTCTATTCTTCTTTGCAAGGATGCTTTCCAAGCTGATTTGTGGTACAAGTTGGCCTTTTCTTCTCCATTCTTCTATTTCAACGATCTAGCTTCTATTCTTTCATTCCGAAGGCATTGTGATGTTGTTCTCTTCACTCATCATCTTGTTTTGTCAAGATCGTGTTCTTTTCCTTGCTTATCCATTCAACCGGAGCGTTGTGTCTATCATTCCTCATTTAACCGGAGTCTCATCCAAGTGCTTTCATTTTGCCAAGTTCATGTTCTATTCCTTCCATGTTCAACCGGAGTGCTGCCCGAGTTCTTCCTCTCTCATCTTGTTGTAACCGGAGTGGTTTTGAACCCTATCTTGTCCATTAAACTCTTGATTCATGTCTTTGCAACCTTCAAGTTATCGTAATGTTCCTCGTTCCTCTTTTCTAACGGATTGTTTGCAATCTCGTTCTTCTCTAATTGCTCAACCTCTCAAGGTTCGTGGTTTCACTCATTGGTCGAAGAAGCAACTTAGTTTTACCGCTTATCTTCCTCTTCCTTTTCCCTACGGTGCCATCCTAGATCTCGGGACGAGATCCTCTCGTAGTGGTGGAGTGTTGTAACGCCCCGGATACAACTTTCCATATTCGTAACTCCGACTCTTGCCTTTTCCGGAGATGTGATTTATTATTTCCTCCATGGTTGGGTTTTTGTCTGTTGTTTTGCATTTTGTTCTTGTTATGCATCTCGTCTCATGTCATCATTCGCATTGCATCGGTATCGTTTTCATAAAACTTGCATCCGTTCGCGTTCCACCGGTTTTCTCCGTTGTCCATTCCGAGTCCGGACACACTCGCACGCGCCCGCGGCACCTCCGAAATATTATTTTATAAGCGGCATAAAAATGTTCTCGGAATGGGTTGCAACTTGTCGTGCGGTCTTATTATAGTGTAGACAGACCGCCTGCCAAGTTTCATCGCATTCGGAGTTCGTTTGACTGCCCAACCGTTATATTTATAACCGCAATATAGTCGGTTTAATCGTCGGACGTTTCGGTCTCCGAAACTGCCACCGGGTCGCTCTGTTTCTCTCTCTTCTCAGCTTGAGGCATTCTACACAGCCCACCTGCAGCCACCTAGTCCCCCCTCTGTCCGGAGCGCACGATCGCGATCTGAGGGTCCGGAAACCCCCCTAACCCTAGCCTTACCCCTATATAAACACCCCTCCTTCCTAAATTGGGCAACCCTAGCCCCTAGCCTCCCCTAACCTCCCGCAGCCGCCACCTCCCACCTTCTCCTCGGACCTGGCGCCGCCGCCCCTGCCCGCCACTTGGCGCCGCCGCCGCCACATCGCCCCGCCCAATGAGGCACCGCCACGTCGCCCTAGCGCTCGCGCCAGCCAACCCCCATGAGCCACCTGCCCTCCTCAGCCCCCTCTCCACCGCGCGGCCCGCCGGGTTCCGGATCTGGCCCGCCCGGCCCGTGACCGCGCCGCCGCAGCCCGCGAGGGCCTGAGCGTCCCCGCGCCTCCCGCTCCCAATCTGGATCGAGGGAGGACCCCTCGACCCCGAGTCCTCGTTGCCGCCGCCCGGCTTCCTCGTCGCCAGCGCGCCTGCCTCGCCTCCCCGGCCACCAGAGGACCGCCGCCGTCCTGCAAGGTCGCCGCCTCCCTGCGCCTCCCTCTCCCTCCCGTCTCTCCTTCTGGTTTCTCTCCCTCTCTCAGGTCTCTCTCTCTCCCCTTGCAGGAACCCCGCCGCCACCGCCAGGAACCTCGTCGCCGGCTGGCCTCGCCATCACCGGGAACGGGTCCGCCGTGCCCGGATCCGTCCGGATCCGGCCGGGACCGCCGTCCCATGGCCTCCCCGCGCCTGCCCTCGCCGGAGATGCCCCCTCCTCGCCGCCGTTCTGCCATGGCCTCGCTCGGCCTCGTCGGAGAGGCGCACGCCCGCGTGGGCCGGCCTCTCTGTGGGGAGCGCCCCCTGGCCCATCTTCCCCCGTGGCCTGCCTAGCCTCCTCTCCAAACCGACCGGCCTGCTAAGGCCCATGGTGAGCAGCACCCCCTAGCCCCTTCTCTGTGTTCAGCCCAGCAGTTTCGGCCCATGTAGTTTTTTCCATGCGCTGTGATTTTTTCCATTTATCCAGAGTTGGCAGAATTGCAGAAACCCCCTTTTGTTCATGCATATAATAACTAATAAACTGTTCATCGGATTAAAATAATTTATATATGTAAAATGCTTAGAAAATTGTGTAGATTAATAATATGCCACTTTCATCTATGTTAAAAATGTTTAACATGCTGTTTGTGTTTCTTTTGCATAATGCCATGCTAAAATGATTTATTTCATAACTAAATAACCGTAACTCTGTTTTAAATAAACTTTATATGTAAATGGGGTGGAAAAATGCCTAGTTTAACATGGTGCACTTTATTTTTCTGTTTAACAACATTAAAATTGTGTTTAGGGCAGAACAGTACCGAATCCATAATTTGCATATGGGGATTTTCTGGAACTGTTGTTTGTGGTTTCCGGCCTCAATTAAACTGGCCTAGATAGGTAGTTTCATTATGTTTCACCTCTTGCCATGTTTAATAAAATTTAATATTGTTGGGTACATAACCGAGATCAAACTAAATAATTGCATGTGGTGTTTCATCAATATGCAACTCATTGCATATTGAGCTCCACTTAATTTGTAGTGATGTTTGTTGCCCTTTGCCATGCCATGCCTTATTAAACCGGACATGCATAATACTTGGTTGTGCATCGTTCCATGTCTATGTGATGGTTGTTTACCATGTTGTTTGTTTCTTTCCGGTGTTGCTTCTTAGTTCTGGTAATGTTGCGTTCGTGAGGATTCGTTCGAGTACGTCCGCTTGTCTTCTTCATAGACTCATTCTTCTTTCGTGCGGGATTTCAGGCAAGATGACCACTACCCTGGATCTCACAACTATCATTGCTATGCTAGTTGCTTCGTTCTATCGCTATGTTGCGCTACCTATTACCTGTTATTAAGCCATCCCAAATTGCCATGAACCTCTAACCTTTGACACCTTTCCTATGCAAACCGTTGCTTGGCTATGTTACCGCTTTGCTCAGCCCCTCTTATAGCGTTGCTAGTTGCAGGTGAAGTTGAAGATTTCTCCATGGTGGACAGGATTTTGGTTGGGATATCACAATATCTCTTATATTATTAATGCATCTATATACTTGGTAAAGGGTGGAAGACTTGGCCTTTTGCCTAGTGTTTTGTTCCACTCTTGCCGCCCTAGTTTCCGTCATACCGGTGTTATGTTCCCGGATTTTGCGTTCCTTACGCGGTCGGGTGATTTATGGGACCCCCTTGACAGTTCGCTTTGAATAAAACTCCTCCAGCAAGGCCCAACCTTGGTTTTACCATTTGCCTCACCTAGCCCTTTTTCCCTTGAGAGTCGCGCTCTCGAGGGTCATCTTTATTTTATCCCCCCCGGGCCAGTGCTCCTCGTGAGTGTTGGTCCAAACTGTCGGCCCGGTGGCCACCAGGGGCAACTCTGGGCTGGCCTACCGGAAGTCTGGATAATCCGGTGTGCCCTGAGAACGAGATATGTGCAGCTCCTATCGGGATTTGTCGGCACAGCGGGAGGCTTTGCTGGTCTTGTTTTACCACTGTCGAAATGTCTTCTAAACCGGGATTCCGAGTCTGATCGGGTCTTCCTGGGAGAAGGTCTATTCCTTCGTTGATCGCGAGAGCTTGTCATGGGCTAAGTTGGGACACCCCTGCAGGGTATAATCTTTCGAAAGCCGTGCCTGCGGTTATAGGCAGATGGGAATTTGTTAATGTCCGGTTGTAGATAACTTGACACCAGATCCAAAATAAAACGCATCAACCGTGTGTGTAGCCGTGATGGTCTCTTCTCAGCGGAGTCCGGGAAGTGAACACGGTTTCTGGGTTATGTTTGACGTAAGTAGGAGTTCAGGATCACTTCTTGATCATTGCTAGATTCACGACCGTTCCGCTTGCTCTCTTCTCGCTCTTATTTTTGTATGTTAGCCACCATATATGCTTAGTCGCTACTGCAGCCTCACCACTTTACCCCTTCTATTCCCTTTAAGCTTTGCTAGTCTTGATACCCATGGTAATGGGATTGCTGAGTCCTCGTGGCTCACAGATTACTACAACAACAGTTGTAGGTACAGGTTATTCGATGATCATGACGCGAGAGCGATGCTTGCTTGGGTTGAGTTCTTCTTCTGCTTCTTCTTCGATCAGGGGATAGGTTCCAGGTCGGCAGCCTGGGCTAGCAGGGTGGATATTGTTTGAGTTTCTGTTTATGATTCATCCGTAGTCGGATGTTGTTCTTGTATGTTGTATTGTTGTATTCATGTGACATTGTATGTATCAGATGTATCCCCACTATTATGTAATGTTGATGTAATGATATCCACCTTGCAAAAGCCTCTTCAAGATGCGCTTCTATCCTTGGTGGGACCTTCGAGTTCCTTTAGGATAGGGTCGCATCTTGGGCGTGACATGTCAGCTTGTGTGTAATCCAGCCTCATTTTGGAAACATGATCTCGAGGTTGATCATACTCCCCTCCTTGCAGGAACTGCATCCTGACATGAAGTTACTTCTTTTTTAGATCAATACTTAGAGCAACCCAAATCCATTTAGTAGAAGCCAGATAAACAGGACTCGGAGAAGTGAATTCATAGGAAAAAATATAAAAACAGACTACAAGGTGAGAGCACCCACTTCCTACATCAAGCTAAAAACGAAAGCACTAGGACGATTAAGACTGTTCTTATTACACATGAAGAACACGAGGCTAAGAGAAACAGAAACTACAACATATACACATCGAAGAACACGAGGCTAAACGGAAGTAATTGAAAGGGTGTTACTTACAAAAGCTCATTTTACAGGTTCGGTGCAACTCGTCTTTAACTTGCCACACTCCTTGAAGATGTCCCCAATATCCCGTGTTTGGTCTTCATTGCTCCTCTGCAGGTTCGCACTTGTGGTTTTAAAATCTCAACATGGCAAGAAAAATACACTAGTAATACTCACGCATCTTGATGGAAACATTAAAGCACTCGTCTGCCATGTTAGAGCGTCTCCAACAGAAGTGTAATGCGCGACGCTTTAAAAAAGCGTTTAGAGTGCTGAGATCGAGAAGTAGAGATAGAGAGTAGAGACTAGAGAGTAGAGACATAGATAGTTCTCAGCATAGATATAGCATAGATAGATAAAACATAGATAGTTCAACTACTCATCGCCCGACTCCTCCTCAGTGACATCCTCCTCCGACGTCTCAATGTAGGCGTGAAGATACCGATCGTCATCGGATTCCCAGGGCGACGCTGCACCTAGCCTCATGTTCAATTTAGCATCCGCTTTTCGCATGCGCTTGTCCACGCGGTAGGCGGCTCGCTCCGCCCTCCTCTTCTCCCTCTCCGCCCTCCTTTGTGTGTAGAACTCTCGCTCGTTGATGATGTCCTATGGGAAGCGTTGGCGCCACTACACCATGGCTTCCTCGTCCATCTCGGCGATGCCGAGATGGTGCTCCCGCCTCAGATTGTCGCAACGATCCTCGTCGGTGATAAGCCGCGACGGAGGCACGAGCTCCTGCGCCCACTCCCGCGTAGACACGTTCGGGAAGTTCAATGTTCTATGAGGCCACCGGATGTGCCACGCCGCCGTGTTGTACGCGCGGGCAGCCTCGTTGGCGGTGTCGAAATTGCCGAGGCCGAGGCACATCCCGCGAAACCGGATCTCGGCGGAGAAGCCGCCGGAGGGGCGCGCCTGGACGCCGCGGTATCCCTGAGTTCCCTGGCGACACGGCGGCATGGTGGCGCGGCAGTGGCGAGGTGAGAAAGAGCGGGGAGAGAGCGGTTGCGAGGCGCAGAGCAGGGAGAGAGCGGTGGTGAGGCATAGAGCGGGGAGAGAGCGGTGGCAAGGCACAGAGCAGTGGGAGGGGGTTAGATTTTATAAAGCGCGCCGGACGCCGCGCGCCAAAACTAGCTAGAAAAGATTGTGTATGTGGACAAGAGAGTAGGAGACAAACCTAACTAGAGAGAGAGAGAGAGAGAGAGAGAGAGAGGAAGAATTTAGGTGTGTGAGGTAGTGATAACCCACAAGTATAGGGGATCGCAACAGTTTTCGAGGGTAGAGTATTCAACCCAAATTTATTGATTCGACACAAGGGGAGCCAAAGAATATTCTCAAGTATTAGCAGCTGAGTTGTCAATTCAACCACACCTGGAAACTTAGTATCTGCAGCAAAGTGTTTAGTAGCAAAGTAATATGATAGTGGTGGTAACAGTAACAAAAGTAAAGACAGCAAAAGTAATGTTTTTGGTATTTTGTAGTGATTGTAACAGTAGCAACAGAAAAGTAAATAAGCGAGAACCAGTATATGGAAAACTCGTAGGCACCGGATTAGTGATGGATAATTATGCCGGATGCGGATCGTCATGTAATAGTCATAACATAGGGTGACACAGAACTAGCTCAAATTCATCAATGTAATGTAGGCATGTATTCCGAATATAGTCATACGTGCTTATGGAAAATAACTTGCATGACATCTTTTGTCCTACCCTCCCGTGGGAGCGGGGTCCTATTGGAAGCTAAGGGATATTAAGGCCTCCTTTTAATAGAGAACCGGAACAAAGCACTAGCACATAGTGAATACATGAACTCCTCAAACTATGGTCATCACCGGGAGTGGTCCCGATTATTGTCACTTCGGGGTTGCCGGATCATAACACATAGTAGGTGACTATAGACTTGTAAGATTGGATCAAGAACTCACATATATTCATGAAAACATAATAGGTTCAGATCTGAAATCATGGCACTCGGGCCCTAGTGACAAGCATTAAGCATAGCAAAGTCATAGCAACATCAGTCTCAGAACATAGTGGATACTAGGGATCAAGCCCTAACAAAAATAACTTGATTACATGATAAATCTCATCCAACCCATCACCGTCCAGCAAGCCTACGATGGAATTACTCACGCACGGCGGTGAGCATCATGAAATTGGTGATGGAGGATGATAGATGACGACGACGGTGACGAATCCCCCTCTCCGGAGGCCCGAACGGACTCCAGATCAGCCCTCCCGAGAGAGATTAGGGCTTGGCGGCGGCTTCGTATCGTAAAACGCGATGATTTCTTCTCTCTAATTTTTTTCTCCCCGAAAGCCAATATATGGAGTTGGAGTTGGCGTCAGAGGGCTTCCAGGGGGCCCATGAGGTAGGGGGGCGCGCCCCCACCCTCGTGGACAGGGTGTGGGCCCCCTGGTCTTCATCTTTGGCGAGGATTTTTTATTATTTATTCTAAGATATTCTGTGGAGTTTCAGGTCATTCCGAGAGCTTTTATTTTCTGCACATAAAACAACATCATGGCAATTCTGCTGAAAACAGCGTCAGTCCGGGTTAGTTCCATTCAAATCATATAAGTTAGAGTCCAAAACAAGGGCAAAAGTGTTTGGAAAAGAAGATACAACGGAGACGTATCAACTCCCCCAAGCTTAAACCCTTGCTTGTCCTCAAGCAATTCAGTTGACAAACTGAAAGAGAAAAAGAAAAACTTTTATAAACTCTGTTTGCTCTTGTTGTTGTACCTATGTCAAGCCAGCATTCAGATTTTCAGCAAAGATTATAACTAACCACATTTGCAATAATTTTTAGGTCTCATGTTTACTCATATCAATAACATAATCAGCTAGCAAGCCATAATAATAAATCTCGGATGACAACACTTTCACATAATAATCATAATATGATATAACAATATGGTATCTCGCTAGCCCTTTATGAGACCGCTAAACATAAATGCAGAGCACCTTCAAAGATCAAGGACTGACTAGACATTGTAATTCATGGTAAAAGAGATCCAATCATAGTCATACCCGATATAAATTAACAGTAATGAATGCAAATGACAGCTGTGCTCTCCAGCTAGTGCTTTTAATAAGAGGGTGATGACTCAACATAAAAGTAAATAGATAGGCCCTTCGCAGAGGAAAGCAGGAACTTGTAGAGGTGCCAGAGCTCGGTTTTGTAATAGAGATCATTTATATTTTGGGCGGCATACTTTCATTGTCAACATAGCAACTAAGAGATGACGATATTTTCCATGCTAAACAAATTATAGGCGGTTCCGAAACAGAATGGTAAAGTTTATACTCCCCCTCCTCCACAAGCATCAATCCATGGCTTGCTCGAAACAACGAGTGCCTCCAACATTCAACGGGTCCCAGGGGGAGTTTTGTTTGCAATTATTTTGATTTAGTTAGCATAAAGCATGGGACTGGGCATCCCAGTGACCAGCCATTTTCTTGTGAATGATGAGCGGAGTCCACTCCTCTTAAGAATAACCCACCTAACACGGAAGATAAGGGCAGCCCTAGTTGATATATGAGCTATTCGAGCATGCAAAACAGAATGTTTATTTGAAGGTTTAGAGTTTGGCACATACAAATTTACTTGGAACGGCAGGTAGATATCGCATATAGGAAGGTATAGTCGACTCATATGGAATAACATTGGGGTTTAAGGGATTGGATGCACAAGCAGTATTCCCGCTTAGTACAAGTGAAGGCTAGCAAAAGACTGGGAAGCGACCAACTAGAGAGCGACAACAGTCATGAACATGCATTAAAATTAATAAACATTGAATACAAGCATGAGTAGGATATAATCCACCATGAACATAAATATCGTGAAGGCTATGTTGATTTGTTTCAACTACATGCGTGAACATGTGCCAAGTCAAGTCACTTAAATCATTCAAAGGAGGATACCACCCCATCATACCACATCACAACCATTTTAATAGCATGTTGGCACGCAAGGTAAACCATTATAACTCATAGCTAATCAAGCATGGCACGAGCAACTATGATCTCTAATTATCATTGCAAACATGTTTATTCATAATAAGTTGAATCAAGAACGATGAACTCATCATATTTACAAAAACAAGAGAGGTCGAGTTCATACCAGCTTTTCCCATCTCAGTCAGTCCATCATATATCATCATGATTGCCTTTCACTTGCACGACCGAACGATGTGAATAACAATAAGAGTGCATGTGCATTGGACTAAGCTGGAATCTGCGAGCATTCAATAAACAGGAGAAGACAAGGCAATATGGGCTCTTGGTTAAATCAACAATGATGAATAGAAGAGCCACTTCAACAATTTAATCATGGTCTTCTCCTACTGACCCCCAAAGAAAAGAAAAGAAATAAAAACTATTTACACGGGAAAGCTCCCAACAAGCAAAAGAAGAATGGGAAATATTTTTGGTTTTTCTTTTTAATTACTACAGCAAAGAAATAAACTACTACTAACAATATATTTTCTGTTTTTTCTTAAGGTTTATTAAACACACAAGAAGAAAGCAGGAAAAATAAAATAAACTAGAATGGATATTATAGTGAAAGAGTATGAGCACCGACATCTAGCAATGAGTGTGTGTGAACATGAATGTAATGTCGGTGGGAAATATGTACTCCCCCAAGCTTACGCTTCTGGCCTAAGTTGTTCTATTGCTAGGGATAGCCTGGCGGATACCCATATGTGAAGCTGGGGTCATACTGCGATGAAGAAGACTCTGACTGCCACTGGCTGGCAACCACCTCTGGATCCCAAGAATAAACAGACTGTCGTGGAGGCTCATCTTGTGGCTCCGGTTCCGGGGCTGGTGTAGGATTCCGATAGGCTTGAAAGGCCGCCCACGGAACGATGTGAGGACCTACAGACAAGTTAAACAAAGAGGGAGCTGGCAAAGTAATAGTCTCAGGGTGATGTTTATCAAAGTATAATTTATATTTTAGCTCCTCTTCACGACTATTAACAAGAAAGTCATGCGCTAGCATACTCTTATAATCTAAATAAGCACAGGGCAACGATGTTTATTCTTTCTCCTCATGCCTAATAGGTATTTCAAAATATTCAGCTAGGCACGAAGCATAAATGCCTCCAAAGATAGGGCACTTAGTACGGTTTAGACTTAACCGTCTAGCAACAATTCCACCCATACTAAAAGAGTTATTGCGGTATAAACCATGGAACAAAATAATAATATTAGGAACACTAAGGTTTCCACAGTTCCCGCGTCCAATCAAGCAACGACTAGCAAATAAGGCAAAGTAGCATAAAATAGGAAAATGTATTCTAGTAATCCTTGCATCAGAAACCTTCCTGGTTTCTCCCACAGTGATAGTGTTAATAAAAGCTTCTACTTCGTTACGGTGTGGTTCATCCAAGGTCCCCTCAAAGGGTATTTTGCAAACCTCGCAAAATTCAGCTAATGGCATCTCCTTAACAACGTCATATAAATGAAACTCTACTGATGGAGGTGATTTCTTAGAGAAAAAGTAGAAGTTTTGCACAAAAGTATTTGTGAGTAAGAGATACTGATGACGTTGGTCGTGGAGGAAGTCGGTGAGGCTAGCATTCTCAATCAATAAATAGAAATCCTCATAAATTCCGGCTCTCCTCAAGAAGTCATTGGAAGGCCATTCACACGGCCGGACCTCCGCGGTGCGAGGCAAATTAAATTGGGGCTTCTGCTCTTCTTCCTTTTCTTTTTCCTTCGAGCTTCGGCTCGACGAGCCCCTCAAAAGTCTCTTCATTATTTTCTGAAATAATCTGAAATTTTTAGTAACTTCAAATAAAAGTGAACCAACTTCAATAAAATTGATAGCAATAACTCCCACAAGTTCCTAGAGCCTATATCAAGCATTAGAATTACTTGGAACCATATAAATTTGACATGCAAGCTCAAGAACATGGTCACCTATGTAGCACAAATTTGCAATGAATAAAGCACTAGAACAAAAACTAATTGGACCAATGGAGGAGTCACATACCAAGGAACAATCTCCCCAAGCAGTTTTGCGAGAGGTGCTTTGAGCAAGGAGATCGAAAATCACGGCAACAGGGGCTGGAACTCATGCTTGAGTTGGTTTTTAGGGTTTGTGTGAGGCAGAGGAAGAAGATGGGTGCAGGGATAAGTGGAGGAGGGCCACCGTGGGCCCACGAGGCAGGGGGCGCGCCCTCCACCCTCGTGGCCAGGTGGCAGCTCCCCCCGCGGTAATTTTTGCATAGTAAATCCTCAAATATTCCCAAAAAATCATATTAAATTGGCATGGAATTCTGAGGACTTTTATTTTCGGGATATTTTTATATTGCACGGATATGTCAGGAAACAGACAGAAAAAATACTATTTTACTTTATTTTTACTAAATAACAGAAAATATAAAGAGGGTACATAAGGTTGTGCTTCTAGTTTCATCCATCTCGTGATCATCAAAATGAACCCACTAACAAGGTTGATCAAGTCTTGTTCACAAACTCGTTCCGAATAACACGGAACCGGAGAAATTTCGAATAACACTAAGTTACCTCAACGGGGATATGAAAATCCCCAACAATAAGAATATCATACTTTTTCTTGACAGTAGGGAGAGGAAATTCAAAACCTCCAAATATAATCGATGGAATTTTTCCAATAGAGTTGATACTATAAACTTGAGGTTGTTTCCTCGGAAAGTGTACCGTGTGCTCATTACCATTAACATGAAAAGTGACATTGCCTTTGTTGCAATCAATAACAGCCCCTGCAGTATTAAGGAAAGGTCTCCCAAGAATAATAGACATACTATCATCCTCGGGAATATCAAGAATAACAAAGTCCGTTAAAATAGTAACGTTCACAACTACAATAGGCACATCCTCACAAATACCGACAGTTATAGCACTTGATTTATCAGCCATTTGCAAAGATACTTCAGTAGGTGTCAACTTATTCAAGTCAAGTCTACGATATAAAGAGAGAGGCATAACACTAACACGGGCTCCAAGATCACATAAAGCAGTTTTAACGTAATTTCTCTTAATGGAGCATGGTATAGTAGGTACTCCCGGATCTCCAAGTTTCTTTGGTATTCCACCCTTAAAAGTATAATTAGCAAGCATGGTGGAAATTTCAGCTTCCGGTATCTTTCTTTTATTAGTAATGATATCCTTCATATACTTAGCATAAGGATTTGTTTTGAGCACATCAGTTAATCGCATATGCAAAAAGATGGGTCTAATCATTTCAACAAAGCGCTCAAAATCCTCATCATCCTTTTTATTGGATGGTTTCGGAGGAAAAGGCATGGGTTTCTGAACCCATGGTTCCCTTTCTTTACCATGTTTCCTAGAAACGAAGTCTCTTTTATCATAACGTTGATTCTTTGATTGTGGGTTATCAAGATCAACAACAGGTTCAACTTCTACATCATTATCATTACTAGGTTGAGCATCATCATGAACATCATCATTAACATTTTCACTAGGTTCATGTTCATTACCAGATTGTGTTTCAGCATCAGACATAGAGATATCATTTGGATTCTCAGGTGGTTCAGCAATAGGTTCACTAGAAGTTTGCAAAGTCCTATCATTTTTCTTTTTCTTCCTTTTAGAAGAACTAGGTACATCAATATTATTTCTCTGAGAATCTTGCTCGATTATCTTAGGGTGGCCTTCAGTATACAAAGGTTCCTGAGTCATTCTACCAGTTCTCGTAGCCACTCTAACAACATAATCATTTTTCTTACTATTCATTTCATCAAGCACTTCTTTTTGAGCTTTAAGTACTTGTTCTACTTGAGTGGTAACCATAGAAGCATGTTTGCTAACAAGTTTAAGTTCACCTCTAATATTAGCCATAAAATCACCCAAGCGTTTAATCATAAAGGTATTCTGTTTTAGTTGTCTACCAAAGTAAGCATTAAAGTCATCTTGCTTAAACGTAATGTCATCAAACTCATCCAAGCACTGACTAGCAATTTTAGTAGGAGGGACTTCAGCTTTATCATATCTATAGAGAGAATTTACCTTTACTACCTGTGTCAGGATATCGTGATCAGGAGGTTCTTCTGTGAATAAGGAATTGAGATCATATACTTCTTCAACATGCGATAAATTAAGACCGTGTATTTCTTCAATAGAAGGTAAATTCTTAACATCTTCAGCTGTAATACTTTTTCTTTCATAGATTTCTTTGCCTCTTGCATATCTTCGGGACTGAGAAATAGAAAACCTCTCTTCTTCGGAGTTGGTTTAGGAATAGGCTCAGTAATTGGCTCAGGAGCTGGCTCGGGAGTTGGCTCAGGAGGTTCCCAATTATTTTCATTTGTCAACATATTATTCAATAGAATTTCAGCTTCATCCGGTGTTCTTTCCCTGAAAAGAGAACCAGCACAGCTATCCAGGTAATCTCTGGAAGCATCAGTTAGTCCATTATAAAAGATATCAAATATTTCAGGTTTCTTAAGAGGGTGATCAGGCAAAGCATTAAGTAACTTGAGAAGCCTCCCCCAAGCTTGTGGGAGACTCTCTTCTTTCATTTGCACGAAGTTGTATATTTCCCTCAAAGCAGCTTGTTTCTTATGAGCAGGGAAATATTTAGCATAGAATTAATAAATCATATCCTGGGGACTACGCACACAACCAGGATCAAGAGAATTAAATCATATCTTAGCATCACCCTTTAATGAGAACGGAAATATTTTGAGTATATAAAGGTAGCGCGATCTCTCATCATTAGTAAACAGGGCGGCTATATCATTTAACTTAGTAAGATGTGCCACAACAGTTTCAGATTCATAGCCATAGAAAGGATCAGATTCAACCAAAGTAATTATATCTGGATCAACATAAAATTCATAATAATCCTTATCGGGAACACAGATAGGTGAAGTAGCAAAAGCAGGGTCGGGCTTCATTCTATCTCTAAGCGATTCTTTACTCCATTTAACTAGCAGCCTCTTAAGTTCGTATCTATCCTGGCAGGCAAAAATAGCTGCAGAAGATTCTGCATCAAAAAGATAACCCTCAGGAATAGCAGGCATATTGTCATCATCACTCTCATCATCGTATTCAGATTCAATAATTTCTCTTTCTCTAGACCTAGAAATCTGTTCATCAAGAAATTTACCAAGGGGCACAGTAGTATCAAGCATAGAAGTAGTTTCATTATAAGTATCATGCATAGCAGAAGAGGCATCATCAACAACATGCGACATATCGGAACGAATAGCAGAAGCAGGTTTAGGTGTCGCTAGCTTACTCATAGCCGAAGGTGAATCAAGTGCAGAGCTAGATGGCAGTTCCTTACATCCCCTCGTAGTTGAGGGATAAATTGTTGTCTTAGCGTCTTTCAAGTTCTTCACAGTGTCCAGCAGATATAAATCCCAAGTGACTCAAAGAATAGATCTATGCTCCCCGGCAACGGTGCCAGAAAAAGGTCTTGATAACCCACAAGTATAGGGGATCGCAACAGTTTTCGAGGGTAGAGTATTCAACCCAAATTTATTAATTCGACACAAGGGGAGCCAAAGAATATTCTCAAGTATTAGCAGCTGAGTTGTCAATTCAACCACACCTGGAAACTTAGTATCTGCAGCAAAGTGTTTAGTAGCAAAGTAATATGATAGTGGTGGTACCAGTAACAAAAGTAAAGATAGTAAAAGTAATGTTTTTGGTATTTTGTAGTGATTGTAACAGTAGCAACAGAAAAGTAAATAAGCGAGAACCAGTATATGGAAAACTCGTAGCCACCAGATTAGTGATGGATAATTATGCCAAATGCAGTTCGTCATGTAACAGTCATAACATAGGGTGAGACAGAACTAGCTCCAATTCATCAATGTAATGTAGGAATGTTTTCCGAATATAGTCGTACGTGCTTATGGAAAATAACTTGTAGGACATCTTTTGTCCTACCCTCCCGTGGCAGAGGGGTCCTATTGGAAACTAAGGGATATTAAGGACTCCTTTTAATAGAGAACCGGAAGAAAGCATTAGCACATAGTGAATACATGAACTCCTCAAACTATGGTCATCACCGGGAGTGGTCCCGATTATTGTCACTTCGGGGTTGCCGGATCATAACACATAGTAGGTCACTATAGACTTGCAAGATAGGATCAAGAACTCACATATATTCATGAAAACATAATAGGTTCAGATCTGAAATCATGGCAATCGGGCCCTAGTGACAAGCATTAAGCATAGCAAAGTCATAGCAACATCAATCTCAGAACATAGTGGATACTAGGGATCAAACCCTAACAAAACTAACTCGATTACATGATAAATCTCATCCAACCCATCACCGTCCAGCAAGCCTACGATGGAATTACTCACGCACGGCGGTGAGCATCATGAAATTCGTGATGGAGGATGGTATGATGACGACGGCGACGAATCCCCCTCTCCGGAGCCCCGAACGGACTCCAGATCATCCCTCCCGAGAGAGATTAGGGCTTGGTGGCGGCTCTGTATCGTAAAACGCGATGATTTCTTCTCTCTAATTTTTTTCTCTCCGAAAGCAAATATATGGAGTTGGAGTTGGTGTCAGAGGGCTCCCAGGGGGCCCATGAGGTAGGGGGCACGCCCAGGAGGGGGGAGCGCCCCCACCCTCGTGGACAGGGTGTGGGCCCCCTGGTCTTCATCTTTGGCAAGGATTTTTTATTATTTATTCTAAGATATTCCGTGGAGTTTCAGGTCATTTCGAGAACTTTTGTTTTCTGCACGTAAAAAAAGATCATGGCAATTCTGCTGAAAACAGCGTCAGTCCGGGTTATTTCCATTCAAATCATACAAGTTAGAGTCCAAAACAAGGGAAAATGTGTTTGGAAAAGTAGATACGACGGAGACGTATCAGGTAGATGGAGACATGTAATATACGTGGGATGTGTGTGCATCTGAATTCTGTAGACGTGGAAGGAGAAGATACAACATGTTTGATGAGAGAGTTGGAGAAACATGGACGAGAGGTGAAGGATCTCGTGGTTTGAGGGATTGATAATTTTGTGCGGGAGAGAGAGGGATTAGTAATTTTGTGCAGGAGAGACAGGAGGGAGGAGTCAGCCAGCCATCGTCACATCATCCTTCTTCCAAATGGCCCCACATTCTCTATTGCAGTGTGGTCGCCGTCTTCGATGTGCATGCTAGGGTGCAGAGAAGCACAAGCGAGAGTGGTCGCCATATAGCCTTGGATGGGGATGAATTGTGTGCTTGGGGGAGGGTGTGTGTGTGTGTGTGTGTGTGTGTGTTTGTGTGTGTGTGTGTGTGTGTCAAGTATTGAGAGAAATCAAACCTATGGAGAGAAATGTGTGTGTATGTGACAGAAAGCTACATGCTAAATAGGGTTTTCACGAAGAGATTGTGCGTGCGAGATAGAGAGCGATGTGCGGGCCTTGAGGTGGGCAGGAGCCGGGTGAGGGTGTCAAAATGTGTGCGTTGATGCATGTGTTACATGCGATCGTGCGAGGGACGGACAAATCGAGAGAGATGGTTGTTGTGTTACAGATGCTCCTCTCTCTCTCTCTCAACACACACACACCCAAGTACAAATAGAAGACCGTTCTCTCATGTATACACAACGTATCGGCATATGTGTATGTCTCACTCATGCATGATCATTTGCACAATCACACCTCTCTATGTCTCTATCACACACACACTGTCTCCACATTGCCCTTCCGCCACAACACACATATGGACACATACGCACGTTCTCTCTCAGTCACACACACAAAATCAGTATTAAAAAAACCAGGGCACACCTAAAATGTCCAAATCCAAATAAACACAAAATGGACCTAAATTCAAATATATGGAAATATTGTAGCGTCAAGAACTTTTCCAGGAAAAAAGTTGAGTAATATTCGGGGATTGTTTTCACACACACAAAATGGTTCGGTGGGTGTCCTTCAAGCGTGACACGGTGACGTACCGTTCGATCGACCGTGCGGCCGTGGTTCACGCGCTTGCACAGGATTCCGTATCATGGCTGTGGTAACTAATATAAGCGCTGCCTCAGTCAAATTTTTACGTGTACTAGTACGGTTTTCATTTAAGTTTGACCAACCCTATATAAAACTAAACTAAGCTCCCATGTGCGCACTCATCAATATGCCACCGCCACCGTTGCACATGCCAGCGCCTGCCTGCTCCGGCCAACCATTTCTCGCCATCACCGCCGTGTCGCCGCCATCCTTGTAGCATGAAGCCGAAGGCTCGCCCGCTCATGTCGTCTGCAGTCCCTCCTCGCGATGCCGCCGCGCTGCCAAGCACACGAGCAACTGGTGGATCCGCGTCTATGTACGCAGCGTACGAAGAGGAGGACAAGCGTGTGCTCCAGCACGCCGTCAAGGAGGAACTAGTGTGTCATTGTCGTCTCCCCTCGCGCGGAGGAGGCACGCATGGTGGATGTCGCGGCGGAAGCCGGTCACGCTCCCGCCGAGCCCACAAACTGGGTGCGGACGCAGAATCTACCTTTGAAACCTTGAATGCCACATGGATCCTGCAATCTGAAGGAGCAATTTGGGTCAATTGACTCTTGTGAGCTGTTGGATGCAACATGGATGGCTATAAGGGCTTCTTCAACCTTCAAAATTGATGCACTGTTCATCTTCTCAGCTTGCCACACGCCTAACCGCCTAGCGCCGCCGCCCCGCCCTCACCTGAACCGCCTGCCACCGCCATGCGCCCCCCACCCCTGCCATCCGTTTAACCTCGGGCACAATCCATTTTTTCCGGCGAACTGCATTCCACAGCCAACACTCATAAGATAGATCATGGGCACCCTGCCACCCTAACATAGATATTGGGGTAGCTTCTCTGCCGTCTTCTTCCTTCGCTCCGTCGAACTTCTTTCACAAATCAACTAACCCAAATTATACTACTAGTACAAACATATTAAGTACAGTAGGAACATGAAGATACGAGCAGTAGTACCAACTGCAAGAAGAATTGTAGTAAGACATAGTACTCCCTCCGTTTCGTTTTACTACGCGTATAAGATTTTGTCAAAGTCAAACTACACAAAGTTTGACCAAATTTATATAAAAAATATGAACATCTACAACACTAAAACTACAAAGTATGAAAATACATTTCATGACGCATCTGGTAATATTGATTTCATATTGTGAATATTGATAACTTTTAGTATAAAGTTATTCAAACTTTACAAAATTTGACTTTGACCAAACTTTGTATGCAGACCAAAAAGAAACGGAGGGAGTACTAGTACTACTGTACGTACTAAAGAGTCCAAATAAAGAGAAAGACCATAAAGTTGAAATAACGAGAAAGAACATAAACATAGTTCTGCTGGGGGCTCAGCACAACACACCCCTGAAATAAACTAAGCAACTAGTCCGCTTGACACTGTAGTAGAACCAGCATGAGTGACGGCACTACCACCTTACTCGGAGTCCGAGTCCACGTCCTCAACTTAGTCCTCGTCCCTCTTACTCTTCCTCTTCACTGCCGCTTCTTTGCTTGAACCAGACACTGGGCTCTGCTTCTTTATCCAACCCTTGTAGATATTTAAACAAAGGTAGGCATCCATTAATGCATACAAGATGTGATCTTCATCTATTGTCTTCGACTCCCATGCATGATGTTGAGGATATAGCTACTGAAGTGTAAACCGGCCAGGAGGGCCTGGTTCACCCTCGACTATGTTGAAGCCCATAAAGATACAGGAGATGTCATTTTCTTAATGAAGCTTAGAAGCCCGCAGCCCAAAGGCGGATTAGGGCCCATAGTGGTAAACCGCCATGACTATGTAAACTTGTAATATAAGTTAGGAAAGGAGAGACCGAGCCGTACACTTTGTATGAGTCGGCCTCGGGGCTCTGTAGACCGGCCGGGCGTCAACCTGTGTATATAAAGGGACGACCCGGCGGCGGTTCAGGGACAACAGAGGACAACTCGAGACTCAGGAAAGTGTATTTCGCTCCCTGGTCATCGAAACCCAATCAATCCCATCACAACTAGACGTAGGCTTTTACCTTCATCGAAGGGGCCGAACTAGTATAAACTCCCGTGTCCCTTGTCCGGTTTAACCCCTTCAAGCTAACCCGTTGCGATGGCTCCACGACTAAGTCCCTGCCCGAGGACATCTGACGTGTTAATTCCACGACAGTTGGCGCCCACCGTGGTGCTATCGCACGATGGTGTCGAGTTCTTGAAGTGCTGCTCTGAAGGACTAAAGTGGTGCGTGATCGGCCGGATGACCAAGAGTCATCACGGCAAGCTCTACATCGACGACGAAGGATGGGACCCCGAGGCCGGCTCGATCGAGTACGGGTACCGGGTCCCCTTCGGTGGAATTCATGTCTTCATCGGCAAGATCGGTGAACCGGGCCCTGAGCCGGACATCTGCACCGACCTCGTCGAGACGGTTCAGTGTGCGAGTCCAGCCCGAGTTAAGCCCGCCGTGAAGCGTGCATTCATAGGATGTGTCCATGGGATCGGATCTGAACCAGTGTCCGAGGGCGAGACAGCCATATATTCCGTCGGCGAGTCATCCACCGGCGAAACTGAGTCCTTGTACCAGATTCAAACCGGTGTGTTCGAAGGATATTCCGATGGCAACAGTATTTCGGACCTCCTTGAACCGCCAAGTCGGGTAGGTGTTTACATGGCCGGAACAGAACCCACGTTGCAGTCTTTCATCTACCGCAGCAATGAATACCGGATCAGCAGCCACGGCAGGGGTCCCGGCGCACCGGCCGGCTCAAGTCCTCTTCGTATTGATGGATGCCTGGGCAACCTTGTTAACCACGGAAGTCACCCCGGAGATGCAGGATCAGCACAATGCGGACGTTGCGAAGCTGAAGGACCAAATAGCACAGGCTAAGGAGGACCTGGCAGCTGAGGATACCAGGATGGCTGAAGAACGGGCCGCTTTGGATGCCCAGTCACAGCGGATATAGGCACAGAATTACCAGCTCATGTTGGATCGGACCGCATCAGAGGATGTAATGCGAAGGAAGTATCGGTCTCGTCTGCCGCCGGTTTACAAAGGGTTGAATCTCTTTCAAACGCCAGGCGCTGGGCCGAGCAATCCGGCAACTGCAAACCGGACTGATCCGCCTCGAACCACTCCGGATCAACTGCGGATAGCAGAGCCACCCCGGCGAACAGATAACCCGCCGCAATACGTGTCTACGCCACCGGGTCACTTCTCGAGCCCTCTGGATAACATGATTGCCGCAGCCTCACGCCTGGCAGCCATTCCGATGGAGGGTGAGTCAATAGCAGCAGTTGAGATGCGGCGGGCGAGAGACCTTCTTCAAACCGCCGTGGTTCAGCAGCAGGCTTATTCATATAGCCGGGATAGAATTCATTCAACCCCTCATCCGAGCCCAAGTTATAGCAGGCGTATGGATGAACCGGAGGTGTCTAGCAGCGCGCGGCATCGGAATGCTCAAGATGTGGTGGATCATGGCAGGGCACGAAGGGATGCCGCTTTGGGTCGCTATCAACCTGCCCCGGTTCAGCCAGCAGCGTCAGTTGACAGAGGCACCGGGCTTGTCTTTAGTTCCTGGGGAGTGTCGTGCCTTATTCCGGCTCTCCGTAATGTGCGTCTGCCCAAGGATTTCAAGGGTCCACGCAAAGTGCCTAATTATATGGCGGATCAGCCACCTGAGGCGTGGGTCGAGAATTATGAGATGGCAATGGAGATGCAGGATGTAGATGAAGCGGCTTGTGTAAAGTACTTCACGATGATGTTGGAGGGAACAACCCGTACTTGGTTGAAAAATCTACCAGCTAATTCCATCGAGTCATGGGACCAGTTGAAGGCCCGGTTCATAGCCAATTTTAAAGACACGTGCAAACAGCCCATGTCCATTGTGGATCTGGACGCTTGTGTTCAGGGAGAGAACGAGTCCACAACTCATTGGGTACGCCGGGTTTCAGAAGTTTTGCACTCATCCGATTGGATTAACGCTGGCCAAGCAATTATCCCACTGGAGCGCAATTGCCGGTTTGAGTCACTGAAGATGAAGTTGCGTCCGCTCAAGCGCCACTGCAACGACATGGGAACCCTCATGGCAGCCTTGGTAAAGTATGCCGATTCTGATAATACCAAGGATCCTGATTCTGATAATGAGAAACCAGAGAAGGGAAAGAAGAATGGCGGTGCAAAGGGACAGCAGCACAACCAAGGAGGCCATGGGAATAATTGTAAGTGTAAAGCGTATTCAGATTTTGTGGATAACACTAATGTCCAGCGTCGTAAGCATAAACCGCCCCAGCGCGGCGGGGCGATGAATCTGGAGCGCTTGTTGAATCAGCCCTGTCCAAAGCATGGAACCAAGGAGGCTCCCGCAACGCATCTCTGGAAGGATTGTAACATTATGAAGGAGTTCAAAAACTCTGATCTCTTCCGGTATGATCAGGGTCCATCGGGCGGTTCAGGTCCAGGTTTTCATGGTGGCGGCGGTTCAAGTTCTGGATTTCAGAATAATCATGGCAACCAGAACAACCAAGGTGGCAATAACCAGCAGAATAATCAAGGGAATCAGCAGCAGTCGGGTTACCAGAGTCACCCAAAGCAGTTGAATGGTGGGCAGTATCATGTGTTTACCACTAGTCTATGCAAGCGTGATCAGAAGCTTCACAAGAGGGCAGTCAATGCTGTTGAACCGGCAGTTCCACGTTATCTGCGGTGGTCGGAACAACCTATTGTGTGGAGTAGAGAGGATCATCCACCCCAGGTTTACAAGCCAGGTCAACTAGCTCTGGTGGTGGCGCCTCAGGTGGGAGGTTATAAGTTCACCAAAGTACTCATGGATGGAGGAAGCAGTATCAATATTTTGTATTATGAGACATTCCGTCGCATGGGGTTGATAGATAAGAATCTTAAACCGTCCAACACTATTTTTCATGGTGTGGTACCAGGTAAATCGGCATATCCAGTAGGTAAGATTGCTTTGGAAATTGTGTTCGGTGATGAACATGACTCCTGGTCTGAGACATTGACCTTTGAGGTGGTGAGAATCCAGAGCCCGTATCATGCACTGTTTGGGCGACCGGCTTATGCAAAATTCATGGCAAGGCCTTGTTATATTTACTTGCAGCTCAAGATGCCGGGTCATAAAGGGACTATCACGCTTCATGGAAGTCGAAAAATCGCTTTGGATTGCGAGGAAAGTGATGCGGCTTATGCTGAGTCGGTTTGTGCTACAGAGGAGCTAAAGTTTTATAAGGAGAATGTTGATCCGGCAGATATGACCCCTCTGAAGAAGCCCACCACTGAGCATGACCCAACCCTGCATTTCAAACCGGCTGATGAGACTAAGCTTGTTGATTTCGTACCTGGCGCTTCGTCTAAGCAGTTCAGCGTCAGCTCCAATCGAGATCATCCGTGAGAACCGGGACATTTTTGCATGTAAGCCTTCTGACATGCCAGGTGTACCGAGGGAACTCGCTGAGCACACTCTTAATATTGGTCCGAAGTTTAAACTGGTCAAGCAATTTCTTCGTCGCTTTAATGAATAAAGACGCAAGGCAATTGGTGAGGAGGTAGCCCGGCTGTTGGCTACTGGGTTTATCGCCAAAGTGTTTCATCCTGAATGTTTGGCTAATCTAGTGCAGGTTCTTAAGAAAAACGGCACTTGGCGTACGTGTGTGGACTACACGGACTTGAATAAGGCCTGCCCGGCGGATCCCTTTGCTCTCCTGCGTATTGATCAGATCATTGATGCGACGGCGGGTTGTGAGCGCCTGAGTTTTTTGGATGCTTATTCAGGATATCATCAGATCAAGATGGCAGTTAAGGACCAGGAGAAGACAACCTTCATCACTCCCTTTGGAGCCTTCTGCTATGTTTCTATGCCCTTTGGGATCAAGAGTGCTCAGGCAACTTATCAGCGTTGTGTGCAAAATTGTCTTCACACGCAAATTGGGCGTAATGTTCATGCCTATGTAGATGACATTGTGGTAAAATCCAGAAAGAAGGAGACATTGATAGCTGATCTCAAGGGGACGTTTGACAATCTTCGGGTTTACAAGATGATGCTTAATCCGGATAAATGTGTCTTCGGTGTTCCGGCAGGCAAGCTTCTCGGTTTTCTTGTGTCCAACAGGGGCGTTGAGGCTAATCCGAAAAATATTAAGGCAATCACATCCCTGGCCAAGACGAAATGTATCAATGATGTTCAGCGTCTTGCAGGTCGGATTGCAGCCCTTAGCCGGTTTATCAGTCGTTTGGGAGAGAAGGCAATTCCTTTGTATCAGATGTTGAAAAAGACGGATGATTTCGTTTGGAGTGATGCAGCCAATGCGGCCTTTGAGGAGCTAAAGCAGTAGTTGGTTGAACCGCCGGTTCTTGCAGCCCTAGTTGATAATGAGCCTTTGCTGTTATATGTGGCCGCCAATGCCCGAGCGGTTAGTGTGGCAATTGTGGTTGAGCGTAAAGAAGCCGGGAAGGAATATCTGGTTCAGCAACCTGTTTATTACATAAGTGAAGTTATGATCGAGTCAAAACAACGATATCCACATTGGCAGAAGTTGGTGTATGGGGTTTTTATGGCCAGTCGAAAGCTTAAGCAATATTTTCAAGGCCATCCCATCACAGTGGTTAGTTATGCTCCTTTGGGCGATATCATTCAAAACAGGGAAGAAACTGGCCGGGTTGCAAAGTGGGCAATCGAGCTTGGTCCACACGGTTTAAAATATGTACCTCGAACAGCCATCAAGTCTCAGGCCCTTGTGGATTTTATCAATGACTGGACTGAGTTGCAAGCACCAGAAGATAAACCGGATAATACATACTGGACTATTCATTTTGATGGATCCAGGCAGTTGGAAGGCTCGGGGGCTGGAGTTGTCCTTACATCCCCTCGAGGTGATAAAATTTGCTATGTCCTCCGCTTGATGTTTCCTTGTACTAACAATGCAGCTAAGTATGAAGCTTTACTCCATGGTCTCCGTGTGGCCAAAGAGATGAACTTAAGTCGAGTTCGTTGTTTTGGAGATTCTGATCTGGTGGCTCAGCAAGTTTCTGGTACTTGGGATTCTAAGGATCCACTCATGGTGGCTTACAGGCGTGAGGTGGATATTGTGGCGGGTCATTTCAAAGGGTATCAGGTTGAGCATATCGATCGGCGCAAAAACGAAGCAGAAGACGCTTTGAGCCGGCTTGGATCTCAGCGTAAACCGGTACCTCCTAACACATTTTTAGATATCTTGCATAACCCGTCTGTTAAGTTGCCTACAGAAGAGGATTTGGCTGTTCCTGATCCGGAGGCTCAGTTGGTGGCCGCTTTACACGTTGTACCGGATTGGACGATTCCATATCTGGCGTATATGAGCCGGGGAGAGTTACCAAATGATAAAGTTCTTGCTCGACAGATAGTCCGGCAATCCAAGTCCATGGTTATTCACAATGGCGATTTACACTGTTGTAGCGTTTCAGGCGTATTTCAGGGTTGTGTTTCTCCGGAAGAAGGCCAAGAGATCCTACGGGAAATTCATGAAGGGGATTGTGGTCATCATGCCGGTTCAAAGTCCCTGGTTGCAAAAGCTTTTCGTCATGGGTTTTACTGGTTGACAGCTCATGCTGATGTGGAGGATCTGGTGAAGCGATGTGATGCTTGTCAAAAAAATTTACGTAGAGCTCATGTTCCGGCTCAGGAACTACGGATGATTCCTATCACTTGGCCTTTTGCTACTTGGGGGCTTGATATGGTGGGACCCTTTAAACGTTCCCAGGACAAGAAGAACCACCTGTTGGTGGCAGTTGATAAATTCACCAAGTGGGTTGAAGCGGAGCTTGTTAGCAAGTGTGATGCTGCTACGAAGGTTCAATTTTTCAAAAAGATTATCTTCCGTTTTGGCTTTCCACATAGCATCACCACGGGTAATGGTACCAACCTTTAGAAAGGTGAGATGGAGGATTTCTGTCAGAGAGAGCACATCCAGCTTGACCTAGCATCTGTGGTGCACCCTCAATCCAACGGTCAAGCAGAGCGAGCTAATCAAGAAATTTTAAAGGGTCTTAAACCCTGGCTCATGATTCCCTTGAAGCGGACGCTGGGTTGTTGGGTGGAAGAATTACCTTCTGTGTTGTGGAGTATCAACACCACCCCCAATCGATCAATAGGCTTCACGCCTTTCTTTATGGTATACGGGGCAGAGGCAGTTCTCCCAAGTGATATACGTCATGATTCACCCCGGGTTGCTAATTATGTTGAAGCGGACAATGAGCAAGCTCGCCAAGAGGCACTGGACCTGTTAGATGAGAAATGGGATATGGCTTTGGCTCGATCGGCGGTTTATCAACAAGACCTATGGCGTTATCACAACCGCCGGGTTAAGACAAGAACCTTTCAAGAAGGTGACTTGGTGCTCCGACTCATGCAGGATCAGACCGACATGCACAAGTTATCCCCGCCTTGGGAAGGACCCTTTGTGGTCAGCAAGAATCTGCACAACGGATCATACTACCTCATTGACGTTTGAGACGACTCACGCAACTCTGAGGAGGAGACCCGGCGGCCGTGGAACATAGCTCTCCTCCGGCCTTATTACACTTGAAGCCATAGGCTCTTTTTATGTACATATTTCGACAATGTATATATTATGATCAATAAATAAATTAGCATCCTTGCTCTAAGCGGGGCCTCTGCTATTCTTTCTCAAATATCCTTTTGAGTTACATGGGGGCTTTAGCTGACAAAGCGGAGTACTACCTATTAAACCGGCTATCACGCCACAAAGCTTGGGAGCTTCACACCCAAGGGGCCAAAGAGAGTCTGGATGCTTTGCACACCTCAAACATAGGCACCTAATGAGCACAGCTCATCACGTTACTTGGGGGCTCCTTGGTCAAATACCAAGGAGTTTGAATGGACCCTTGTAGCTCGGTATCGACCCACGGCTTGGAAGCCTGGTATATTTACCTAAAACCCTGGGTTAACCTGCCTTCATCAAGTAAGACACTCCTATCCAGGTCATCCTGGCACGGCCCTCTGAACATTTGACAGTTACTCTCATTGAGACCCTGCACTTGTCAAAGTTAAAACGGTGATTGGTTAGTTGGAGGTCCATCTTAAAAGGCTTTGTTAAATGGTTCAACTCAGCGGCCTGGCAGCCCACAAAAAGCCTCGAATTTGGGCCTGGCAGCCCCCAAAAAGCCTCGACTACACAGTTTTTTTTGCGTTTTGCTGAATTTTATGTTCAATCGATTTTCTTGGCCTGGTCAATCCTCTTATTAGCTTGGTATTCTTTAAACCGGCTTGGTTTGCAACTACACGTTGAACAGACCTTATTCTTAAACCGGAGTTATTAACCTGGCCTGGTGTTGACTTCCTGTCACCAGCTTGGATCATCTGGTGTGAATCATCACCCAGTATGACTTACTATAATCAGTAAATGATGGAGTTATACAAGAAATTCAGATTTGGGGTTTTCACCCTTATGATAACCAAAGTTGACCAGCCAACTAAACAGGGATCTTATATCACGGGTATGAATCGTTTCATATTTTTATGGTTTGATTATCAATCCGGCCTTTTCTTGGGCATTATGACCCGTCCGGCGGTAAACCACCAGGACCCTTGTCTTTTTATGCACAAATAGGAGTTGCATATTATGATACCTGAATCAAAATTGACATTGATATGGCAGATCACACAAAGTATCTCCTCCTGCACGATGGCAGCAGATCACAATAAGATTTTTCTACCCTATAACAAGGCACTCAGAGGCCCAAAATATGGAATCATTTCACAAAGGACAGTTTCTGACATATCAACCGCCTTGACGGATTAAGCTTCACCGCCGGGTTGATGTGAAGTAGATGGGTCATTTGGCGTCGGTTCAGCCTCCTCCTCCCCATCCAAGGGCTGGAAGTCATTGGTGGTCCAGTCAATCCAGGTTAAAGCCTGAAAGACAGCCTCTTCACTTATAAGCTCAGCCGGATCAACGTCAGGGGCGTAAGTGTGCTTACGGATTGGTGGAATAAGGTTCTGCACTTCAGGAATAACAGCTTCAACCCGTTTGTTGATTGTGTCATAGAAGGACCGGTGAACCGTCAGGTTAGCCTCTTCTGCCAACTGACTCGCCAGAGGACGCATCTCCCTTGTTACCCGTTTGAGGGCGTCATTGTCAAATACTTTGCCGTTTTCTTTAGCACTGGGGAAGCCCTTGGCTATATCAGCCGGATCAAGATCAGCTATCCATGCCTAGGCTCGAGTCAGTGCTAATAAAGTGCCAGCCCGGGCAGCGGATCGCTTCAATTCTTCTATTTGCGCTGGCGTCATAGACAGCCGGTCCAGCATGTCCTTGATCAATGTGGGTGCCGCATTGTCATAAGAAGTAGCGCAGATAACCCGTTGAACGCCGGTATACAGCTGTTCAACCAGTGTATACGCGGCCTTGAGTTTCTTCCGCATATCAGAACCCAGATGAGCAATGCGACTACCTTTATCAGTTTAAGAAGATCATGTTAAACCGGAGAAATTTCAAAGTGAAATATTCATAAAGCCTTGGAAAAACAGTGCTTACCAAATATTGCAGAGGTCATGGCATTGACTTGTCGCTTTAAACCAATAAGCTCTTCCGTCACCGGTTTAAGAGCTGATTCAGCGTTTTCCGCCCGCTTCAGCAATCCGGCCTTCTCGGTATCCCAGTTGGCCTGCTCAGACTTAAATCATTCTTTGAGCTGCTCCATCGTGGTTAAGGCGGTCTTCAACTCATCCTTGGCCTTTGTGGTTTCTGCTTGTTGGGATTTCAGGTTTTCTTGAAGGTCAGCAATTTGCGAGACTTGTTGGTTTATCTCACTCTGCAACAGTAAGAGAGCATGTTAATATCTTTGTTAAAGTCCCAAGCATATAACCAGTTATACACTTGGCACTTGGGGGCTAATGCGGATCATTTTTATGTTGATTATTGAAGTCCCAAGGATTAATACAAAGTTTTAATCATGGCACTTGGGGGCTAATGCGTGTTTGATCAGAAATATACAAGAAATTTTCATAAAGTACAGTATGGAGTATACAAAGTCCCGGTTTGACTTTCTCAAAGACAAACCGGCCCTTGGGGGCTACAATGCAATGAAGGTACACAACAAAGAGCAAAACTGTTTACCTCATAGCGCTCCTTCATCAGATTTACTAAACCGGCTTCATAATCACGGCTTGTGTAAAGCCGGTTCAAGAAGCCGGAGTGAAGGTCTTGAGCAGAGAGATCAACATAAGCTGACAAATCAGTCTTCCCCTTGCTCATAGCGGCAAATTCATCTTTGGCAGAGTGCTTTGATAGAGCAACCGGATTACCAGGGGCGGTATATGCAGTACCAGTAACAACAACATCGTCATATTTGGCTGGACTGGATGAATGGACATTCTTGACAGGGCTTGGCGCCTTGGTAGCAGGGCTTGGCGGTTTGTTAACAGGGCTTGGCGGATCAGTAGTAGAGCCCCGTTGTTCAACTGTTGGACTTGGAGGAGTAGGAGGATGTGAAGTGTCAACCTCTACATTCGGTTCAACCTCTGGTGGATTGGCATCAGCATCTTGGTTTTGCCCAGCAGAGCTGTCTATAGCAACTTTCGGATCTTCGCGATGATGCTCTGGAGTCTTCTCCGGATCAACATCCACAGTTGGGTCGCTGGTCTTGGCTTTCTTACTCAATCGAGCCTTGGCACTACAACATCAAAGGTTAGAACATGGTAAACTGACAAATGAAAGAAACAAATTAAGGAGTAATATACTTACACAGCGACGACTTTGAGAGGAGGCAGCTGAGTGGTTGATGAACCGCCAGACGAGTTGGAAGAAGCCTGGTAATTCGGGTCAGACGGATTGAGAGGGCATCGGAAGAAACCTTTCAAAGGATAATGTTTTTCAGGAGAACAAGTCACCTCTGGACAACATTTCTGGGTTGGCGTATCAACTAAACCGGATGACGTGATTTGTTGACCGCTATGCCGGGTTGTGCGACGTTCTTCAACTTGCTGTGTCTTCAAAGAAAATTTTGGATCCAAATGAGCAAGGGGGTGAGATTGTTTTACTTTCCGGACTATGCGGCGAATTCTTTGAACCGGTACAAGATTTGAATCAGAAGAAAGAAGGATTACCTCAACATGTTCTGCATGGCTGGCCTCCGCATCATCCTGGGAATAGTCATTGTCAATAAGATGAACGAAAAAGGAACCAACTGGGTGAAGTTCTACCTCAGCGTCTGATTCTTCATCTTCTGGCGGATCAGAAGACTCGGTGGTTTTCTTCTTGCCGGCTTTCTTGGTAGCCTTGGTTTTTGCACGAGGAGCCCCGGCCGGTTTGGTCCGTTTCCAAAAGGAGCTGTTAGCCTGAAATTAAGATAAGGAAAGGTTAGTACACAGTCAATACGGAAGCAAATCAGTAAAGTATTTAGATGAGTTTTACCGCTGGCGGTTTATTGGAGACACAAAACGGAGCCAAACCGATTTGGCTGCATGCAGAGATCGGTTCATCAAGCATTTTCTTCACTGATTCAGTAACTTCAAGATCGGTCATTACTATTTCATGGTATCGTTGAAGGTCTTTGACATCACCAGTGTACTCATGCATCAATCCGGGGTGGCGGCTTAAAGGTAAAATACCCCAAGATACCCAGCAGCAGACAAGATCAATTCCAGTTAAACCATTAGCCATCAGAGCCCTGAGCTTGGCGAGTTGAGGTGCAAAATTCTTCCGCTCTGCGGCGATCAAGCGTGAAGGTAATGGGTGGCCATTGCTAAGCCGGTGAGGGCGATAACCCGGCAAAGGATTTTCTCCATCAGGGGCAGTGTTCCGGCAGTAAAACCAGGTCTAATTCCAATCTTTAGGATAACTATGATGTTTGGCATGAGGGAAGTCAACTTCTTTCCTTTTCTGAATTGAAACGCCGCCAAGATCTGTGTTAGGACCATCTGAGAATTCCGTACGGCGGTTTAAATGAAAGAAGTCCCGGAACAGCTCCACGGTTGGCTCGTCTTGAAGATAGACTTCGCAGAATACTTGAAAGTTGCATATATTGGACAAAGAGTTCGGACCAATATCTTGCGGATGAAGTTGGAAGCTTGCGAGGACATACCGGAAATTTTTTGATCCGGGTGGACTGAATCCCCGGTCTAAGTGTTGCATAAAACAATCACTTCTCCTTCTTGAGGTTCAGGTGGACATTCCGACTCTGGAACTCGCTAGTTGAGAACCCTTTTGAAGCTAAAGTGCCAGTGGTGACATAACCATTGATTTGTGTTTCCGTGATCCGGGACGGAACCCAATTGCAAGCAGCGAACTGTTTCGTCATTCTGGAAGGGGGGAACTAAAAGGAAAAACAAGTGCCGGTTTTATAATTTATGGTTTAAAGTGTACAATCCAGTATTAAACTGGAGGAAAATACTATGCAAGGTTCAGTTGGCGGTTTAAGAGAGGGCTAATGATATATGGCGGATTGGCTATCGAAAAGTTAAACCGCCCATAGGCAGAAGGGCAAGGATTCAAAATTTCTGCTAAGTGTTGACAGAAACAGGTTTCACACAATGGTCAAATTTATTTTGATCTACTGCACATCCGTAAAGCTATTTTTCTGTGATCTCTAAAGGCGCTAAGCAAAGCAGGGAAGGTCGTGTATTCCAGAGAGGAAAAAGGATGATCTGCTAGCATTAAAAACGGATGTGGAGTAACTACTGCATGAGTTCTACACTGTTATTGGATCAAAAATACCGCGGCAGAAGGAATGACGAAGAAGAAAAATGAAGAACTATACAGAGGAGCTCGCAAACCCTAAAACGCAGATCTAAAGATAAAGGAAAGAGGAATCTTACCACTGCAGATTTGCTGTAGAAGGGTGCAACGAGTTTCTGGTCCGTTTCAGGTTGATGCAGCTGCCTTTGTCGATGCAGTTCTCGAGGGTCGCAAACGGCGGCGGAGATTCATAGCTTGGGCGTCTGAGGAAGAAGAAGGCGCATATGGGGAAAAGAGAGAAGGGCCGTCAGGCCTTATTTATAGAGGAAAGAGTAAACGGCAGGCGCGAGAATCAAGGAGCCTGAAATGGCAGAATGGGTGCGCCTGTCGCCTCAATTTTCGAGATAACCATTAAGTGAAGGGAATCTTTTTAATCTTTTTATACAAAGATGATGCCATGATGGACCATTGCTGTATTCAGAAGATGACGTCATGGCGGTTTACAAAATTTACAGGAGAAGACAATATGGCGATTTACGAAATACAAGAAAATGTTTACAAGATATCTTTGAAGTATTGAACATTGACATGAACAAATTCAAATCAATCTGGGGCCTAATGTTGAGGATATAGCTACTGAAGTGTAAACCGGCCAGGAGGGCCCGGTTCACCCTCGACTATGTTGAAGCCCATAAATATCCAGAAGATGGCGTTTTACTAATGAAGCTTAGAAGCCCGCAGCCCAAAGGCGGATTAGGGCCCATAGTGGTAAACCGCCATGACTATGTAAACTGGTAATATAAGTTAGGAAAGGAGAGACTGAGCCAGACACTTTGTATGAGTCAGCCTCGGGGCTCTGTAGACCGGCCGAGCGTCAACCTGTGTATATAAAGGGACGACCCGGCGGCGGTTCAGGGACAACAGAGAACAACTCGAGACTCAGGAAAGCGTATTTCGCTCCCTGGTCATCGAAACCCAATCAATCCCATCACAACTAGACGTAGGCTTTTACCTTCATCGAAGGGGCCGAACTAGTATAAACTCCCGTGTCCCTTGTCCGGTTTAACCCCTTCAAGCTAACCCGTTGCGATGGCTCCACGACTAAGTCCCTTCCCGAGGACATCTGACGTGTTAATTCCACGACACATGATGAAACTTGTGGTGAGGTTTCTTCAGTTTAGCGTATGAAGGATCAATCATAGCTGCTGCCAGGGTCAGCATTGAAGGCTGAGGGGAGGACACCAGGCTTGCCTTATGGATATCGAAGGGCTGGCCTACAATGAGGCCTTTCCGACCCATGACATCCTTTTCATTCCTAAAGTCTATAGTAACGAATTTCACTCTTTCGTCCTTGAGGAAGTTCTTAAAGTCCAGGCACTCAACGTCGGCATCGCATATGTGGTAGACCAAGCACACGTTATGTACACAAACCTAGACCAAAGCGGGCTTCTTCTTCTCTGCCTCCTTTAGAATCTTCTCGCTTTCCAGGACTGTGGTGTACTCAACATCTAGCCCAACGACCCACTCATCCTTTGAACTGTTGAACATGCACAGGAAGCGAGCAAGGCATGCTTTCACCATCGCGGATCCACTGGTGTAGATGACGATGAACTCATGGCGGGTGATGTCTAACCTGGTACTCAGCGGCGACCATGGAGATTTGGGAGGCCATGGATTTTGGAGGAGGGTTAGGAGAAGTTGAACTGGTGTAATGTGAAAGGATGGGACGACTGGGAACGAACTATTGTAAGGTAGAAGACGGGGACGAGTAGGGCGTGCGGATGGCATGGGGTTGTTGGCTTGCCCGGCGGATAAACGGCTACAAGCCCCCAAAGAGTTCTCGAGTACTATGCGGGACCCACTAGATGTCATGTTTACTAGACCCATATCATAGGCTTGACGGTATAGCTTCTGCCTGTTCGCACGCCATGCTGGTGTGTGGATGTAACTTCACTTAATTACTCAACCGTCGTGCCTCCCATGACCTTTGCCTCCCTCACGCGGTCACGCCCTTTGAGACTTCGACCGGCTATAAATGAGTAATTTTTTTGCCTACTCCGCATGCATGGTACTCCCTCTGGTCCTTTTTACTTCCGTTAACCGTTTGCAAAGTTTTTGACCAAATTTATACTACAAATATCAATATCTACAATACTAATTATAATGAGTATAAAAACTATGTTTCATAATGAGTATAAAAATATTGATTACACATTGTGAATGTTGATGTACATTTTTCTATAAGTTTGGTCAAAGTAGAGGTACATTGACTTCAGACAAAACTTAAATGCACAATGCAGACTAGTTCCTCCGTCCAGGTGCATGCCATGTCCTATCTAGTCATCACAACAAGGTTGGCTATTAGAGTACCACTACCTCCCTTCTAGTTTAAGGGGCTCGATTCAAAAATTCCAGCTACTCTTACCAAGATAGAGGCGGTGGAATAGTTTTTGTAGTGGTTTCGAGAATCTGGACTCCATCTTCAGGAACCTCCGTCGCCGCCGACAAGAATGAAAGGACATGAACCAGAAAGGAAATGAGGCTGGCACTACTGCAGGATGCTGCTAACGTGACACTATGATCAGAGGCCCTTCGATGAAACCGTGTGCGATGCAATAATCGCAAACGGTGGCGTAAAAGAACCGTCAAAAAAGGTGCAAAACATTTGCGATGATGGATGCATCAAACACGATTCAGATTTTTGTTCCGTGTGCGATGAAGGGCATACGGTTCAATTCAATTAACTGTTTGCGATGATGAGGAACAAAAGAAACGGGCAGCCAGATGAAGGTGTGTGCTATATACAGCATATGGTTCACTAGGATGAACTGTGTGATCAGGCAACACAATGGAAACGGTTCAACTGAACAAGATGTGTGTGATACGCGGCAAACAGGTCCGTAATCAGAAATGTGTGCGAAGACCAATAATAACATAGATGATTGCTGCTAATAAGTCGTGTGATTTGCTCTATCTACAGAAGAATAACATGTATAAGGACATGATTCCGTAAACAGATTGAACATCGAATTACATATGTGGCTAGTACACACATGACCTTTGCACACATGAAAGTATATTCCAAAATGCCTATGAAACTCAAATAATGTATAAAAAGGCAAAATGAACCGTGATTAATTTCATATTTAGGACGATGCTACTATATATAGTTGCATGTTGCCTCTGTAAAATAAATCAAGGTGGGAAGAAACATCGTATGTCATTTCGCACACATAGGTGACAAGGTCCCTCTCGGAACCATGAGCCCTTTTGAGAGAAGCTCCGGTTTGGAAGAAGATTGTACCAAAACTTGTCCCAAATTGGACAGTTTTTTTACCACAACATGTTGGTGCTATGACATAACACCATGCCAAGTTTCATGATTTTAGGCGAGGTTTGGATTTACAGTAATTTTAAAATCAGGTTTCTCAATGTTTACTGTCGAGTCGGCACCGCCCTGGATAGGCTTTTTCCTTGTGGGTCCCAAATGATAAATCCAAATTTGTGACTACCATGCAGCTTTTCTTATTAAGAATTACTGCCCTTGGTGTGCAAGATGAAAATAAGTTTGTAGGTGTTGGTGGGCACTAAAAACTTGTGGTTCTGTAATAAACAAAGATCTCAAGGATCCCGCGAGAGGGATGTTCTTTGCCTATGTTGTGAATGCTTACAATATTTATGTCTTATTAATTAAAGAAATGGCAAGCCATTGGCCCAGTATGAAAGAAAATATGGGTCAAAGCCGAGTTGAAAAGGGCAACAATATTACCTAACAAATAGTACAAAAGCACGAGGATTAATTGCTCATCAGGTTTATAAAAAATCTAGATTGAACAGGACAATGACATCTAACTCAACCAAAGTTTCGGAAGTCACAATCAAATGGATCGGTTTGATCCATAAAATCAAGATCCCCGGCCAGAAATTCTACTGGTCCATGATGACAAGCTGTTGTAAATAGAAGCCAAGCACGATCATAAGCTCTTAGGTCCACATGAAACTTCTTTTTATGTTGTTCAACACCTGCAGCCGTAAGAAACTTCTTGTTGAAATACTTAATCCTCACGGACAATAGTGCCCTCGCATTCAACATGAAGAATGTGACAAAGCTAGTGTTTGCATTTTTGGATGCATATCCTTCCAGTGTTACTGCCTTCAAATGAATGTCATGAGATCGAGAAAATCCCGGTGCTTCTTGAACCATCAATTGGTTATACCTTTTTCTCCATGTGTTAGTGCCTAAATAGAGATGAAGATTGAAAACAGTTAATGTCTAAAAAAGATTATGTTGAAAGAGTGATAGCTAAACGATTAATTATAGCACATTACATATGGGCTTTCAATGTGCGTGAAATCATCACCTTCGTATACAAATTCTCCAAACATGGAAAGCATTGCAGCAAGGCAATAATGATGTTGAGATGAAAACACCACATAGTGATTTATAAGGTCTTGACAGAATCCACCACCACTAATAGGATGGACAAGCGCTTCATTGAGCATAGAACTTAATATTAGCACTGAAAGTATACTCCAAGATGATACTTAACTTATGCGCACAAATGAAAAATGCAAATTACAAAAGTGTACGTGAATGATGTACATTACCTCAATAGGTGCGGAGGCTAACACCATCTCGAACCATTCAAACGGATAACTAATTGCACCCAAGGTCTCCAGTTTAGGCGTAGAGACCATAGTTATTGGTTTATAACAAAAATTAAGGAGCAACCTTTGAAGTGAAGGGGTGTCTTGGATTGTCGGATTACGGGTTCCACAAACCCTTGAGAGGTTCGAACTCTTGAGTGCATGCGAAGATCTCAACCTACCTAGCCTACCTACTCGCGATCCTCCTAAGCCTAGCGCGTCGAGCTCGAAGAGACAAAGACACATAGCAGTTTATCCTGGTTCAGGCCACCTTGCGGTGTAATACCCTACTCCAGCGTTTGGGGGGATTGCCTCGGAGGGCTAAGGATGAACTAGTATAACGGATGAACTAGCTTCAGGAGTTGAGGTGTTCTTGAGGTCAAGAGAACTGGTGAGGTGGTCGGGTGAGAATGGATCTGATCCCCCTCTATGGTGGTGGCTAAGTCCTATTTATAGAGGCCTCGGTCCTCTTCCCAAATGTTGGCGGGAAGGGATCCCACAACGGCCGGATTTGAAAGGGGACGATTAGTACAACTTATCCTGACAAAAGTAGTCTTCGCCTGCGAAAAGCCTCTGGTCGTGACGCAGTGGTGGGCTCGGTGATGACCTTCGTCCTGCCGTCCTGGCGGTCTTGGTCTTGTTGCACCAGAATGGAAACCTTTGGCTGATTCCTCAGGACTCCACGCCTGCAACTTGCCTCCCTTGAACCCAAGAGGAAACTGGCACTCTGCACCCGCTGGCGCCCGCCTGGCCTTGGTCGTTATGGCTCACATCAGCTGAGCCTAATGAGGTACACCTTGAATAGAACTCTCCGCCTCACGGGAGCAAGCTTGAGGAGGCCTATCCCCTCGGGGGTCTTGGCATCGTCCGCCTCGCGAGGATTGGCCCCTCGCGAAGGTCTTGAGCTATTGACATTGAAGCTGGGCCATACCAGGACATCGATGGAGCCACGTGGTGGGCCGTAGGCAGGCAGGGCTGGATACCCCCATATCTAGAACGCTGACAGTAGCCCCCGGGCCCAAGGCGCACTCAGACTTGGCTTCTTGGCGAAGCCAAAGGGCAACTGCAGAGCGCCGCGGGGCCTAACCACCTGCGGCCTTGATGACGCATGGCGATTAATGGGACATGGGCGTCTCCGCTTCCCCATGCTACCTCGACCACTATTTCCATTTGACAAAAGGGTTGCCATCTGCCACCAGGCTTTGATTGCCTTTTCTTTGTCTTGCTCCAGTTCCCCTTCTCCCAACACCAGAAGAACTCACCAGATCTGCCGATTTTTCCTCCATTCTTCTGCTCCATGGCTGCTGAGAAGTCCAATGCTTCAGCCTCGGCTGCCGGCTCAACTTGGTATGAGCTGGTGCTGTTTGCACCCTCTGTGGACGGGGAGAAGCTCCAGACCGAGCTCCTCCTGACGGTGAGAGAAGACAACGAGTGTAAGGAGACGGTGCTCCGGGTCGCCTCCACTGCGCCAGAGCCCGCGAACAGTACCTTCTACCCTTTCTTCCTGCACAACGTCTACTCGGGGATGGTGCCCCCATTCTCCCGCTTCTTCTACGCCGTTCTTCACCATTATGGCCTCCACGCGCTCCATATTCATCCCAACTCCATCCTCCTCCTGTCTATCTTTGCCTTCTACTGTGAGGCGTTTGTGGGGGTGATGCCCTCTATCTCCATGCTCCGCCACTTCTTCTTCCTTCGCATGACCAGAGACCATCCCGCTGGGTGCATTGGCTTTGTTGCAGCCCGCGCCGGGAAGAAGGTGGAGGATGCCCTGAAGAGGTGGGTCCTGATGGATGCCAAGTGCACTCAGGACTTGCTGGAGATGCCGACCGAGTTCCCCTCCTACGGGAAGGTGTGGCTCTCTGTAAATAACACCAACCTTCCCTGAAGCCGTTGGTGAAGAATATGGAGGAGGACATGAAGAGCGAGAAGCTGACGGGGGCCATGTTCATCAAGGAGTTCTTGACGCACGCCTAGCGCCTCCCCAAGATCGCTCCCGCCCCCTGTGGAAGCTTGCGGCGTCGATGACAAGATTTGCCTGCGCCAGGATGCCCATCCCAAGGAGGAGCTGAGCAAGGTGTTGCTTTACTTGACTGGGAAAGACCCAAGCAGTCCTCCGGAGGATTGGCTCCTGTTGTACTGTCGGGTCGATGGGGAGGAGGTTGCAGCTGCCATCCCGGTCTTTGATGAGTTTGGGCTCGTGCGGGCGGGGCCCCCCCGCCGCCTACCTCCTTGGTGGACCTGTCCTCCAGCGACCAATCCTCCGAGGCCACCGAGGATGAGGTTGTGGAGGAATCCTCTGCCCCGAGGCAGAGGGAGCTCCTCCGCGACTTCCCTGACGACAATGATGACGATGCGCCTCCGATGGTGGAGATAGCTCGCCCCTCTAGGGCACCACGATTTCTGGGGTGGCCTCCTCGAAGCAGCCCAAGCGGGCGGCTGTGAAGAAGGGCAGGACCGCGCTGATCCCCCTGGGCACCGCTCCGCCTTTGCCAGCAGCATCCCGAGTGGCGCCAACCGCGAGTTCTCCTGATCCCAAGAGTACAGCTCTGGCTGCTCCGGCTTGGCCCCCGCTGCTGAGCCTGAAAAGGAGCTATGTCTTCACCGACTAGTAAGTCTTCTTCCTTGGTTCTATCATTGATTCCTGATGCGATGCTTAGCATCTTTGCCTGTCCTTAGGCAACAGTCGTCGAAGAAGCAGAAGGACGGTGCCGGGGTTGCCGTCGTCAAGCGCGCCGAGGTGGTCGCCGCAGCCTTGGCGAAGGAGGGCGTCATGGCACCCGCAGCTTCATCGATGGTGTCGTCTCCCCAGGGTGCGGAAGTCCATCCTCAGGAGGTGCCGATGCCTTCAGTGGGGCTGACCCCGCCAGCGCCAATCCTTGCTGTGGCTGCTGAGGTTGCCCAGTCTCTGCAGCCCTCGGTCCTTCCTGCTGTAGTGGCTTCTTCTGTCTTGACGCCGAGGGCGTCTTCTCCCCTGCCCGGCATGTAGCCGGGCTATTGCACTCCTGCCACCTCCGGTGCCATTGAGGAGGCAAGGGCGGCGTTGGACCTCCTCCAGGGTGAACTTCGGGGCCTAGACCAGCAGGCATCATTGGGATGCCTAGGGCTAATTTCTAGATGGCTCCAGGCCGACGCGTCTGTCCGAGCGGCCTGGGGCTCTGCAGAGGAGGCCCAGAAGGTTCTTGGGGTGGATGCCACCAAGCACGACCTGGTGCGGAAGGAGGCCATGGAAGCTGAGGATTGGTGCCGCACGATGGAGGTTGAACTGAAGGCTCTTCAGAATCAACAGGCCGCCCAGACCAGCCAGCTCCAGGAGCGTGAGCAGAAGCTGAAGGACCAGGAGGCTGTCGTTGCCAATCAAGACGCCGAGCTGAAGAAGGCGGCCCTGGAGCAGACTGCGGAGCGCGACCGCCTGATGAAGCTGAAGGTGGAGGCGACACACGCGTCCTTTGCCGAGGCCAAGAAAGCGGCCACCATGGGGCGCAGCACCCTTGCCTCCCTTGAGGCGAGGTTCCACAAGGCTCAGCGGTTGCTCTTTGGGGATGATTCCTTGAAGAAGGTGTCTGTGACGGCCCCGAGGGAGAGCCCTACCACTCTGCTCCCTGAGGTCCTGGCAGTGCTCAAGGATGCTGTTGACGGGTTTGGGTCTTTTGTGGAAGGTGAGGTGCGCTTGCTTTCTTCCTTAGCCCTTACGTGCATCTACAACCATCTCTATCTCCGGGTCACCGGCTTCGACTTCTCCTAGTTCCTCGCTCCCTTGGACTCCGACTCCCAAGACGCTACTGCTGCCGCCGTGAAGAGCTCCATGGACGCCATGCTGAGCAAGTTCCTAGTCGTCGAACGTCCAACAGGGGCTGAAGGGACGGGCGACGGGCCTGGCGACGGGGCTCCGCTGGCGGGTGATGGCGGCACCCAGGTCTGAAGAGGTCGCTTGGTGACGCTGCTCCTTCCTGTTCATACTTTATCATGTAGCATGCCTCGGGGAGGCGTTTAAAACTTGTTTGCTTGGAACCATGTGTTTTGTAATAATTAGATTACGGTCCTTCGATTTTTTCCGTTTGCTTTATTGTTCAGCATTGGCAGAGCCTAGCCCCGTGCATACCTCAGCCGCCGTTGGGTCGTTCGGTTTGCCAGGACAAGCCCAAGGGTGAGGGGCTACGTGACCAGTTAGGCTCCTGAGATGCGATGCTCATGAGTCCTCCTTGACGTGCGAACAACTTAGGAAAAAGTGTGAAGGAAAGCCTTGACGTTCTGTGTCAGCAGGGCCCAGCCCCGCTCATACCTCAGCTGCCGTTGGGTCGTCCAGATCGCCAGGATGAGACCAAGGGGTGAGGGGATACATGGCCAGTTAGGCTCCTGAGACGCGATGCTCAGGAGGCCCCCTTGACATACGAACCGACCATCATACCTTTTCCTCGTCGAGCTCTCGCTCGGGAGGGGCGCGCGAAGACCAGGCCCGTGGAGCCTTGCAAGGTGGGGTATGCCAGGCGTGACCTGAGCGTAGGCCCCGTGCCCAGCCCCCTCGCGCTACCCTCCCGAGGGAGAGCAGTGTGGTGAGGCTGGTCACTAAGCCTGGAAGCTCCCTAGGGTTAATGCAGCTGCGAGGCCACCCCCAGTTGTTTATCACTAGTGCGGAGCATAGCATTTCTGCTCTTGCATGGTCATAGCCGCTCCTCAGCAGTGTTGACAGCCAGCGCAGAGCATGGTGCTTCCACTGGTGCGTGTGAGGGGGCTCCCTCTGAGGAGAGCCCCCAGAGCGTGTACAACCCCGCCCTGACATGTGGATTGCACGGCAAGGCAGGAGGAGGTGTATATGGGCACCCGTGAGCCAGTGCGGGACTTATGAGGCCCTACCTCAAGGCGGGTTGCGCCTGGTCTTGATTGGGAGTACTTGGATTAGTCCTGCGAGATGGTTAGGGAGCTTGTGCTAATTGAGTCTCTAGAGGCTATTGCATGAGAAGGCCAGACACCAGCGACCCCAGGAGGTGACATGAACAAGGCTGGCCCGCCAGACAGAGCTCAGCCGCTGGTTTTATTGATGCTGCAGGGATGGACCCAAGCACAGATGCCGTGCCCAGTCTTCTCATGCAAAGATCCTGAAGAAAAACAACCGTGTGCGGTTCCTGTGGCCACGGGGGCACCAGGTCGAGCGCCCTTACTCATCCGCCCGCGATTAGCTCAAGCGGGAACAAGGCACCAAGGGCCATGGGAGGTGACGTACATGGGGACTAGCCTGTGAGACAGAGCTCAGCCTCTTCGATTTAGTGACGCTGTAGGGACGGACCAGAGCATAGATGTCGTGCCAGTCCTTACTCATGAGGCGGTCACAGGAGGTCTCGCAATGGCGCGAGACATTCTTGGTGACGAAGCGCCGGTCAGGCAATTGATAAATTTAAGGTAGCTTGCGAAGGAAGGTAAACTATCTCTGATAGATTCAAAAGGGATACATGCCGCAGGGACGGACCCATACAGCCTGGGGATGATGCAGCCCGAGGGCGCCCCCAAACTAAATGAACTACTGAGATGTCACTTGGTATCGCTGTTGGAGTCGTTCCTCATGAGCCGCCCTGGCCCTGAGCCTCGGGAGACCCAGAGGGCCCGGGAAGCTCCTGAAGGTGCTCCTCCATCTCCACCAGGATCGCCTGATGCCTGGCCTCGCGAGCCGCCATGGCATCCCTCATGCAGCGCTGGAACACCATAGCCATGCCAAGCAGGCTGAAAGGCATGCAGACGTAGCTGTGGGGTGGACCCTCGCATCGGCCAACACGAGACTGCCAGAAGAGCCGCCGAGATGCGGCCCTGTTAATCCCGGGGATGTCGATGTTGATGCGGAACTCCTTACCCTCGCTAGGGCAGTGAGCCACGCCTCGTGGCAGGCGACGATCGCCTTGCAGAACCCTTGCCTCTTGAATCTCCCTGATTGCCTTGCTGATGAACTCCTGAACGCCTGGGGCCTCCCGCTTGATGCCTTCTCCTGGGAAGCGTGCTCTGAAGAGCGCCTTCACATAGTGCCCGAGCGCCTCCCTCATGACCCTGGCTAGGTTAGAGGCCCTCCTGGGGAGAGCCCCCGAGCCCAGCCTAAGAGGGGCACTGTGTGCACCTTCCTATGTGATGGGTGAAAGCGTCGCGTCCGGGGACGCGAGGCTCAGCGCGGCGTCCTCGGGTGATGCTTCTTCACGAGATCCCTGACCCAGCTGCAGCTTCTTCGTCTTGGGGGCAGCATCAGGAGGGATGGCATCGCCCTCATCTTCAGGATTCTCGACTGCTGCAGCCTGGAAGGTGCGCTCGACGGATCACACCGCATCCTTCTCCTGATATGCGACTATGATGACACCGCTACTTCCTGGCATCTTGAGGACATTGTAGCCGTGGTGCATAGCTGCCATGAACTTGGCCAGTGTTGGGTACCCTAGGATGGCGTCGTAGGGCAGACGGATGTCGGCGATATCAAAGTCGATCAGCTCGGTGCGGTAGTTGTTGTGCTCGCCGAAGGTGATAGGGAGGCAGACCTTCCCTATCGGATGTGTGGAACCGTCGGGCACTCCTGAAAATGGCTTGGTTGGGTGATGTTGTACGGCAGTTGGAGTCTATCGAACGTCTGAACAGATAGGACATTGAGCCCCGCTCCACCATCGATGAGGGTCTTGGTGACAACAACATTGCTGATGACGGAAGAGCAGAGCATGGGGAGTGCACCAGTAGTGGCCGCGCACTTAAGCTGGTCTGCGGAGCTGAAGGTGATGGCGCACTTGGATCACCTGAGAGGGTGAGTTTCTTCAGGCTTGGGGAGCACTGCGTTCACCTCGCGTGCAAACTGCTTGAAGAGGGGCACTGCGAGCCGCCCAAGATGCAGGTGATGGCTCAAGGCTCCTGGAAGCCCCCCAGCCCCTCGTCCTGGTGGTGGTCTTCGTTCCTTCTTGGCGGTGGAGGCAGTGGAGGCAGACCGGCATTGCCCTGAGGGCTCTCCTCACGTGGCTGCTCCCTTCAGGCGCCCTCGCGAGGTTGGCCCTGCCAGCGGTCCTCCCGAGGCTGGTCACGCCACTCCTGATGGTAGTTGCGTCCTTCCCAGCATCCTCCACCTCGGCCACCTCCATGGCTGTAGCCTCGATCGTTGTGCTCGGGGCATCAACCAAGGCGCCCGTCATGGAGGGCCCTGAGCTCCTGGCAGTCATTGGGTTGTGGCCGTGAACGTTGTGGAAAACGCAGAATGGTCAGTCACTCTTGGACGCTTCGGGGTGGTCACAGCCACCCTTCATCTCTGGCCTGGCCACAAGCACGGCCGGCCCCTTGCGCTTTCATCCTTGGTCTTGGCCTTCTTGTCTTCTAGGTCAGCATCGGGTAGCTCCAGGAGGGAGAGGTGCCCCTCCTCAGCCCTTGCACACTTGTTCGCCTTGTTGAACATCTCCAGAGCCGTGTAGAGGTCCTCATGGATGGCGAGCTCCTCCCTCATCTTGATGTCGCGGACGTCATCAGTGAACGCTGTGATGATAGCCTCGTCCGACACCTTGGGGATCTTGAGGTGAATGTTGTTGAAACGTTGGATGTACTTCTGCAGGGTCTCTCCAGGCTGCTGCTTGATGCGATGTAGGTTACCTGCAGCCGGCGGCCGGTCGCGAGTGCCCTGGAAGTTAGCGATGAAGTGTCCACACATCTCCTCACAGGAAGAGACCGATCCCTCAGGAAGGTTCAGGGGCCACGAACACGCGCCATCCTTGAGGGCCATCAGGAACCAGTTTGCCATGATCTTCTCATCACTACTAGCCGCCTCGATGCTTAGCTCGTAGAGATGCCGAAACTCGGTGGGTCGGCGGTGCCGTCGTACCATGGAGGTTGGTCAGGATTGAACTTGCTCGGCCAGACGATGTTGCGGAGCTCCGGGGTGAACGCGCGGCATCCTGCTGTGGCCACTGGAACCCGTCGAGGAGGTTGAATCTGGTCCTGATGCACACGCGCCGCCACCTTCTGTGGCAGCACGCGGGCTTGGCGTGGGGGCACAGGAAGCATGTGCGCCTCCCCTTGAGGCCGCTGCACCACCTGGCAGCTCACATCCTCCCGAGCAGGCGCCGGGCGCGGCGGGTCGCATTGTGGTGCCATACGCCTTGGCTCGATGATGGCGCCCTGGGTCGGAGTTGGTGGAGGAGCCCCGTGAGCCACGTCACGTGCGATAGGCAGCTACTGAGGCAGTGAGCGGGCCGGAGCGGCGGAGCCCCCGGCCATGCTGACAAGCTCAGCGATCCGCTCAAGCCACTCCTTGTAGAAGTCGCCGACCGGGCGATAGCGAAGGAGCTCCCGTGCCATGAGCAAAGCGGCCTGCGCGTCCACAGGGCCATGACGCGCGTGGGAGGACGAAGGTGCTGGAGTTAGTGACAGAGTGGCAGTGCACCCATCATGGCGCACCGACGGGTGCAACGAAGAAGCTTGCTGCTCATGGCCGTCAGGGCTCATGGAGTCATCGGCCACCGGAGACGGAGTACGACGAGCACAACCATCGCCCGCCGGAGCCGTCTGAGCGACACGAGCGGCGACTGCGGCCCAGCGCTCGGTGCGAGCTCGGCGTGCATCGACCATGGAGGTGTTGGAGTGACGATGGATTAATCGACGGAAGAGAAGATCCGACGCACCCCTACCTAGCGCGCCAAATTTCGGATTACGGTTTCCGCAAACCCTTGAGAGGTTTGAACTCTGGGGTGTGTGCGGAGATCTCAACCTACCTAGCCTACCTACTCGCGATCCTCCTAAGCCTAGCGCGTCAAGCTCGAAGAGACAAAGAGACACAACAGTTTATCCTAGTTCGGGACACCTTGTGATGTAATACCCTACTCTACCATTTTGGTGGATTTCCTCGGAGGGCTGAGGATGAACTAGTACAGTGGATGAACTGGCCTCAGGAGGTGAGGTGTTCTTGAGCTCATGAGAGCTGGTGAGGTGGTCGGGTAAGAATGGATCCGATCCCCCTATATGGTGGTGGCTAAGTCCTATTTGTAGAGGCCTTGGACCTCTTCCCAAATGTTGGCGGGAAGGGATCCCACAATGGCCGGATTTGAAAGGGGACAAGTAGTACAACTTATCCTGACATATGTAGTCTTCGCCTGCGAAGAGCCTATGGTCCTGACACTGTGGTGGGCTCGGTGAAGACCTCTGTCCCGTCGTCCTGGCGGTCTTGGTCTTGTTGCACCAGAATGGAAACCTTTGGCTGATTCCTCGGGACTCCACGCCTACGGCTTGCCTCCCTTGCACCGAAGAGGAAACTGGCACTCTGCGCCCGCTGGCGCCCGCCTGGCCTTGGCCGTCATAGCTCACGTCAGCTGAGCCTCGTGTGGTACACCTTGCATAGAACTCTCTGCCCCTCGGGAGCCAGCCTGAGGAGGCCGATCCCCTCGGGGGTCTTGGTGTCGTGCACCTCGCGAGGCTTGGCCCCTCGCGAGGGTCTTGAGCTGTTGATGTTGAAGCTGGGCCGTACCAGGCCATCGATGGAGCCACGTGGTGGGCCACAGGCAGGCAGGGCTGGATACCCCCATATCCAGAATGCCGACATCAATGATGAGCTCATGTCCTTCAAAATGAATTCCAATGCTTACAAGGTGAGATGACTTTATTTTGAGACAAGGGATATGGATTCCTATTATAAAAGCAAGCACCAAACGTTGTAGTGCAGGGAAGCTAGAGTGGATGATTCTGTGAAGTGAGGCCACTGAAAGATCAACCAACACAAGAGCAAGTTTTTTCAGCACTGGCAGTCGAAGCATTTGTACTAGACAGTCTGCTAGATGGTACCGGGTCAAGGTGGCGGTGTGGAGAGAGGAGGAAAACCATGAGATGGGCATCGGTGGTGAAGGCACAAATGCACCTCTTGGTGGTAAGCTATCGCTGTAATGGTAGAACCTGAGCTGCTGGAGTTTATCCAATTGACGGGTCAGCCAGGCGGCCACCGTGCAGGGTATGTCCAGCAGGTAGGATGCCGTGATGCAGATGCGTTGAACGGAGCCCTCGTGGGAGGAGATGATGGCTCGGGGGAGTTCAGAATCATCATAGACAGATAGGTGACGACAGTCGAGATTAAGAGGCGCGGTGCACCATGGAGTGCGCCACCAAGATGCGAGGACTTGTGTGCGGCAGTCATCCTTGGTGGGTAGAAGGGAGATGATCTCCCCAAGGATTCCATCCGGGAGATAGCTGATGCGGTCCGTCGGAGATTCTACTGCTTCCTCGGGTCTAGGGGGGCACTTCTGGCCGCACAGCCGGGTCCAAGATCTGCATCCGGTGGCGGCGCTGGTCAGAGCCTCATCTGTGTACATACATATCTGAAATAAAAAATGGCATAACATGTAGGACATTCGAAATCAATTCTCAAGATCAGGAAGAAAAAAGGCACAAACATATATGTAGGACATTCAAAATTGTGCTGCTGCCCATGCAAGACCTTGTCGGCGGCGACGGAAACCTCTGTGGCCAGCTTCACGCGTTGTGTGGGTGCTTCACTAGCCCCGGCGTTGCCACTCCCTCCGATGGTGCACTTCGCTGGCATTGTCTTACACTCCGGAGTCCAGACGTCGGTGACCACTATGGACCTGGGGTGCGGCCGCCTATTATGGCCGGCGGCTCGGGTGCGCAATTAATATGGACCAGTGGGAGTGAGGCTGGCTGCGCTTAAAAGTTGTCTCGCCTCCCGGTGAGCATGCACAGCAGACGTCTCCATTCCTACCATCATTTCACACAGCTACTCGCACGCCTCCCCGTCAATACACACACCTGCACGCACGCCTCCGGTATGCCTGCACGGCGGACTGCTCGCATGCGTCCCGTCAACTCATGCCTGCTCGCACGGCACACGGTGTGTGTCACAGCACGTACATTTTTTAGTTTATTTTCTGCCGCTTTACTGCTTCACTGAATCAATTGCGTTGAAGAGATGCACAAATCCCGCGTTGAACATCTCGCACACTTCCCGGTGATCCTGCGCACCGGATGACTTTTGGATAACTAGAATTTAAAAACCAGGAATCTCAATGTTTTGCCGGCATTCAACGGTGCCCCGGTGTTTGAAATTCATTCCCATTTCTTGCGTGGGACATAAGCATGCAACCAAGGACACATATTTGATTTTTCAACCAATTTATATGCACTGGAGCACGTGCATGTAGTTCAAATTTGAATTATGCACATAAATGCATTGAAAACTCAGTTAATGCATAAAAATGTCCAAACGAACCCCGAAAAATCACAAAAATTGACACAACACTCCTATTGTTCTATGTTGACACAAGAAAAAAAATTGGAAGCAATAAGAGGCAATGGATATTGTTTCGTCCCCAAAGGTGGGGCGTTCCCTACCAAAACCATCATGCTTGTTATGAGAAGCTCTGGTTGTGAGAAGCATATACCCAAACCTGACCCAAATGGGACAAAAAATTTACCACAGCATGTTGATGCCAAGTTTCATTAATTTCAGACGAGTTTTGGATTTACTAGAATTTAAAAGCCATGCATGTCAATGTTTGCGGCCGAGTGACGGTGGCAGGGTGTTTGAAATTCATTCCCATTTCTTGCATGGGACCTAAGCATGCAACCAAGGACACATATTTGATTTTTCAACCAGTTTATATGCACTGGAGAATGTGCATGTAGTTCAAATTTGAATTATGCGCATAAAATGCCTGGGAAACCCAGTTAATGTATAAAAATGTCCAAACGGACACTGATAACCCACAAGTGTAGGGGATTGCAACAGCTTTCGACGGTAAAGTATTCAAACCAAATTTATTGATTCGACACAAGGGGAGCCAAAGAATATTCTTGAGTACTAGCAGTTGAGTTGTCAATTCAACGACACCTGGATAACTTAGTATCTGCAGCAAAGTATTTAGTAGCAAAAGTGGTATGATAATAAAGGTAACCGTAGCAAAAGTAATGTTTTTGGGTTTTGTAGTAGTTGTAACAGTAGCAACGGAAAAATAAATAAGCGAAGAACAATATGTGAAAAGCTCGTAGGCAATGGATCAGTGATGGATAATTATGCTGGATGCGATTCTCATGTAATAGCTATAACATAGGGTGACACAGAAATAGCTCCAGTTCATCAATGTAATGTAGGCATGTATTCCGTAAATAGTCATACGTGATTATGGAAAAGAACTTGCATGACATCTTTTGTCCTACCCTCCCATGGCAGCGGGGTCCTAACGGAAACTAAGGGATATTAAGGCCTCCTTTTAATAGAGAACCGGAACAAAGCATTAGCTCATAGTGAATATATGAACTCCTCAAACTACGGTCATCACCGAGAAGTATCCCGATTATTGTCACTTCGGGGTTGTCGGATCATAACACATAGTAGGTGACTATAGACTTGCAAGATAGGATCAAGAACTCGCATATATTCATGAAAACATAATAGGGTCAGATCTGAAATCATGGCACTCAGGCCCTAGTGACAAGCATTAAGCATAGCAAAGTCATAGCAACATCAATCTCAGAACATAGTGGATACTAGGGATCAAACCCTAACAAAACTAACTTTATTACACGGTAAATCTCATCCAACCCATCACAATCCAGCAAGCCTACGATGGAATTACTCACGCACGACGGTGAGCATCATGAAATTGGTGATGGAGGATGGTTGATGATGACGATGGCGATGAATCCACCTCTCCGCAGCAACGAACGGACTCCACATCAGCCCTCCCGAGAGAGATTAGGGCTTGGTGGTGGCTCCATGTCGTAAAACATGATGAAACTTTTTCTGTGATTTTTTTCTCCCCGAACGTGAATATATGGAGTTGGAGTTGAGGTCGGTGGAGGTCCAAGGGGCCCACGAGATAGGAGCGCGCACGTAGGGGGAGGGGGCGCGCCCCCCTCCCTCGTGGACAGGGTGTGGGCCCCTGATCTTGTTTCTTTTGCTAGTATTTTTTATATTTTTCAAAAAGTGCCTCCGTAGATTTTTAGGACATTCTGAGAACTTTTCTTTTCTACACATAAAACAACATCATGGCAGTTCTGCTGAAAACAGCGTCAGTCCGGGTTAGTTTCATTCAAATCATGCAAGTTAGAGTCCAAAACAAGGCCAAAAGTGTTTGGAAAAGTAGATACGTTGGAGACGTATCAACTCCCCCAAGCTTAAACCTTTTCTTGTCCTCAAGCAATTCAATTGATAAGCAGAATGTGATAAAGAAAAACTTTTACAAACTCTGTTTGCTCTTGTTGTTATAAACATGCAAAGCCATCATTCAGGTTTCAACAAATATTATGAACTAACCATACTCACAATAACACCCAGGTCTCACAATTACTCATATCAATATCATAATTAGCTAGCGAGCCATAATAATAAAACTCGGATGACAACACTTTCTCAAAACAATTATAACATGATATAACAAAATGGTATCTCGCTAGCCCTTTCTGAGACCGCAAAACATAAATGCAGACCACCTTTAAAGATCAAGGACTGACTAAACATTGCAGTTCATGGTAAAAGAGATCCAGTCAAGTCATACCCAATATAAACCAATAGTAATGAATGCAAATGACAGTGTGCTCTCCAGCGGGTGCTTTTTAATAAGAAGGGTGATGACTCAACATAAAAGTAAATAGATAGTCCCTTCGCAGAGGTAAGCAGGGATTTGTAGAGGTGCCAGAGCTCGATTTTAAAATAGAGATTGAATAACATTTTGAGCGGCATACTTTTGTTGTCAACGCAACAACTATGAGATGGCGATATCTTCCATACTATATGCATTATAGGCAGTTCCCAAACAGAATGGTAAAGGTTTATACTCCCCCAACCATCAACAAGCATCAATCCATGGCTTGCTCGAAACAACGAGTGCCTACAGCTAAAAACAGCCCTGGGGGAGCTTTGTTTAATTATTTTGATTTGCTTTGATCTTTTTGGATCATAGGACTGGGCATCCCGGTTACCAGCCCTTTCTCGTGAATGAGGAGTGGAGTCCACTCCTCTTGAGAATAATCCACCTAGCATGGAAGATGTAGGCAGCCCTAGTTGAAACATGAGCTTCTTGAGCATACAAAACAGAATTTCATTTGAAGGTTTGGAGTTTTGCACATACAAATTTACTTGGAACGGCAGGTAAATACCGCATATAGGAAGGTATAGTGGACTCATATGGAATAACTTTGGGGTTTATAGAGTTTGGATGCACAAGCAGTATTCCCGCTAAGTACAGGTGAAGGCTAGCAAAAGACTGGGAAGCGACCAACTGACAGAGCGACAACAGTCATAAACATGCATTAAAATTAATTTACACCAAATACAAGCATGAGTAGGATATAATTTACCATGAACATAAATATGATGAAGGCTATGTTGATTTGTTTCAACTACATGCGTGAATATGTGCCAAGTCGAGTCACTCAATTTATTCAAAGGAGGATACCATCCCATCATACCACATCATAATCATTCTAATAGCATGTTGGCATGCAAGGTAAACCATTATAACTCATAGCTAATCAAGCATGGCACAAGCAACTATAATCTCTAAATGTCATTGCAAATATGTTTACTTCATAATAAGCTGAATCAGAAATGATGAACTCATCATATTTACAAAAACAAGAGAGGTCGAGTTCATACCAGCTTTTCTCATCTCAATAAGTCCATCATATATCGTCATTATTGCCTTTCACTTGCATGACCGAATGATGTGTATAATAATAAGAGTGCACGTGCATTGAACTAAGCTGGAATCTGCAAGCATTCAACTCAAGAGAGAAGACAGGGTAATATGGGCTCTAAGTAAAATAAACAATCATGCATATGAGAGCCACTAAACATTTTCAATATGGTCTTCTCGACCCCCAAGGGAAAGAAAAGAAAATAAAACTATTTACACGGGAAAGCTCCCAGCAAGTAAGAAGAAGAATAAGAAATCTTTTTGGGTTTTCATTTTAATTTCTACTACAGGCATGTAAATTAAACTAACTAATTTTTTTTGGTTTTCTTAGGTTTATCAAACACACAAGAAGAAAGCGAGAAAGAAAATTAAACTAACATGGATAATACAATGAAAGAGTATGAGCACCGACGACTAGTGTGTGAACATGAATGTAAAGTCGGTGAGAAATACGTACTCCCCCAAGCTTAGGATTTTGGCCTAAGTTGGTCTAATACCAAGGACCGCCGCTACTCTCCCCGGTGTACTGGGAGGTGTAATCAGGATACCGCTGGCTTGTCATCTCCGGATCCCACTGGAAAGATGATGCACGATAAGGGTCCAGTGCAGGTTCCGTCTCAGGTTCAGGTTCTGGGGTGGATGCTTGGGCTCGATGAGCATAAACCGCCTCCGGTGTAACAAGAAAATTTTCTGCAAGCAAATCAAACAACAAAGGCGTAGGCAAAATAATACTCTCATTATGTTTCTTATTAAATCCAAGGTTATACAAGAGCATCCTTTCTTCGTTGTCAACAATAAACTTGTGGGCTACCATGCTCTTGTAATCTGAAATGTGAGAAGGCAATTTTATCTCCTCTTTCTCATGGTGCCTAATAGGTATCTGAAAATGTCTAGCAAGACATGAAGCATAGATACCTCCAAATATGGGGCCTTTTGTACGATTCAGGCTTAGCCGTTTAGCGACGACGACACCCATACTAAAACTATTATGTCCAAGCAAGGCATGTTGAAGAATGATAATATCAGGAACACTAAGGTTTCCACTATTTCCACGACCAATCAAGCATCTACGAGCAAATATGGCAAAGTAGCGTAAAACAGGAAAGTGTATGGTAGAGATTTTTGCCTCGGAGCCCTTCTTTGGCTCCTCTACAGCTATAGTGTTAACAAAGCCATCCACATCTTTATGATGGGGTTCCTCTAATTCTCCCTCATAGGGTATCCTACAGACCGTGCAAAAATTATGTAAAGACATTTCTCTGAATTCATCATATAAGTGAAATGATACTGCAGGCAGTGACTTCTTAGGATAATAATAAAAGTTTTGCATGAAAGTATTGGTGAGTAAGAGATACTGATCGATCTGGTCGTTGATGAAACTGGTGAGGCCTGCATTCTCGATCAAAGAATAAAAATCTTCATGAATTCCCGCTTCTTTCAAGAAATCATCACATGGCCATTCACACGACCGTATTTCCGCTAAGCGAGGGAGATTATACTTGGAATTTTCCTTCTCTTTAGCTTGTTTGTCCTGAGAGCCTTGGCTAGAAGAGCCCCTCAAAAGTTTCCTTAACATTTCTAAAAAATTCTGAAATTTTAGTAACTTCAAAATAAAACTGAATAAAACTAAACAAGATTCATAGCAACTACTCCTACAAGTTCCTAGAGCCTATATCATGCATTAGAATTGCTTGGGACCTCATAAATTCAACATGCAAGCTCAAGAACATGGTCACCTACGCTCCAAAAATTTGCAATGAATAAAGCACTAGAACAAAAACTAATTGGACCAATGGATGAGTCACATACCAAGCAACAATCTCCCAAAGCAGTTTTGTAAATGGAGCTTTGAGAAAGGAGATCGAAAATCGCAGCAAAATGAGCTAGAACTCGTGCTTGAGCTGGATGGGGATTTTTTGGTTAGAAGATGAAGTGTGTGGGTGCTGGCATAAGTGGAGGGAGGCCACCAGGGGCCCACGAGATAGGGGGGCGTGCCCAGGTGGGGTGGGCGCGCCCTCCACTCTCGTGGCCTGGTGCTTGCCCCTCCTGTAGTGTTTTCAGTGCCTAAAATCCTCAAATATTCCATAAAAAATCATACTAAATTTGTAGGGCATTTGGAGCACTTTTATTTTCGGGCTATTTTTTAATGCATGGATAATTCAGAAGACAGACAGATGATACTATTTTTGCTTTATTTATTCTAAATAACAGAAAGTAAAAAGTGGGTACAGAAGGGTGCGCCTTCTAGTTTCATCCATCTCGTGATCATCAAAATGAATCCACTAACAAGGTTGATCAAGTCTTGTTAACGAACTCATTCTGAATAACACGGAACCGGAGAAATTTCGAATAACACTAAGTTACATCAACGGGGATATGAAGATCCCCAACAATAAGAATATCATACTTTTTCTTGATAGTAGGGAGAGGAAATTCAAAACCTCCAATAATAATATTTGGAACTTTTCCAATAGAATTGATGCTATGAACTTGAGATTGTTTCCTCGGAAAGTGTACCGTATGCTCCTTACCATTAACATGAAAAGTGACATTGCCTTTGTTGCAATCAATAACAGCCCCTACAGTATTCAAAAAGGGTCAACCAAGGATAATAGACATACTATCGTCCTCAGGAATATCAAGAATAACAAAGTCCGTTAAGATAGTGACATTTGCAACTACAACAGGCACATCCTCACAAATACCGATAGGTATAGCAGTTGATTTATCAGCCATTTGCAAAGATATTTTAGTAGGTGTCAACTTATTCAATTCAAGTATACGATATAAAGAGAGCGGCATAACACTAACACCGGCTCCAAGATCACATAAAGCAGTTCTAACATAATTTCTTTTAATGGAGCATGGTATAGTTGGTACCCCCGGATCTCCAAGTTTCTTTGGTATTCCAACCTTAAAAGTGTAATTAGCTAGCATGGTGGAAATTTCAGCTTCCGGTATCTTTCTTTTTTTTGTAATGATATCGTTCATATACTTAGCATAAGGATTTACTTTGAGCATATCAGTTAAGCGCATACATAAGAAAATAGGTCTATTCATTTCAGCAAAGCGCTCAAAATCCTCATCATCCTTTGTCTTGGATGGTTTAGGAGGAAAGGGCATGGGTTTTTGAACCCATGGTTCTCTTTTTGTACCGTTCTTCCTAGCAACGAAATCTCTCTTATCATAACGTTGATTCTTTGATCGTGGGTTATCAAGATCAACAGCAGGTTCAATCTCTACATCATTGTTTTTTCTAGGTTGAGCATCAACATGAACATTTTCACTAAAATTATCACTAGGTTCATGTTCATCACCTGATTGTGTTTCAGCATCAGAAATAGAAATATCATTGGGATTCTCAGGTGTGTCTACAGTAGGTTCACTAGAAGCATGCAAGGTCCTATCGTTTTTCTTTTTCTTCTTTTTAGAAGAACTAGGTGCCTCTAAATTATTTCTCTGAGAATCTTGCTCGATTCTCTTAGGGTGGCCTTCAGGATACAAAGGTTCCTGAGTCATTCTACCAGTTCTAGTAGCCACTCTAATAGCAAAGTCATTTTTATTATTTAATTCCTCAAGCAAATCACTTTGAGCTTTAAGCACTTGCTCAGCTTGAGTAGCAACCATAGAAGTATATTTGCTAATGAGTTTGAGTTCACCTTTAACTCTAGCCATATTATCGCTCACGCGTCCTATCTCGAAAGCATTATTCTTTAACTCTCGACCAACATAAGCATTAAAACTTTCTTGTCTAGCCATAAAGTCATCAAATTCATATAAGCATGGGCTATGAAATTTAGTAGAGGGGATTTCAACTTTATCATATCTATGGATAGAATTTACCTTCACTACCTGTGTCGGGTTATCAAGACAATGTGGTTCTTCAACATGCGGTATATTAAGACCATGTATTTCTTCAATAGGTGGTAAATTCTTAACGTCTTCAGCTTTAATACCTTTTTCTTTCATTGATTTCTTTGCCTCTTGCATATCTTCAGGACTGAGAAATAAAACACCTCTCTTCTTCGAAGTTGGTTTAGGAATAGGCTCAAGAGTTGGGTCAATTTGTTCAGGAATTGCCTCAGGAAGAGTCCAATTATTTTCATTAGTCAACATATTATTCAATAGTAATTCAGCTTCGTCGACTGTTCTTTCCCTGAAAACACAACCAGCACAACTATCCAAGTAGTCCTTGGAAGCATCGGTTAGTCCATTATAAAAGATATCAAGTATTTCATTTTTCTTGACAGGATGATCAGGCAAAGCATTATGTAATCGGAGAAGCCTCCCCAAGCTTGTGGGAGACTCTCTTCTTCGATTTGCACAAAATTATATATTTCCCGCAAGGCAGCTTGTTTCTTATGAGCAGGGAAATATTTAGCAGAAAGTAATAAATCATATCCTGTGGAATACACACACAACCAGGAGGAAGAGAATTATACCAAGTCTTGGCATCACCCTTTAATGAGAACGGGAATATCTTAAGGATATAAAAATAGCGAGATCTATCATCATGAGTAAACAGGGTAGCTATATATTTAACTTGGCAAGATGTGCCACAACAGTTTCGGATTCAAGGCCATAAAAAGGATCAGATTCCACTAAAGTAATAATCTCAGGATCAACAGAGAATTCATAATCCTTATCAGTAACACAGATAGGTGAAGTAGGAAAAGCAGGGTCAGGTTTCATTCTAGCATTAAGAGACTGTTGCTTCCATTTAGCTAATAATTTCTTAAGATCATATCTATCATTGCAAGCAAAGATAGCTCTAGCAGCTTCTTCATTCATAACATAACCCTCAGGAACAACATGCAATTCGTAATCATTCGGAGAATTTTCATCATCACTATCATCAATAATAGCATCTTCAATAATTTCATTCCCCCTAACTCTATCAAGTTGTTCATCAAGAAATTCACCTAATGGCAAAGTAGTATCGCGCACAGAAGTAGTTTCATCATAAGTATCATGCAAAGCAGAAGTGGCATCATCAATAACATGCGACATATCAGAATTCATAGAAGTAGCAGGTTTAGGTGACGCAAGCTTACTAGTAACGGAGGGAGAATCTAGTGCAGAGCTAGATGGCAATTCCTTACCTCCCCTCATAGTTGAGGGCAAAATCTTCGTTCTGTCATCTTTCAAGTTCTTCATAGTGATCAACAGATATAAATCCCAAGTGACTCAGAGAATAGAGCTATGCTCCCCGGCAATGGCGCCAGAAATTAGTCTTGATAACCCACAAATGTAGGGGATCGCAACAGCTTTCGAGGGTAAAGTATTCAACCCAAATTTATTGATTCGACACAAGGGGAGCCAAAGAATATTCTTGAGTATTAGTAGTAGTTGTCAATTCAACCACACCTGGATAACTTAGTATCTGCAGTAAAGTATTTAGTAGCAAAAGTGGTATGATTATAAAGGTAACGGTAGCAAAAGTAATGTTTTTGGGTTTTGTAGTAGTTGTAACAATAGCAACGGAAAAGTAAATAAGCGAAGAACAATATGTGAAAAGCTCGTAGGCAATGGATCAGTGATGGATAATTATGCCGGATGCGATTCCTCATGCAATAGCTATAAGTAGGGTGACACAGAACTAGTTCCAGTTCATCAATGTAATGTAGGCATGTATTCCGTAAATAGTTATACGTGCTTATGGAAAAGAACTTGCATGACATATTTTGTCCTACCCTCCCGTGGCAGCGAGGTCCTAATGGAAACTAAGGGATATTAAGGCCTCCTCTTAATAGAGAACCGGAACAAAGCATTAGCACATAGTGAATACATGAACTCCTCAAACTACGGTCATCACCGAGAAGTATCCCGATTATTGTCACTTCGGGGTTGTCGGATCATAACACATAATAGGTGACTATAGACTTGCAAGATAGGATCAAGAACACACATATATTCATGAAAACATAATAGGTTCAGATATGAAATCATGGCACTCGGGCCCTAGTGACAAGCATTAGAGTCATAGGAACATCAATCTCACAACATAGTGGATACTAGGGATCAAACCCTAACAAAACTAACTTGATTACATGGTAAATCTCATCCAACCCATCTTCGTCTAGCAAGCCTACGATGGAAATACTCACGCACGGTGGTGAGCATCATGAAATTGGTGATGGAGGATGGTTGATGATGAGTACGGTGACGAATCCCCCTCTCCGGAGCCCCGAACAGACTCCAGATCAGCCCTCCCGAGAGAGATTAGGGCTTGGCGGCGGCTCCGTGTCGTAGAACGCGATGAAACTTTTTCTCTGATATTTTCTCCCCGAACGTGAATATATGGATTTCGGGTTGAGGTCGGTGGAGGTCCGGGGGCCCACGAGATAGGGGGTGCGCCCAGGGGGAGGGAGCGCGCCCCCCAGCCTCATGGACAGCGTGTGGGCCCCCTGGTCTTGATTCTTTCGCCGGTATTTTTTATATTTTCCAAAAAGTGCCTCTATGGATTTTCAGGACATTCCGAGAACTTTTCTTTTCTACAGATAAAACAACATCATGGCAGTTCTGCTAAAAACAGCGTCAGTCCGGGATAGTTTCATTCAAATCATGCAAGTTAGAGTCCAAAACAAGGGCAAAAGTATTTGGAAAAGTAGATACGTTGGAGACGTATCAGACACAACAATCCTGTTGTTCTATGTTGACACTCGAAAAAATTTGAAAGCAATAAGAGGCAACGAATATCATTTGGTCCCCAAAGGTGGCACGTTCCCTACCGAAACAATCACGCTTGTTGTGAGAAGCTCTGGTTTGTGAGAAGCTTATACCCAAACCTGCGCCAAATGGGACAAGGAAATTACCATGGCATGTTGATGCCGCTCCATGATAGCATGCCAAGTTTCATGAATTTCAGACAAGTTTTGATTTACTAGAATTTAAAAACCAGGTATCTCAATGTTTGCGGCCGAGTGACCGTGGCAGGGTGTTTGAAATACATTCCCATTTCTTGCATGGGCCCTAATCATGCAACCAAGGACACATATTTGATTTTTCAACCAGTTTATATGCACTGGAGCATGTGCATGTAGTTCAAATTTGAATTATGCGCATAAAATGCCTGGGAAACCCAGTTAATGTATAAAAACGCCCAAACAAACCCCGAAAAATTATGAAATTGAACAAAATACTCCTGTTGTTCTATGTTGATATTCGAAAAAATTGAAAGCAATAAGAGGCAACGGATATCATTTCGTCCCCAAAGGTGGCACGTTCCCTACCGAAACCATCACGCTTATTGTGAGAAGCTCTGGTTTGTGAGAAGCTTATACCCAAACCTGCCCCAAACGGGATAAAAATTTTACCACGGCATGTTGATGCTGCTCCATGATAGCATACCAAGTTTCACGAATTTCAGATGAGTTTTTGGATTTACTAGAATTCAAAAACTAGGTATCTCAATGTTTGCGGCCGAGTGACGGTGGCAGGTGTTTGAAATTCGTTCCCATTTCTTGCGTGGGACCTAAGCACGCAACCAAGGACACATATTTGATTTTTTCAACCAGTTTATACGCATTGGAGAATGTGTATGTAGTTAAAATTAGAATTATGCGCATAAAATGCCTGGGAAACCTAGTTAATGTATAAAAATGTCCGAACGAACACCGAAAAATTCTAAGAATGAACAAAACACTCATGTTGTTCTATGTTGATACTAGAAAAAAATTGAAAGCAATAAGAGGCAACGAATATTGTTTCGTCCCCAAAGGTGGCACGTTCCCTACCGAAACCATCACGCTTGTTGTGAGAAGCTCTGGTTTGTGAGAAGCTTATACCCAAACCTTCCCCAAATGGGACAAAAAATTTACCACGGCATGTTGATGCCGCTCCATGATAGCATGCCAAGTTTTATTAATTTCAGACGAGTTTTGGATTTACTAGAATTTAAAAGCCATGTATGTCAATGTTTGCGGCCGAGTGACGGTGGCAGGGTGTTTGAAATCCATTCCCATTTCTTGCACGGGACCTAAGCATGCAACCAAGGACACATATTTGTTTTTTCAACCAGTTTATATGCACTTGAGCATGTGCATGTAGTTCAAATTTAAATTATGCGTATAAAATGCCTGGGAAACCCAGTTAATGTATAAAACTGTCCAAACGAACCCCAAAAAATTCCAAAATTGAACACAACACTCATGTTATTCTATGTTGACACTCGAAAAAATTTGAAAGCAATAAGAGGCAACGAATATCATTTGGTCCCCAAAGGTGGCACGTTCCCTACCGAAACAATCACGCTTGTTGTGAGAAGCTCTGGTTTGTGAGAAGCTTATACCCAAACCTGCCCCAAATGGGACAAGAAAATTACCATGGCATGTTGATGCCGCTCCATGATAGCATGCCAAGTTTCATGAATTTCAGACGAGTTTTGGATTTACTAGAATTTAAAAACCAGGTATCTCAATGTTTGCGGCCGAGTGACCGTGGCAGGGTGTTTGAAATACATTCCCATTTCTTGCATGAGACCTAATCATGCAACCAAGGACACATATTTGATTTTTCAACCAGTTTATATGCACTGGAGCATGTGCATGTAGTTCAAATTTGAATTATGCACATAAAATGCCTGGGAAACCCAGTTAATGTATAAAAATGCCCAAACGAACCCCGAAAAATTACGAAATTGAACAAAATACTCCTGTTGTTCTGTGTTGATATTCGAAAAAAATTGAGAGTAATAAAAGGCAACGGATAACATTTCGTCCCCAAAGGTGGCACGTTCCCTACCGAAACCATCACGCTTATTGTGAGAAGCTCTGGTTTGTGAGAAGCTTATACCCAAACCTGCCCCAAGCGAGATAAAAATTTTACCACAGCATGTTGATGCTGCTCCATGATAGCATACCAAGTTTCACGAATTTCAGATGAGTTTTTGGATTTACTAGAATTCAAAAACTAGGTATCTCAATGTTTGCGGTCGAGTGACGGTGGCAGGTGTTTGAAATTCATTCCCATTTCTTGCGTGGGACCTAAGCATGCAACCAAGGACACATATTTGATTTTTTTCCACCAGTTTATACGCATTGGAGAATGTGTATGTAGTTACAATTAGAATTATGCGCATAAAATGCCTGGGAAACCCAGTTAATGTATATAAATGTCCGAACGAACACCGAAAAATTCCAAAATTGAACAAAACACTCATGTTGTTCTATGTTGATACTAGAAATTTTTTTAAAGCAATAAGAGGCAACGAATATTGTTTCGTCCCCAAAGGTGGCACGTTCCCTACCGAAACCATCACGCTTGTTGTGAGAAGCTCTGGTTTGTGAGAAGCTTATACCCAAACCTGCCCCAAATGGGACAAAAAATTTACCACGGCATGTTGATCCCGCTCCATGATAGCATGCCAAGTTTCATTAATTTCAGACGAGTTTTGGATTTACTAGAATTTAAAAGCCATGTATGTCAATGTTTGCGGCCGAGTGACGGTGGCAGGGTGTTTGAAATTCATTCCCATTTCTTGCACGGGACCTAAGCATGCAACCAAGGACACATATTTGTTTTTTCAACCAGTTTATATGCACTTGAGCATGTGCACGTAGTTCAAATTTGAATTATGCGTATAAAATGCCTGGGAAACCCAGTTAATGTATAAAAATGTCCGAACGACACCGAAAAATTCCAAAATTGAACCAAACACTCATGTTGTTCTATGTTGATACTAGAAAAAATTTGAAAGCAATAAGAGGAAACGAATATTGTTTCGTCCCCAAAGGTGGCACGTTCCCTACCGAAACCATCACGCTTGTTGTGAGAAGCTCTGGTTTGTGAGAAGCTTATACCCAAACCTGCCCCAAATGGGACAAAAAATTTACCACGGCATGTTGATGCCGCTCCATGATAGCATGCCAAGTTTTATTAATTTCAGACGAGTTTTGCATTTACTAGAATTTAAAAGCCATGTATGTCAATGTTTGCGGCCGAGTGACGGTGGCAGGGTGTTTGAAATTCATTCCCATTTCTTGCACGGGACCTAAGCATGCAACCAAGGACACATATTTGTTTTTTCATCCAGTTTATATGCACTTGAGCATGTGCACGTAGTTCAAATTTGAATTATGCGTATAAAATGCCTGGGAAACCCAGTTAATGTATAAAACTGTCCAAACGAACCCCAAAAAATTCCAAAATTGAACACAAAACTCATGTTGTTCTATGTTGACACTCGAAAAAATTTGAAAGCAATAAGAGGCAATGGATATCATTTCGTCCCCTAAGGTGGCACGTTCCCTACCGAAACCATCACGCTTATTGTGAGAAGCTCTGGTTTGTGAGAAGCTTATACCCAAACCTGCCCCAAACGGGATAAAAATTTTACCACGGCATGTTGATGCTGCTCCATGATAGCATACCAAGTTTCACGAATTTCAGATGAGTTTTTGGATTTACTAGAATTAAAAACTAGGTATCTCAATGTTTGCGGCCGAGTGACGGTGGCAGGTGTTTGAAATTCGTTCCCATTTCTTGCGTGGGACCTAAGCACGCAACCAAGGACACATATTTGATTTTTTTAACCAGTTTATACGCATTGGAGAATGTGTATGTAGTTAAAATTAGAATTATGCGCATAAAATACCTGGGAAACCCAGTTAATGTATAAAAATGTCCGAACGACACCGAAAAATTCCAAAATTGAACAAAACACTCATGTTGTTCTATGTTGATACTAGAAAAAATTTGAAAGCAATAAGAGGCAACGAATATTGTTTCGTCCCCAAAGGTGGCACGTTCCCTACCGAAACCATCACGCTTGTTGTGAGAAGCTCTGGTTTGTGAGAAGCTTATACCCAAACCTGCCCAAAATGGGACAAAAAATTTACCACGGCATGTTGATGCCGCTCCATGATAGCATGCCAAGTTTTATTAATTTCAGACGAGTTTTGGATTTACTAGAATTTAAAAGCCATGTATGCAATGTTTGCGGCCGAGTGACGGTGGCAGGGTGTTTGAAATTCATTCCCATTTCTTGCACGGGACCTAAGCATGCAACCAAGGACACATATTTGTTTTTTCATCCAGTTTATATGCACTTGAGCATGTGCACGTAGTTCAAATTTGAATTATGCGTATAAACTGCCTGGGAAACCCAGTTAATGTATAAAACTGTCCAAACGAACCCCAAAAAATTCCAAAATTGAACACAAAACTCATGTTGTTCTATGTTGACACTCGAAAAAATTTGAAAGCAATAAGAGGCAACGAATATCATTTGGTCCCCAAAGGTGACACGTTCCCTACCGAAACAATCACGCTTGTTGTGAGAAGCTCTGATTTGTGAGAAGCTTATACCCAAACCTGCCCCAAATGGGACAAGAAAATTACCACGGCATGTTGATGCCGCTCCATGATAGCATGCCAAGTTTCATGAATTTCAGACGAGTTTTGGATTTACTAGAATTTAAAAACCAGGTATCTCAATGTTTGCGGCCGAGTGACTGTGGCAGGGTGTTTAAAATACATTCCCATTTCTTGCATGAGACCTAATCATGCAACCAAGGACACATATTTGATTTTTCAACCAGTTTATATGCACTGGAGCATGTGCATGTAGTTCAAATTTGAATTATGCGCATAAAATGCCTGGGAAACCCAGTTAATGTATAAAAATGCCCAAACGAACCCCGAAAAATTACGAAATTGAACAAAATACTCCTGTTGTTCTATGTTGATATTCAAAAAAAATTGAGAGCAATAAGAGGCAACGGATATCATTTCGTCCCCAAAGGTGGCACGTTCCCTACCGAAACCATCACGCTTATTGTGAGAAGCTCTGGTTTGTGAGAAGCTTATACCCAAACCCGCCCCAAACGGGATAAAAATTTTACCACAGCATGTTGATGCTGCTCCATGATAGCATACCAAGTTTCATGAATTTCAGATGAGTTTTTGGATTTACTAGAATTCAAAAACTAGGTATCTCAATGTTTGCGGTCGAGTGACGGTGGCAGGTGTTTGAAATTCGTTCCCATTTCTTGCGTGGGACCTAAGCACGCAACCAAGGACACATATTTGATTTTTTTCAACCAGTTTATACGCATTGGAGAATGTGTATGTAGTTAAAATTAGAATTATGCGCATAAAATGCCTGGGAAACCCAGTTAATGTATAAAAATGTCCGAACGAACACCGAAAAATTCCAAAATTGAACAAAACACTCATGTTGTTCTATGTTGATACTAGAAAATTTTTAAAGCAATAAGAGGCAACGAATACTGTTTCGTCCCCAAAGGTGGCACGTTCCCTACCGAAACCATCACGCTTGTTGTGAGAAGCTCTGGTTTGTGAGAAGCTTATACCCAAACCTGCCCCAAATGGGACAAAAAATTTACCACCGCATGTTGATGCCGCTCCATGATAGCATGCCAAGTTTCATTAATTTCAGACGAGTTTTGGATTTACTAGAATTTAAAAGCCATGTATGTCAATGTTTGCGGCCGAGTGACGGTGGCAGGGTGTTTGAAATTCATTCCCATTTCTTGCACGGGACCTAAGCATGCAACCAAGGACACATATTTGTTTTTTCAACCAGTTTATATGCACTTGAGCATGTGCACGTAGTTCAAATTTGAATTATGCGTATAAAATGCCTGGGAAACCCAGTTAATGTATAAAACTGTCCAAACGAACCCCAAAAAATTCCAAAATTGAACACAACACTCATGTTGTTCTATGTTGACACTCGAAAAAATTTGAAAGCAATAAGAGGCAACGAATATCATTTGGTCCCCAAAGGTGGCACGTTCCCTACCGAAACAATCACACTTGTTGTGAGAAGCTCTTATTTGTGAGAAGCTTATACCCAAACCTGCCCCAAATGGGACAAGAAAATTACCACGGCATGTTGATGCCGCTCCATGATAGCATGCCAAGTTTCATGAATTTCAGACGAGTTTTGGATTTACTAGAATTTAAAAACCAGGTATCTCAATGTTTGTGGCCGAGTGACCATGGCAGGGTGTTTGAAATACATTCCCATTTCTTGCATGGGACCTAATCATGCAACCAAGGACACATATTTGATTTTTCAACCAGTTTATATGCACTGGAGCATGTGCATGTAGTTCAAATTTGAATTATGCGTATAAAATGCCTGGGAAACCCAGTTAATGTATAAAACTGTCCAAACGAACCCCAAAAAATTCCAAAATTGAACACAACACTCTTGTTGTTCTATGTTGACACTTGGAAAAAATTGAAAGCAATAAGAGGCAACGGATATCGTTTCGTCCCCAAAGGTGGCACGTTCCCTACCGAAACCATCACGCTTGTTGTGAGAAGCTCTGGTTTGTGAGAAGCTTATACCCAAACCTGCCCCAAATGGGATAAAAATTTTACCACGGCATGTTGATGCTGCTCCATGATAGCATACCAAGTTTCACGAATTTCAGATGAGTTTTTGGATTTACTAGAATTAAAAACTAGGTATCTCAATGTTTGTGGCCGAGTGACGGTGGCAGGTGTTTGAAATTCGTTCCCATTTCTTGCGTGGGACCTAAGCACGCAACCAAGGACACATATTTGATTTTTTTCAACCAGTTTATACGCATTGGAGAATGTGTATGTAGTTAAAACTAGAATTATGCACATAAAATGCCTGGGAAACCCAGTTAATGTATAAAAATGTTCGAACGACACAGAAAAATTCCAAAATTGAACAAAACACTCATGTTGTTCTATGTTGATACTAGAAAAAAATTGAAAGCAATAAGAGGCAACGAATATTGTTTCGTCCCCAAAGGTGGCACGTTCCCTACCGAAACCATCACGCTTGTTGTGAGAAGCTCTGGTTTGTGAGAAGCTTATACCCAAACCTGCCCCAAATGGGACAAAAAATTTACCACGGCATGTTGATCCCGCTCCATGATAGCATGCCAAGTTTCATTAATTTCAGACGAGTTTTGGATTTACTAGAATTTAAAAGCCATGTATGTCAATGTTTGCGGCCGAGTGACGGTGGCAGGGTGTTTGAAATTCATTCCCATTTCTTGCACGGGACCTAAGCATGCAACCAAGGACACATATTTGTTTTTTCAACCAGTTTATATGCACTTGAGCATGTGCATGTAGTTCAAATTTGAATTATGCGTATAAAATGCCTGGGAAACCCAGTTAATGTATAAAACTGTCCAAACGAACCCCAAAAAATTCCAAAATTGAACACAACACTCATGTTGTTCTATGTTGACACTTGGAAAAATTTGAAAGCAATAAGAGGCAACGGATATCGTTTCGTCCCCAAAGGTGGCACGTTCCCTACCGAAACCATCACGCTTGTTGTGAGAAGCTCTGGTTTGTGAGAAGCTTATAGCCAAACCTGCCAAATGGGACAAAAAAATTACCATATCATGTTGATGCCGCTCCATGATAGCATGCCAAGTTTCATGAATTTCGGACGAGTTTTTGGCTTTACTAGAATTTAAAAACCTTGTATCTCAATGTTTGCGGCCGAGTGACGGTGGCACGATGCTTGAAATTCATTCTCATTTCTTGCATGGGACCTAAGCTTGCAACCAAGGACACATATTTGATTTTTCAACCAGTTTATATGCACTGGAGCATGTGCATGTAGTTCAAATTTGAATTATGCGCATAAAATGCCTGGGAAACCCAGTTAATGTATAAAAATGTCCAAACGAACCCTGAATATTTCCAATTTTTTTGACGACACACCTATAATTGCTTGTTCATTGCAGATAAAAGTTCTAACAATTCAAACACCATCCTTTGTAGCTGGACCCCATTACGTAATTCAAATCAAGATGATAAATCAAGTAGATCGCACACAGTTTATAATCACCAACCATGTGAGATGCCGCACAAAATATCTTGGAGCACCATCGGTGTATAGTATGCCTATGGCTTACGCGAGAAGGTGCGTCGGCTACAGTCCACAGCCGGCGTGTCAAGCACACTAGCTCACTCCCCAAATATCATTTCATTGTTCATTCGTCGCCGGTGAAAGATGGGGACATGGACCCACATCGTGAGGGCAACTTCGGCGGCCCACTCTGGCGAGAGCGCGGCCGTAGCCCCCAGGTGCGTGCTAACAAGCTTCGTGAGGGCGACCGCGATCTGCGTCCGAGCGGCCAAGGCAGCCCAAGCGGTCGTTGTTGCTTCCTAGGCGGTGGTAGCAGCATCTGCCTCGGGGATAGCAACTAACGAGAGTGGTGCAGCAGCTGTCCATTCGCAGCAGTGGCCTTAGTCCTGATGGAGGCCGCACACTACCATGTCGAGGCCGTCGACGCCCAGCTCATGGCGGTCACCGCACATATCGAACGAAGCTTCTCCGACAACGGTCGGCAACCCACGGCCGAAGAGCTGGAAATCTCCAAGAGAGTTTGAGCAGCCGCCCGTTCCTGCGCGGCATACCTTGCCACGATGGAGCCCGCCAGAGCCCAGATCATGGCTGCCCACGCCCAGCTCGTGGCGGCCTATGCTAAAGATATGGCGGATGCGGATGGTGAGATGCTTGCCGAGTATGGTGCAATCGATGCCATGGAGCCCCTTCCCCAGCAGACCGTCGGGCGCGAGTTGGACATGGAGGCCGCGGCGAAGATCGACGAGCACCAGCCGTAGTAGTACTCTTTGTTTTGTTTAATTAAGAGCAACAACCTTTAATTTGTTAGAGTAATGTTTAGGTCAGCTAGCTCTGTTTAATTGCTGAACTTCCTCGATTAAGAAGTTAGTCTCCTTTGTGTACCCAAAGTATGCAATGATGTGGATGACCACTGTAACCAGGGAAATTCGAACCAAAATTTTTAACGTTCAAACTCAACACACACGGGTTAAGCTATCTGAATCGTTTATGATGTTCACATCATACACAGTTTTGAATAAGGCACCGTGTCTGATGACACTTTGCGCGTCAGTTTTTTCGCTGAGCGATTCCAAATTTTTGGCTTCCACGGAAATATCTACCTCCCCGCCCCCTCGCCCTTACCAAAAGCCACATTTCCCCTATTTCCGCCTTCCTTTCCAAGTTGAAACCGTCACTCCTTGCTTGCAGCGCCGCCTCCTCGCCAGCAACCCTCCTTCACGCTGCTCGGCCTTGCCTATCTAGGTAGGTAATCCACACCCGACCCCCATCCTCCTCCTCCTTCGACATCCCACATGCCCTGACCGCCGACGCGAGCCGACACCTTCCACCCAAATCACCGACCCCTCCACCAAATAAGCACCGGACTAAGCCATGGTGCACGAAGTATAGCCAGGATCTCAAGGAGCATTTGGCACCGGGGAAGCAAATTGCAACTGCACGCATGGATGAGGTCGCGATGTCTGCCATTCGTGCCGACCCAAGATCTAGGAGGAGCACCTTGCCGTCAAGGCCACCATTGATGCTTCATGCACCGACTCCGCTACGCGGTTGGCTGCTTTAAATGACAGTTCGTGGCGTTTTCTTGAGGCCACCGTCGGTGCCTTCGACGAAGACTACGAGGTGTTTTCTCAGCGTGCACGTGCTTAGCTCATCTCGAGAGCCAGCAGGTTGGTGCCCGGAGCGGCTCAGGCAACTCACCACTACAACGAGGGCACCCACGATGCGGAGGTCTCGCCTTCTTCCATGTCCAAGGAGCCAATCGTCATTGATATCTCCGATAATAAGGAGTAGCTTGTCTTATTAGCTCACAATAAGGACCCATGTCCAGTTTGCTAGCTACTACCTTTCCTTAACAAATTCTAGTGAATTGTGCTATCTACTTTTACCATGCAATCTTCTGCCATGTCGTGCAATGTGGTGTTCAGTTAACTGCTTGGTTCAATTCTGCAAACATGATGTTCAATTCTTCAGGGTGCAATATTTCCAAGTTGTTAAGCATGCTTGGTTTGTTTAACTGCCTGATCTTCTATTATGAGTATGTTATATTGTGCAATGTGGTGCTCAGTTAACGTTTGGTTCATTTGTTATGGTGTTTAGTTAACTGCTTGGTTTAATTCTGCAATGCGATGTTCAATTGTTGTGGCTGCATTCTGTTACTGTATACCATGTGAGGAATAAATCGAATTTGGATGTACTAAATACATGAGAAACAAATACAGTTGCTATATTTCTAAGTTGATAAGCATTCTTGGTTTGGTTAACTATCTGAACTTCTATTAGGAGTATGTTATATTGTATAATGTGGTGCTCAGTTAATGTTTGGTTCATTTGTTGTGGTGTTTAGCTAACTGCTTGGTTCAATTCTACACTGCGATGTCCAATTGTCATGGGTAGAATTTCGTATTGTTGTGCATGTGAGGAATAAATCGAATTTGGCTGCACTTAATACATGAGAAACATATACAAGTGCTATATTTCCTAGTTCTTAATCATGCTTGGTTTGGATAAATGGGTTTTGCATGTGGCTTGAATTAATCTGATAAATCTGCAATGTGCTTATTTTCCATCAACATATTTTACTCATAGCATGCGAACCCTTACTTAACCTGATGACTAACTACCTTATATGTGTTGCAAGGAAATAATGGGAAGCATTAAGGTTTACAATCGAGGTTAGCACGTGCATGGTCTGTTGTCTAATAGCACGTTATTGTGCAATTGCAGGAACCATTCTAATATTTTGGTTTTTAACAAATTGGTCTTTCACATGTAGGTCTTGCTGTCAGGGGTTTTGACCCACTGTTTGACCCTTTTTGCATATGGGGAAATGAGTTGTCCATGAATATCAGTCAAGTCAAGAAACTCAGAAAGATTGTTAGGATAAAGAAATTAGCGACCAAAAACAACAAGATCTTTGTCTTCACAATGAAGAAGACATCAGTTCACTACAAGATGGTACTAACTATTATACCTTGCCTTTTTTATTCCTTTGCCCCATTTCCAATATAGAGAAGATATTTATGCACATCCTTGTTTACAGGCCTTTCCAAAGCAGTTCACTGATGATTACCTCTCAATCCACCTCTATGGTCTGGAGGCGAGGAAGGTTTTCATACAACACCCACGGTTCAATGTTTAAGTGTTCCTAAAGAGGACGAAGGATGGATGGTCAATCATCCACAGGCATTGGCCTAAAGTTGCAAAGACATTCAACATGAATGAAAGCTCAATATTCGCTTTCTGTTTCAGCAGTTTTCTAGATGAGATGCATATTTCTATATACCGTCTATGATGCTAATTTCGAAAGGTTCTACATGTTGCATGTGAAAGTTGGTGTTGGTGCAGTTGTGTAATGGGCTAGCTGAGTGCTGAAGCTATATCATGTTGTACTCTGATGTATTTCAATTATGAAATTTTGCTTCCTTAATATGGAAATGAAATATATTATGTGCTTAATATGAATGTCAATTAGATTAATAACTAATACTAGGGCAATTAGTCTGCTAATTGGGTTTTGCTATTGCAAACGGTTGTTGAAAAAAATAACGTGGGCGATGACCTCAGGCAACGCACACAGTTTCTAGGAATAAACCGTGTTGGATCAATGAACAATCACACACGAATTTCTCTTGAAACCTGTTTGTGTTAGGCCACCTTGCGCAAACGTTTACCACATAAAAACTATGTGTGATGGACAGCCTTTGCCACACAGTTTCATCTATAGACCGTGTGTGATACATTCAATAACTCAAACGATTTAACAGGAAAAATTGTGTGTGATGTACCTGTGAACGGAAACGTTTTCCTTGGAGCGACTGTGTGGGATGTACATACGAACGGAAATGTTTAGCAGGGACTGACTGTGTGGGATGTACTTGCAACCGAAAACAATTTCAACGTATAATTGTATTTTTTTAGCTCTACTGTACGTATTTCCATATTTGAGCGCTCGTCGGTCGCACACGAACTCATTTTGCCGAGCGTGTGTGCTAAGAGGGCATATCGCCAACGGTTTCTGGGTCGTGTGGGAAGGACCCCCCCCCCATTTCCCACACTCACTAGGAGACTGAGGGAGTCCCGGATTAGGGGGTGTCCGGATAGCCGAACTATCATCGTTGGCCGGACTCCTGGACTATGAAGATACAAGATTGAAGACTTCGTCCCGTGTCCGGATGGGACTTTCCTTGGCGTGGAAGGCAAGCTTGGCAATACGGATATGTAGATCTCCTACCATTGTAACCGACTCTGTGTAACCCTAGCCCTCTCCTGTGTCTATATAAACCGGAGGGTTTTAGTCCGTAGGACGAACAACAATCATACCATAGGCTAGCTTCTAGGGTTTAGCCTCTTTGATCTCGTGGTAGATCTACTCTTGTACTACCCATATCATCAATATTAATCAAGAAGGAGTAGGGTTTTACCTCCACCGAGAGGGCCCGAACCTGGGTAAAAACATCGTGTCCCTTGTCTCCTGTTACCTTCCGCCTAGACGCACAGTTCGGGACCCCCTACCCGAGATCCGCCGGTTTTGACACCGACATTGGTGATTTCACTGAGAGTTCCTCTGTGTTGTCGCCGTCAGGAAGGATGCCTCATACCGTCTTTAAAGACGACACCATTGCTAAAGGAGCTTTGGCCACCGGCCAGACTCTCCGGCTAGGCAGTTTTCTTATGACCGCCTGTTCGGCTGCCGCACCGACGATGACTTCTCGGGTCATCGAATGCAATCTTCACGTTAACTTGGAACTTGCCGAGCAGCTAGATCCGATGGAGCTCTCCTCCTTAAACGAGCTCTTGGATCACATCGCCGCCCTGGGAGTCGCTACAGACTACGATCAGATTGGGCCTAAAACCGATTTGAGAGAGATCAACTCTCCCCAGGCTACCCACCATGTTGCTGTGGTGGAGGAACAGTACGGCGACCCTTCTTCTATATTAAGGACTAGCTATGTCCGGATTCCCGACCCCTCCATGCCGGATTCCCGCGGAGGGACGGATGTTGATCAAGTCCTAAACCTAAAGTCAGGCAATGGGCCGGATTCATTGGACAATATCCAAAAACCCAAGCTTCCAAGTTCGGAAACATTTCGGCCCTTGAGTCTTAGATTGGATGGGGTTCCGAATTTAATTCCACCCGCCCAGCCAAACATAAGAGATCTATCCCGAATCCGCCAAGAGCCCGCTGAAATAGTACACAATTACTGGGCCAGATTCCTCCTAGATATGGATAGGATAAAGGACTGCCGCGAGGAAGACGCAATTTCACTTTTCTGCAATAATTGCACGGACAAGGGAATCCTAAACGCCATAAGTCGTGATGAAATCACACGCTTTGCCAACTTGGCGTCTATAGTACGAAAGTACTGTGCGATGGAGAGCGCCTGGAAAACTGAAACCAAATTTTGGGATAATCCGGCCCCAAATACAACCCTAGTCCAAAATAAAAGGGTGCATCATCGCCAGACACCTAGGTTAAATACCAAAAAGAAAAAAAAACCTAAAGGGCACGGAACCATACTGGAGGGATGGCTCAATGGACCCTGCAAAATTCATACTACAGAGGGCGCCACTCCAACTCATAGCCTTCGAGCATGTTGGATACTACGGCAGGTGGCCAAAAGTGGCGAAGAGCTTCTAGCTCAAGAGAAGCAGCCCAGCAACACTAGTACGGTATTAACAGTCTTCGAGACATTCGCATCAAATAATATGTGGAAACGAACACTCCGCAGCCTTGCCGAAGTCTACCAAGTAGCAACAATAAACCCATGGAGTGACACGACTATTACCTTTAATGCCAGTGACGAACCTAAATTCCGAACAGCCCGAGCACTAGCCGCATTGGTCCTCAGTCCAATAGTGGACGGCTTTCGCCTTACTAAGGTACTCATGGACGGCGGCAGCGGATTAAACCTCATTTACGAGGAAACCCTTCGAAAAATGGAAATAGAATGGAGCCGCATTGAGCAAAGCAGCACAACCTTTAGAGGAATAATCCTTAGTCGGGAAGCATGCTGCATAGGAAAAATCACACTGGATGTGGTGTTCGGCTCGCCGGACAACTACAGGTCTGAGGAGGTCACGTTCCAAGTGGCCCCGTTAAGAAGCGGATATCACGCTTTATTAGGGCGAGAGGCATTCACAATTTTTCAAGCTATACCCCATTACGGGTACATGAAGCTCAAAATGCCTAGGCCCAACGAAATCATCACTCTTGCTAGTGATCCGGACATAGCACTCCACACCGAAAATAAAACAGCTGCACTTGCCCTTGAGGCACTATCCGAAGCCCTAGCGGCCGAGGAACTCACTGCGCTGCGCTCCACGGTGAATAGGGATGATGTGATACTTGATAAGAGATCCAAGTCCAGCTCTTTTAAGCCAGCGGACGAAATAGTAAAATTCCAAGTCCATCCAACGGACCCTACAAAGACGGCCTCCATTGGGGCACAGTTAAACACTGATGTAGACGCCGCACTACGAGAATTCCTACAGGAAAATTGGGACATTTTTGCCTGGCACCCTTCAGACATGCCAGGAATCCCACGCCGGTTGGCCGAGCACAGCCTAAATATCCTAAAAGGATTCAAGCCAGTCAAACAGGCTCTTCGGCGATTTTCCCAACCCAAGAGACAGGAAATGAGAGAGGAGCTAGCCCAACTATTGGAAGCCGGATTCATCAGAGATATAAAACATCTGGACTGGCTAGCAAACCTGGTGATGGTACCAAAGAAGGATAAATCCTGGCGCCTATGTGTCGACTTCAAGGACCTTAACAAGGCTTGCCCAAAGGACCCACCCCTTCCCCCTCCCCCACATCGATCAAATTATCGACGCTACCGCAGGACACGATTCATTGTGCTTCCTCAACGCATACTCCGGCTACCACCAAATTAAGATGGCAGAGCCAGACCAAGCCGCAACGGCATTCATCACTCCATACGGCCCATTCTGCTTCAACACAATACCCTTCGGGCTCAAAAACACCGGTGCAACATATCAGCGCATGATTCAGACATGTCTGGCAAACCAGATCGGCAAAACAGTGGAGGCATACGTAGATGATGTGGTCGTCAAATCCAAGCATGTCAAAACTCTAGTAGACGACTTGAGGCTCACATTCGACAATCTCCAAACATACGACATTAAGCTGAATCCGGAAAAATGCGTCTTCGGCGTACCGGCCGGAAAGCTCTTGGGCTTCATTGTATCCGCTAGAGGAACTGAAGCAAACCAAGCCAAGATCCGAGCTCTGCCACAATTGGATATCCCAAAAGACCTCAAACAAATACAAAAATTTACTCGATGTGTGGCGGCTCTAAGCCGCTTCATCTCCCATTTGGAAGAAAAGGCATTACCCCTTTATCGCCTCCTCCGGCGCACCGAACACTTCAAGTGGACGGATGCCGCCACGGCCGGACTCGAAGAAATAAAAGCCATATTGGTAACAATCCGGTCCTGGCCGCGCCCAACATGGGCGAACCAATGTTATTATATATCACTGCAACACATCAAGTTGTAAGCGCGGTGCTCGTCGTCGAACGAGAAATGGACGGACACAAGTTCCCCTTTCAAAAACCAGGTTACTACGTGTCCACTGTCCTAACTCCATGCAAGTACCAGTATCCACATTATCAAAAGATAGCGTACGCGGTGTTCATGGCATCCCGGAAGCTGCGACACTACTTTCAAAAGTGTTCGATAACAGTAGCCTCTGAAGTACCTCTTAATGACATTATAAACAACCGCGACGCGACTGGCCAGATTGCAAAATGGGCCATCGAGATCCTACCATTCGACATAACCTACAAGCCACGGCGAGCCATCAAGTCGCAAGTTTTGGCCGACTTCGTCGCCGAATGGACTGAAGCCGAACTCCCTAAAGAGTACGACGCATATTCCAATTGGATCATGCACTTCGACGGCTCCAAAATGCTGGCCGGCCTGGGGGCTGGCGTCGTCCTGACGTCCCCAACTGGAGACACAGTTCAATACGTACTCCAGATAATGTACACAGACTCCAACAACACAGCTGAATACGAGGCCCTTCTACATGGCCTCCGGATGGCGGTCTCCATGGGCATTAAACACCTAGAGGTGCGTGGGGATTCGAACCTCGTGATATCCCAAATAAATGGAGACTTCGACGCCAAGGATCCGAAAATGGCAGCTTACTGTAACGCCGTCCTAAAAATGTCAGCTCGGTTTGAAGGGCTTGACTTTCACCATATAGCCCAAGATAATAACCAGGCGGCGGACGTATTGGCACGCATTGGCGCAAAGCGCGATGCCGTCCCTCCCAATATCTTCCTAGAGCGGCTGTTCAAGCCATCCGTACTATGGGAAGGGGAGTCCGGAAACAACAATCCGGACCCAACCACACCACCCAACACCGAACATTCTGACACAATCGGTGGTTCTGCCAATGAAATAACACATTCAGCCCACGAAATAATGGCAGTCATTGCCCTGTGGAGGGAACCATTCCTAGCCTACTTAACTAGGCAGGAACTTCCCGAGGACCAAAACGAGGCCCGCTGCATAGTACGGCGATCTAAAGCCTATAAGGTCCATGAGGGAGAGCTTTATAAGAAAACCACAACCGGAGTCCTTCAAAGGTGTATCTCCGAAGAGGAAGGGCGAAATCTTCTGGCTGAAATTCATGCCGGACTCGGTGGGCACCACGTCGCAACCCGGGCCATTGTAGGCAAGGCCTTCCGTACAGGGTTTTATTGGCCGACAGCCCGGGTAGATGCTCAGGACTTAGTCCAACGATGCGTCGGTTGCCAGCTCTTTGCTAATCAAAGCCACATGCCACCCACCGCCCTCAAAACTATACCCATCACCTGGCCGTTTGCGGTCTGGGGGCTTGACATGGTTGGACCCCTTAAAGGAGGAACCCGCAAGCAAAAATACCTATTGGTCATGGTGGATAAATTCACCAAATGGATAGAGGCCAAGACAGTTAAGACGGCCGAATCCGAACCCGTGATAGACTTCATATCAGGGGTAGCACACCGTTATGGCGTCCCCCATAGCATCATCACTGATAACAGCACGAACTTCACGGCCAACGAGGTTAAACTCTGGTGCAAAAACATGGGCATCAAGCTCGACTACGCTTCAGTCTATCACCCTCAAACTAACTGTCAAGTCGAGTGAGCAAATGGTCTAATCATGAGCGCCATTAAACCCATACTAGTGCGGTCCCTCAAGGAATCTAACACACACTGGGTAGAGGAGCTCGACTCCGTACTCTGGGGGCTGCGGACCACGCCGAATCGCACTACCGGATTCACACCATTTTTTATGGTGTACGGCGCAGAGGCAGTTTTGCCCTGTGACATAATTCATGACTCACCTCGCGTGCGCATGTACGAAGAAAGAGAAGCCGAGCTGGATCGGCAGGATAGTTTGGACGCCTTAGAGGAGGAGCTCGACGTGGCAAAAGCTTGTTCCGCATTCTATCAACAGTAGGCTCGAAGATATAAAAGCAGAGAAGTACGGGCCAAAACCTACAATGTTGGCGAACTAGTTCTATGCCTTCCGGACAAGAAAAAGGACAAACTCAAGCCCAAATGGGAAGGTCCCTTCATCATCGACCAAGTCCTGACCGGCGGAGCGTACCGTCTGTGAAACGCATCGGATAACCGACTCGAGCCGAACCCATGGAACGCAGCCCGTCTCCAAAGATTTTACGCCTAGCGCCAGACTCTGAGTTCGTATCCTTCCTCCGTCTACATTTTATACTTTAGCTGTCTTTTATTTCTCTCCTTCTCCCTCCTTTTTTCTCTTAAAGCCTTTGGAGGCTCGTCTGTGCATTGTTCGCACACACTTGACGTGCTACTCACGCTCATTATACCTGGGGGCTTCTTTAACAGAAGCTTATTTATACGGGCTTTATGCCCAACACATGTGTCACACTTCCGCATGTACCTTTTATTCACCATTATATGCATCGATATGACTTAAGTTTTGGCCAAGCTGGGTTGCCTGGCTCCTGTGCTTACCCCTACGTTCCCGATTGTTCGGCTAGGTGGTAAAGGGAGCACCTGTGCAATTGTTACCGCCGGGTCAGCCGGACGTGTACCTCGGACTGCGTGAAGCCGAAAGCTAGCGTTCTTAAGGGAATATTCGGTCGGTGAACTAAAAGACGATTTCTTACCTTTTTATTTATCTGCCCCCACATGCTTTCCTGCTTTTTTCGCAATCCAGACATGCACTTTAGGGCATGCCTCCCAGGGAAAGGAACCACTAACGGAACTATTCTCCCTGGAAGATGTTTCTTACTAACCATGTAATATAACATAACTAGTTGGGCACTTCTCTGATAAAGCTCTAATGACCCCTACGCCTGGTCTCCACGCATGCCCCGGTTTTTTACATAACCGCGAGGGTATTCGGACACACTCCGGACTGTCGGGTCCCGAGGTTGAAGCGAAAAGGTCCGCTACGACAAACGATCTACAATCCGGCTAGAAGGCATTTTACATGTCATTTTAAATTACATAGTAAAATTGATTGATTGTATTCCTCTTCAATACCATCTAATATGCCGTCTAGTTTATAGTCCCACTGGGAATACTTTGCGGCCAACTCTACTTGGCCGTACACTAAGCTCACAGGGATCTCCCTCCCATCGGGCCCCACAGGTCCGACCTTGGCCATGTGGTTTGGGTCAGCCTTCGTGTACCGCGTCTTCACCATGGCCCAAGCCTCCCTGGCGCCTTGACGGAAGGCCGATATCTTCCATTGTCGGAAGCGCCGCGGTGCTCCCTGAAGCTTCTCTGCAAGCTCTCCAAGGCCTTCGGGTAGGGAGATGGATGGCCACAAGGCCTGGGCGCCGCCTCTCATCACCTGCCGAACTCGTTCTTGCAGTTGCAACAGCTTGAGAAGTAGGTCACCCGTTGAACCGGGCATTTCCTCTGCAGGACAACTTGTGAGCATACTACAGACATATTTCTGTTAATCTACTTCCTCTCCGAACTCTTCTTTTCATAATTTCGCTCAAGCACTTACTATAAATGCCGCGACGAAGCCGCCGATTCTCCTTAACGGAGTCAGACAGTTGGGCTCGAACATCCTTCAGTTCCTCACCCAGCTGGGTGTTGGCATCTTGGAGATTATTTTTCTCTTGTTGCACCCTTGTAAGCACATTCTCGCCGGCTTTTAACCGGCGTAGGAGCTGTTGCTTGTCCGGATCTACCCCGGCGCCATCTGCAATGTTATTGTCAGACTTATACACACGCCGCACTTCGCAAACTACTTCTCTTTTAAAGCGTATATTACCAGAGGGGGTCTTTGTGGCTTCCCCTGTTGCTGCTAGTGCAGCCTCAAGTTGGGCCTTGCACTCTTGAAGCTCCTGGGACAGTTGGGTATTATTTTCTGTAAGATCCTGCATAACAAATGATCCTTAAATCAGTTATTCTAACTATTTTAAGTCTCGGGGGCTACTGACATATATAACTGTCAAAATCCCTCACCCGTATGTCTTTCACATACTGCTTGGTGGCTCTGGCTAGACCATCTTGAGCGGCACAGAGGTGCGGATCTCCCGAATTAAAGGCATTCAATGCCTCTTGGGAGAAACATGTGTCACGAAGAATTGTCCGACGGCGCCTATGATTCATGGCGCTCTCCACCTCAGATTTGGTGGCGGATAATCTGTCGGCATCCTCCGTTGGAGGAGCATCCGACGCGCGCCTTGTGTTCGCCTCCCCTTCCGGACCTGGCTTTGGAGCCTGGCTGCCGGAGGCTCGATTGGCAACCTCTCCGGACACAGTCCGGCGAGCGCTCTTTTTCCTGAAAAAATCACGAGCGTTAGCATGCCTTCCAGGAATCTTTCCTTGAAACACGGTGGCGCGCCATACCATTGCGGCGACGTCTCGATCCACACCGCACTTCTTTTCTGCCTACTGGGCCGAGCTGCCCCTTGTTGGCCAGCCACCGCGGGCTCGGCTTCCCGCCTCTCCGGACACAGTGCGGCGAGCGCTCTTTTTCCTGAAAAAAGCACGAGCGTTAGCATGCCTTCCAGGAATCTTTCCTTGAAACACGGTGGCGCGCCATACCATTGCGGCGACGTCTCGATCCACACCGCACTTCTTTTCTGCCTACTGGGCCGAGCTGCCCCTTGTTGGCCAGCCACCGCGGGCTCGGCTTCCCGCCTCAAGGCACCTCCTGCGGAACACCATTGGTATGCGGTGATCAGAAATAAGCACGGATGGGTCATGGTATCAGGACTTCGGTCACAGTTACCTGGGAAGCTGGAAATATTCTGGGGTAGTCCGCCGTAATGGCGACCAAAGCATTATCGATGCTAAGTTGGTGGAACACCCCATCGATCAGCTCCACCTTTATGTCTGGATCCTCTTCGGAGGCCGGATCGAGGGACCGTTCCGGATCCTCGAGTTGTGGAGGCGGGCTGTGTATATCCTCTACGGCCCGGCGCAGTTCCTGCGTCGAAATCACAAAATGAGATACTTAACCATTGGAATGGGGATCGGATAGGCAAAAAGAAATGTTCGCTTACCCAGCTTCGAGGATTGTTCATAGAAAATCCGTTCAGTGGACTAACACGGAGAAAATCCTCCTTTTCCCCTTTGTACAGGCCGGACAAGATCTTCACCAGATCGGCGAACGATCCCGGCCCCTTACGGCCATGGCGGGTGGCATCATCCTCCCCGTTGAAATCCCACATGGGGTGGCCCCTATACTGGAGTGGCTGCACCCCCCGCATAATGCATGTGGCCATGACTCCAATCATAGTCAGTCCGGAATGAGCTAATAACCTTATTCGGCTCATCAGGTAGAGGACATCCCTGTCATTTTCCCTCTGGGGGCTCCACCGGCGCCAGCTTAGGCGTTTCTTCAAAGGAGCATTACTGAACTCCGGGAGGCCGATCCGAACAGGATCCGGCAGCGGGACGTCTTCCATGTAAAACCATTCCGAAGGCCAGTCTTCGGACGCCTTCTTCGGGGTTCCGGATAGATATCCAGTCCCGGCGATGCGCCATAGTTCGGCTCCGCCCACTTGATATATAGACCCCTCATGAGAACGGGGTACAACGCAAAACAATCTCTTCCACAGCGCGAAATGAGCCTTAATGCCCAAAAACAGCTCGCAAAGGGCCACGAAGCCCAAAATATGCAGAATGGAGGCAGGCGTAAGGTTGTGCAACTGGAGGCCATAGAACTCTAGGAGCCCCCAGAGAAACGGATGAATTGGAAATCCGAGCCCTCTTATCAGATAAGAGACGAAGCATACTCGCTCTCCTTTGGAGGGATTGGGGACGCTCTCCGCCTGCTTTCCGCCCTTGTAGGTGGCGAGTCCGGCTCGAATCGGAACCATGAAGGTTGGGGGAAGAAATCCCTTGGTTTGGAGCGTCACTAGCTCGCTGTGCGGGACCGAGCATCTCTCCCAATCTCCAGGCTGAGGGCTAGAAGCGCGAGAGGAGGAGCCACATCGACTGTCCATGATGGAATGGATTTTTGTCAGAAGCGCTCCGATGAATGCTCGCGGAGGGAGGATGGTGTAATTTGGATCTAGATCCCCGTCTCTTTTATAGGCGGCTCATTTGCGCAGCTAGGGGGGTAAGTGTAAAAATACCCTGGCTTTTCGCATTCGTTCGACACGTGGAAGATGGCCATTATTGGGCATGGAAGCCAAGGAGCGCAGCATTTATAAGAAGTCGGACACTATTCGAAGAGTATATTGAATTTGGAGAAGAACCCGCCTCCCAATGCCGAAGACAATCTACGCGCCGGACTCATCGCCATTGAAGCCTGGTTCGGGGGCTACTGAGGGAGTCCCGGATTAGGGGGTGTCCGGATAGCCGAACTATCACCGTTGGCCGGACTCCTGGACTATGAAGATACAAGATTGAAGACTTCTTCCCGTGTCCGGATGGGACTTTCCTTGGCGTGGAAGGCAAGCTTGGCAATACGGATATGTAGATCTCCTACCATTGTGACCGACTCTGTGTAACCCTAGCCCTCTCCGGTGTCTATATAAACCGGAGGGTTCTAGTCTGTAGGACGAACAACAATCATACCATAGGCTAGCTTCTAGGGTTTAGCCTCTTTGATCTCGTGGTAGATCTACTCTTGTGCTACCCATATCATCGATATTAATCAAGAAGGAGTAGGGTTTTACCTCCACCGAGAGGGCCCGAACCTGGGTAAAAACCTCGTGTCCCTTGTCTCCTGTTACCATCCGCCTAGACGCACAGTTCGGGACCCCCTACCCGAGATCCGCCGGTTTTGACACCGACAGCGACGGTTCCAAATGCCATCACGGAAAAGGGTTAAAAACCATTTCTATAGCACCGACGCGCACCAACGTGGAATGAGTAGTTCCGTATTTTGTACAGTGGCAGAGGTGGGTAAATATCTGCTATACAGTACCTCCGGTGGCAAGTCCATGTCTCTATGCACATACATCTCAGTCGTTGGTTCCAAGTAGATCGAATGGCTCACGTTGTCCAGAGGCAGACATACCATCACCACCAACTGAGATTTTTATAGGAGTGGTCATGGAATGTGGTGTAATTAATGCATCAGTTTACACAAATTTTTGGGAAAAACAAGAGTACTAATTAAGTACTTTTGCAAACTACGGAATTAATTCCACCATTCATCATCTACCTTGGTTGAATAGATTTTCAAATTAAGCCCTATAAACCGGAAAGGAGGGAGTACCACATTAGCACCACTATGGCCAACCTTAATCATCGCATGCAATAATTTAGTGCACCTTTAAATCTGAACGCCTGCTTGACTCTCCTTCTCCCTCCAGCAGTCCCACCACTCCATGCCGTGTGGAAAAAATCTGCATGCATGACTCTCCTCTCCAGCGCTCATCCAATCTATTGTGACCAGCAATATTTCCACCCCTTCCGTCACCCGTAATTTACTCCAACAAATATGCCCACGTAGCTGCTTCAGTTACTTAATTGTAGGTGCATTGGGTCACAGACATGTGGGCCCAACATGCATCTGTCCCACATGTCAGTGATGCAACTGGACCTGCAGTTAAGTCAGTGAATGTCACACCCTAGCTAGTCATGCATCAGAGTGTGTGCATCATGTTTAAAATTCCATTTAATTTGAAATGGGGATTTGTGAAACCCTCAGAATCATTTCTGAAAATGATCCAAATAAAAATTTCTCCAAAAGGGTCCAAGAAAATGCTCATGTTGCTCTCTGAAAATATTGGGCAGAGATAAAAATCAAACCAATATTTTTAAGATCTCATAGGTATTTATTTTGGGCATTTGGAATTAATGCATAAATATTTGCATTGGAAATATATTATCTATATATATTAATATATGTCCAAATATTATGCCATTTATAAAGGAGCTCTGGAATGATATATCTAGCTCCTGCAAAAATTGGCATAAGGAAATAAAATGATTTAATATTTTATTTAAATCAAAACAAATGTCAGAAAATTAAAAAAACAGAAATAAATAAAAGGGAGGACCTTACCTGGGCCTTTTACCTGGCGCCTCTGGCCCAGCCAGCTGGCCGGCCCAGCCCGCCTCCCTCCTCTGTCGTCTTCGTCCTCGACAGAGGGAGGGGAGTGTGGCCGGCGCGCGCGCGCCACCGCGCCACGCCACCTACTCGCCTGCCTGCCTGCCCCCTCCTCGTCTCGATGCCCCGGACGACGCCATGCCCTCCCCTGCTCTCTCTCACTCTCCCTCGGTTCTCCCCCACCTCTCCCTCGCTCTCTCTCTCACGGCCGAACACCACCATCGCCGCCGTTCGCCATAGCAGCCGTCACCGGCCACCCCTCGCCCCTCCGCTGAGCTCAGGAGCTTCGCCGCGACCCCCTCTTCCTCCCCACCAAGCCAAGCCCCTCCGGAAGCCCTGCATCGCCGCCCACGTCGCCGTTCCCCTCCTCGGCCACCGGAGGTCGTCGCCGTCGAATCGAGAGCTACCGGACGTCCCCGAGCCTGCTAACCATCCCTGCAGCTCCGCGGCGAGCCACTGACCCGATTCCCCCTTGCCCCGTCGTCCCTAGCATCCTGTAGTTGCCGTCCCCTTGAGCTCCGAAGCTCGCCGCCGCCGTGCCTCGTCGCCGCCGTGGCTGGAGCCGTTGTAGCTCGAAGCCGAGCACACCATCGTGCTCCACACCTCACCAGGAGCACGTAGCACGCACCAACGCCTCCCCTAGCGCCCTGCATCGCCTAACCCGCCGTTGGCCGAACTCCGGCCGCCGCTCACGAGCTCGCCGTCGTCGGTACCGGCCACCACAGGCACGGCCACCACCACCGTTCGACGCGCGGGAGCAAGGGCTCTCCAACGAGCCCAAGCACGGCCTCGCCCGTGCCCTGTAGCGCGTTTCCGCATCGCGCCGCCGTCTCGGGCCTCGCCGGCGTCATGTCGCCGGTGGGTTTGACCCACCTTGACCACGGCAGGACCCCCCCTATGTCCCTGACAGGTGGGCCCAGCCCTATTAGCTAATTAGGATTAGCACTAACCGAATTAGTTAAACTAACTACCCCCCCTGACACTGACCAGTGGGCCCCAGTGCCACTAATTCCTAATTAGGATTAAATTAACCCTGTTAAACCCCCTGTCACTGACGTGTGGACCCCACACGTCAGGTTTCACCCCAGCCAGCCGCAGTTGACCGCTGACGTCATGCTGACGTCATGCTGGCGCAATATTTATATTTCTGGATTTAAATTAAATCAGGAAATTCCAGAATATTATTTAAACTTCAAAAATTCATAACTTTTATTCTGTAACTCCAAAATAGACAAATTATATATGAAAAATGATCAGAAAAATCCAATCTATCCATCTGTACTATTTTCATGCATGATCAAACAAGTTAAATTGATGTTTTAAGCAGAACAAGGAAAAGCACTTTAAAAGGCCATGTTTGAGTTTGAAATTTGAATCTTTGATTCAAATTTGTTCAAACCCTTCTGGTTTTAGTTGCATTAGCCCAACACACTCATATTGCCATGTTTCATGCATGCATCATATTGTTGCACATTGTTTGGTGATGGTTGTGTATCGATGTCCTTTGCGACAGGTTCTGCCTCCGAGGAGTACCGTGATTACCCTAACGAAGAACCGTATCAGTGCATCGAACCATCAGGCAAGCAACCAACCATTTGATCATATCGATAAAATCCCATGTTCTCGCTCCTGCTCTCTTTTACTGCATTAAGACAACGCGTTTCAAACTGCTGTGTGCTACGGTAGTTGAACCCATTTCCTCTGCATGACCTGTCATTGCCACAGTAACTAGATGAAACCCACTAGCATGTGTAGGAGTTGATTGAGCCATATGTATGTGTTGTTCCTACCTTGCTATGCCTTCTATGCTTAGAGTCGTGTCAGGTCTGGTTCATCTGGGTGATGGGCTAGAGTGAAATGATTATGTCGGTAATGAGAGTGGTGTGGTGAACACGATTTGGTAAAGGTATCGATGAGAGGCCATGTAGGAGTACATGGTGGGTTGTTTCATTGAAGCCGACCTTAAGCACTGAGATCTGTATGTGTGATTTAAGAATCAGCTACTACCATGCATTGGGCCCGAAACCAATGGACCCTCTCGGCTTCTTATTCACCCTAGTTCTCCGTCCAGGAGTTGCAAGTAGTTTCTGGTGTTTGTAGCCTACTGGAGGCCGTGGACAGCGCTGACCGTAGGGGTGGGCTGTGATGCGGTAGGTACGTGGCCGGGTGTACCGAATACCCGTTAGGTATCTGGGGAACCCTGTTCACATCGTTCGGGGCCGTATGGGAAACCTCGGCCGGACTCCCTGCGGATGGAACCTGGATAGGCGATAAACCTGGACTGGAGGCTTAGGTGATTAGGTAGGTCGTGGCCGACACCCACGTTGGGCTTCCGCTTGAAGGTTGCCGAGTACATGTCGTGTAAACGACGGTAAGTGGTGAGAGCGTGTATGAAGAAGTACACCCCTGCAGGGTTATCATAACCTATTCGAATAGCCGCGTCCGCGGTAAAGGACTACTTGGTTGCCTATACAGTTCATAGACAAGTAAATGGAAACTACTAAAAGCCTCAAGATAAGTGTGAGTGCCGAGGATGGCTCTTCCGTAGAAGGACGGAGGCGGATCCTCGGTAGTGTATTGAATTGGTGAAGTAGTGGACTCGTGTGCGCAAAACCATTTCAAGTTGAAGTATCGTAGGATAGTCTAGCCAAGAGTCAAAGCTGGCTTGCTGCAATAACTCCACCAACACTTCTTGATAATATGCATGTATGCAGGATCTGATGTAAGTCTTGCTGAGTACCTTTGTACTCATGTTGCTATAATTTACATTTTTTACAGAAGACGTTGCAACCCCTTCTGATGGGTTCTATGTAGACATTGACATCAACGAGTAGGCTAAAGGCCCAGGTGGTGACCCTGAGCTTGTGAAGGACCATGTAGTATAGCTAGGCTTTCCAAGCCTCTTTTATTTTACTAGTTGTCTGTACTCAGACAATGTACTTCCGCTGCTGGTTTGTATGACTGTATGACTTGAATGCTGGGTCGTGTGACCCGTATATTTGTGTATGCTATGTATGGCTCCCTGAGCCTTAAATAAAGTACTTGTGTCGTAGAGTCATGTTGTGATGCTTCGTTGTATTTGCACATATCAAGCATATTGTGTGTATGATTGAAATGCTTGGTATGTGTGGGATCTGACTACCTAGTTGTTTATCTTTAGTAGCCTCTCTTACCGGGAAATGTCTCCTAGTGTTACCGCTGAGCCATGGTAGCTTGCTACTGCTCTGGAACACTTAGGCTGGCCGGCATGTGTCCTTCTTCGTTCCTGTGTCTGTCCCTTCAGGGAAATGTCACGCATTGAGCACCGGAGTCCTGTTAGCCCGCTACAGCCCGGTTTACCGGAGTCCTGCTGGCCCAGTGCTACAGCCCGGACCCACTTGCTGATGACCGACACATTCGAAGCTGGGTCATGGATGCCTGTCCCTGTAAGTCTGTGCCACTTTGGGTTTACGACAAGTCATGTCAGCCCGGGCTCTTTATCATATGGATGCTAGCGACACTATCATATACGTGAGCCAAAATGCGCAAACGGTCCCGGGCAAAGGTAAGGCGACACCCGTGGGGATACCGTGCGTGAGGCCGCAAAGTGATATGAGGTGTTACCGGCTAGATCGATGTGACATCGAGTCGGGGTCCTGACAGCGTTGGCATCAGAGCCGGACTGCCTGTAGGTTCTCCAAGCCAAACTGGTCGATGTTGAGTCTAGAAATTCTTTAGTTATATGTAGGGGAATTGTTTGTGGGTTGGAACGTAAGGCTCTTTTTACTCCTTTATCTTATGACATTCTGATCTGAGTCAGTCCATTCTTCCACCGGGGGTTAAGGAATTAGGATCTATTCTCTCTATCAGGATCACGTGTTACTAATCATTAGTACCTTATAGGTATGATGGATACAAGCCTAGTTCAGTTCTTTTACCACATTATGTTGCTAGGATGGTCTCAGAACTTTGATATGATGATGTTGAGTGTGTATGAAATCCTTTGTCAAATGTCTCAAAATCCTTCTTGAGCAATTACAGCTGTTATGCTGCCGAAATTTTGCTAGAAATTCTAATGCCTTTGCATTATGATTGTGCTTTCAGATGGCCACTCGCGACCTCAATCAAGTGGTTCGCCTGACTCGATGCCTAGATGTACCCGGCCATACTGCCAAGTTGGTCAGGGTAATGACTGAGGCTGGATACCGCTGGTATCCTGAGTACACGGTCGAAGAGCAATTTCGAGACTTTAATCAAAGCCAGTATCTCTGCACTGTCAGGATATTTCCATCTTATCCTGGATCCACCGAGCCCCTTCACTGCTCCTATGGACTCGGGGTTACTATTGAGATGGCTGTGCAGGACGCCGCCTACTCTATGATGACCATTATGCGAGTCAGATCTGGTCTATTTCGGGACTCTGATTTCCGGTATATGCCAGGATCACTTCCGGGAGCACAAGGGTATCTCCAGGCTATCTATGCTGACCCCACCCAGGAGGATTCACGGACTCGCACCACTGCTGAGATGCTCGAGGATAAGTACCGTGAAAATCGGGCCTTGAGGTTAGAGCTCTTCAATACCCGTGCTGACCACTGGGCCACTTTGACTCGGTTCGCACCGGCGGTGCAAGCTGGATATTCAGATATGCGCGATCTCTATCCTGTGAGATCTGCTCCGCCAGACGTGATGGGTTGGCGTGATGTAGGAGGCATCACCCCACCTCGCGGTCCCCGCAGGCCACCGTCTGTTGGTCCAAGGCCTCATCCTAGCCCCTATGGTCCACAAGCTCCGCGAGATCGTCTGTTTCCGGATGATCATGTTGAGCTTCCAGGCTATGGAGGTGACTTCTACGAGGACTACTACGGATCGGTCTGAGTTAGTGGTAGTATCACTAGTTCGCACTAGCTGTGTCGTCTATCGTCCCGCGTGACTCGTGGGATATGACCTAGTTTGTACTCTTTCCGGAGGTGTAGAAAAATAATGTATAGGAGCTTGGAATGCCTCCGATGAGATGTAATCCTCTTTTCACCGTAATAGTACCTTGTTTGGTCTTGTACTAAACCCTGTATGGTGTGTATGACGATGGAATAAAGAAGCAGTTTCTGTATTTACCATGTCATACGGATGATCATCTTGCATTCCGAGTTATTCCTTACATTTTGTATCCTATGTTGGAATTTTATCATCCTGACTAAATCATTGTCTTGTTTACCTAGGATGGTCAACACGCGCGCTAACCCTGCTCCTCAAGAGCAGGCCGAAGGCAGTGAAGTCAGGGATGCAAATCTGCCTCATCCTCCTTCCCTAGCCGAGGTTATGATGGAAGCTGAGAGAAACAAGCGGGAGACTAACCGTTTGTTGGAGCGTATTGAACAGAACACGGCACACCATCGGAGGACTAACGTGGTGTCACTCAGTGATTTTATCAAATTACATCCACCCACGTTCCACCACTCCGTCGAGCCTCTCGACGCTGATGACTGGCTTCGCAGTATCTCTCACAAACTGCGTTCCGCGCTGGTAGCGGAGGCTGACAAGGTCACCTTTGCTGCATATCATCTTGAAGGCCCCGCCAGTCTATGGTGGGAGAATTATGGAGCTATGCGCCCGGCGGGCCATGTCACTACTTGGGCTGAGTTCAGCGAGGCTTTCCGTGAACATCACATTCCGGAGGGTCTCATGGACCGTAAACGTGAGGAATTTTGCAGTTTCACCCAAGGCCGACTTTCTGTGGATGTTTACAGCAGGGAGTTTGGTAACCTCGCACGATATGCAACTGAGGAAGTGTCTACTGACGCCAAGAAGCAAGCAAGGTTCCGTAAGGGACTTAGTCCTGAGCTTCGCCGTGACCTCCGTCTGCATGAGTGCACATCTTTTCAGAAACTTGTCAACAAGGCCATCAGTGCTGAAACTGGTCAGACTGATTATGACGCAACACGCAAGCATGGCCGTGACATGGGTTCCTCATCCGGTGCTGGTCCTCAGAAGCGCCGCGTGTGGGTACCCAACACCGCCCTGCCACCCAGGTTCACACCGAGGCCATCTTTCCAGGCACCTCACCCTGTTCAACAGTCTGCACCGGCCAAGCCCTATGGGGGTACAACCAACAATGCTCCTCCACGTACCAGTTCCGTAACTTGTTTCAAGTGTGGTGAATCTGGCCACTATATGCGTGAGTGTCCCCAGACCAACCCCAACCAATCTGCTAAAGCCGTTGGCCGTGGCAAGCCGACAGGGAAAGTGTTCCACGCCAAGCCGGCCACCGCTTCACGTGGCCATGTCAACTGTATCTCGGCCGAAGAAGCTCAAGAGGATCCCAACGTCGTTCTCGGTACGCTTCTTGTTAATTGCCACCCGGCATCTGTTCTTTTCGATACAGGAGCCTCTCATTCATTTATATCCGAGAACTATGCTCGTTTGCATAACACCGCATTCTGTGACATGCCATCCACTATGGAAATTTCTACTCCCGGGTCTAGATGGCAGACCTCTAGGGTAAGTTATGGAAATGAAATCCAAGTCGACAGACTTGTTTTTCTTGCATCTTTGATAGCCCTTAAATCTTCAGATATTAATATCATTCTGGGTATGGACTGGATGTCAGCTCATCAAGCCAAAATTGATTGCTTCTCTAGGACTGTTCAACTCACCCATCCTTCGGGGAAGATAGTCAATGTCTTGACCCGAATAGCCAAGCGACAATTATATTCTCTTAACGCCAGCCCTTTGCCAGACCTTGAGGACGTGCCGGTAGTCCGTGACTTCCCGGATGTCTTTCCAGAAGAATTGCCAGGTGTTCCACCTGACAGGGATGTTGAGTTCGTAATAGACCTCATCCCAGGAACCGTTCCGATTGCTAGAAGACCCTATAAGATGGCACCCCTAGAACTAGCCGAGCTTAAGAAACAACTCGATGAGTCCTTGAAAAAGGGTTTCATCCGACCTAGCTCATCTCCGTGGGCTTGCCCCGTCCTATTCGTCAAGAAGAAGGATGGTACGGACCGGATGGTTGTAGATTACCGACCTGTCAATTTGGTCACAATCAAGAACAAATATCCGCTCCCCAGGATCAACGACCTTTATGATCAGCTCGCTGGATCCTCAGTCTTCTCCAAGATGGATTTGAGGTTGGGCTACCATCAAATCAAAATCAGAAACAGGGACATTCCTAAAACGGCCTTTGTTACTCGTTATGGCCAATACGAGTACACCGTCATCTCCTTCGGTTTAACCAACGCTCCAGCCACCTTTTCTCGGTTAATGAACTCAATCTTCATGGAGTATTTGGATAAATTTGTCGTGGTTTACCTCGATGATATACTCATCTACTCCAAGAACGAGGAAGAACATGCCGAACATCTAAGGCTAGTGTTGAAGAAACTTCGAGAGCATCGCCTTTATGCCAAATTTTCTAAATGTGAATTCTGGTTGTCAGAAGTGACCTATCTGGGTCATGTAATATCTGGTAAAGGTATTGCTGTTAACCCTGAGCGAGTTCAAGCCGTCCTTAATTGGACTCCACCTGAATCGGTCAAGCAAGTTCGGAGTTTTCTGGGCTTAGCGAGCTATTGTCGTCGCTTTGTCGAGAACTTCTCCAAAGTTGCTAAACCTCTAACCGAACTCCTCAAGAAAGATAAGAAGTTCGAATGGACTCCACAATGTGAGCACAGCTTTCAGGAACTGAAAAGACGCCTGACTTCTGCTCCCGTACTGGTACCGCCAGACTTCTCCAAGGACTTTGTTATCTACTGCGACGCCTCGCGACAAGGACTAGGTTGCATTCTCATGCAAGATCGACACATAATTGCTTACGCTTCACGGCAATTGCACCCACATGAGGAGAATTATCCTACTCATGATCTAGAGCTTGCAGCCGTAGTCTATGCACTTAAGACCTGGCGACATTACCTCCTCGGTAATCGTTGAGAAATATTCACTGATCACCAAAGTCTGAAGTACATTTTCACCCAACCGGATCTGAATCTCAGGCAGAGACGTTGGGTTGAGTTGATCACAGACTTCGACTTAGGAATAACCTACACCCCAGGGAAAGCCAACGTCATGGCTGATGCGCTAAGTCGTAAATCTTATTGTAACAACCTGATGTTACAACAAAGTCAACCGCTTCTCCATGAGGAATTTCGGAAGCTTAACCTTCACATTGTACCTCAAGGTTTTCTTTCCACCTTGGTGGCAAAACCTACCCTTACGGATCAGATTATCAAAGCACAGAAGGTAGATCCAGGAATTTCCCGCATCAAGAGAAACATCTAGAAAGGATTTGCGAATTGCTTCTCCATTAATGATCAAGGGGTCGTATACTTCGGGAATCGACTAGTGGTTCCCAAAGTGCGAAACCTGAGGCGATTGATCCTTAAGGAAGCTCATGAATCTCCTCTCACCATTCATCCCGGTAGTACTAAGATGTATCAGGACCTACGCCAGAGGTTCTGGTGGACTAGGATGAAGAGAGAAATTGCTTAGTATATTGCTAATTGCGACGTCTGTCGTCGTGTAAAAGCAGAGCATCAACGGCCTGCTGGCACCCTTCAACCCTTAGCTATTCCTGAATGGAAATGGGATAAAATTGGTATGGATTTCATTACCGGTTTTCCCAGGACCAAGAGAGGGAATAATGCTATCTTCGTCGTTGTCGATCGTCTTTCCAAAGTAGCCCATTTCCTACCTGTTCGTGAGAGTATAACCGCTAGTCAGCTGGCAGACTTATACATCTCCCGAATAGTGTCCCTCCATGGTGTTCCTTTGGAAATCAACTCGGATCGAGGAAGTCTTTTCACCTCTCGATTTTGGGAAAGTTTCCAAAATGCTATGGGAACCCGTCTCTCCTTTAGCACCGCCTTCCACCCTCAGTCGAGTGGTCAAGTGGAACGCGTCAACCAGATTCTAGAAGACATGCTTCGAGCCTCTGTTATCTCATTCGGAATGGACTAGGAGAAGTGCCTTCCATTTGCCGAATTCGCTTACAACAACAGCTATCAGTCTAGCTTGGGTAAAGCCCCTTTTGAAGTTCTCTATGGACGACGGTGTCGAACACCCCTTAACTGCTCAGAGACCGGGGAAAGACAATTCTTTGGCCCGGATATGATTCAGGAAGCAGAAGAACAAGTTCGTATCGTTCGTGAAAAGTTGAAAACAGCCCAATCTCGTCAAAAGAGTCAATATGACCGAAAACATAAGGCTGTGACTTTCGAGGTTGACAAGAAGGCTTATCTTCGGGTCACCCCTCTGAAGGGAACCCATCGTTTCGGTATTAAGGGCAAATTGGCTCCTCGTTACATTGGACCTTTTCGCATTCTCGCCAAACAAGGAGAAGTTGCCTACCAGTTGGAACTACCTCCGCACCTCTCCAGAGTCCACGATGTCTTCCACGTTTCTCAACTCAGGCGTTGCTTCTCGGATTCTATCCGTGGAGTGGACCACGAAACGCTTGATCTCCAAGATAATATTACATATCAAGAGTACCCCATTCGTATTCTCGATCAAACCGAACGTACCACCCGACGTCATAATATCAAGTTTCTCAAAGTACAATGGTCGCACCATTCTGAGGATGAAGCAACTTGGGAAAGGGAGGATCGTCTTCGACTCGAGTATCCCGCCTTCTTCCCGTAGGAACCCAAATCTCGGGACGAGATTCTTTTGAGTGGGGGTGAGTTGTCACACCCTAGCTAGTCATGCATCAGAGTGTGTGCATCATGTTTAAAATTCCATTTAATTTGAAATGGGGATTTGTGAAACCCTCAGAATCATTTCTGAAATTGATCCAAATAAAAATTTCTCCAAAAGGGTCCAAGAAAATGCTCATGTTGCTCTCTGAAAATATTGGGCAGAGATAAAAATCAAACCAATATTTTTAAGATCTCATAGGTATTTATTTTGGGCATTTGGAATTAGTGCATAAATATTTGCATTGGAAATATATTAACTATATATATTAATATATGTCCAAATATTATGCCATTTATAAAGGAGCTCTGGAATGATATATCTAGCTCCTGCAAAAATTGGCATAAGGAAATAAAATGATTTAATATTTTATTTAAATCAAAACAAATGTCAGAAAATTAAAAAAACAGAAATAATTAAAAGGGAGGACCTTACCTGGGCCTTTTACCTGGCGCCTCTGGCCCAGCCAGCTGGCCGGCCCAGCCCGCCTCCCTCCTCTGTCGTCTTCGTCCTCGACAGAGGGAGGGGAGTGTGGCCGGCGCGCGCGCGCGCCACCGCGCCACGCCACCTGCTCGCCTGCCTGCCTGCCCCTCCCCTCCTCGTCTCGATGCCCCGGACGACGCCACGCCCTCCCCTGCTCTCTCTCACTCTCCCTCGGTTCTCCCCCTCCTCTCCCTCGCTCTCTCTCTCACGGCCGAACACCACCATCGCCGCCGTTCGCCATAGCAGCCGTCACCGGCCACCCCTCGCCCCTCCGCTGAGCTCAGGAGCTCCGCCGCG